>NC_081415.1:325910136-326272636 GCF_030272615.1 Cryptomeria japonica
ATCCTCCAACGGTCATAAATTCATTATCACCCCCACCGAATATTTCACCAAGTGGGTAGAGGCCATCCCTCTTACCTTCACCACTAGTAAGCAGATCTCCAAATTCATTCTGAACTACTTGATATGTTGATATGGAATCCCAAAAGCTATCATTATAGATAACGACAGACAATTCAAAAATCAGGATGTTAAAGAGCTTTGCAAGAAATTCGACATCCAACATCACTTCTCCACCCCATATTACCCACAAGGCAACAGTCAAGCTGAGGCTTCTAACAAAACCCCAATCAAAATCCTCAAAAAGACAGTCAATGAAGCTAGTCGTGATTGGCACCTCGAACTCCACCCTTCTCGATGGGCCTACCGCACCTCCATCCACACACCCATAGGCGCCACCCCTATTCCCTTGTCTTTGGCTCTGAAGTCATCCTCCCTCTTGATATTGAAATCCTCTCTCTAAGGGTGTCGCTACAGGATATCCTCCTAGACGAGGAATACAGAGTTGTCAGACTACAAGAGCTAGAACTGCTAGATGAAAGGCACCTCAAGGCCTTAAACCATCTCTGGGTATATCAAAATCACCTACGCATAAATTACCACAAGGTCAGAACCCGAGAATTTGAAATTGGTGATCTTGTCCTCATGAAAAATTAGAAAAACCTTCAAGAAAGAGAGAAGAAAGGCAAGTTTGAGCCTAATTGGCTTGGACCATATGTGTTCATAGCAAAATATGGATCAGGGACATATCAGTTGGCTACTCCTGAAGGAGATCCTTTGGATGATCCAATGAACATCATGCACCTAAGAAGATTCTATGCTTAGTCCTCAGAAAGTCATTAATTGTCCAAAAATAAAAAAATTCAAAAAATTAGGAAAAATACAAAAAAAAAAAGAGAAAAAGATCGTGAAAAAAGATCATCACTTTGGTGAAAACCTGGTAAACAAGTGCCTTGTGATACACACACACAAAAGAAAAATGAAAAAAGTAAAGAAAAATCAATTCGTCCATTAGTGAAAACCACTTTGCGGTGCTATGGGCAAGTACCTTGGTGAAAACCTACATGCAGGTGCTAAGGTAAATAATCTAGATCCATTGTCTATCAGGTCAGCATTCCATCACCTCATATCCATCATCCTAACTATCCAATTCACCCATCCTGACGTCCCTCCACTCTCGCTGGAATAATTACTTGTATGATGATGAGTCTTCACCTAAATTGTGAATAAAGATTGTCCCATCAAACTGAGATTTTGTCTCCCATTTCTTGAACTTGTGCCTCTATGTGAGCTTCATCAAGTCTTGAGGTCAATCCTAAGTCTGCAAGTTAATCTTCAAGGTCATCTGGTCAATTTCCTAGTCCAAAATCCTCCCACCCTATCCTTTGCCCTAGGGATGAATCCTTCCCTCGCCTAGCAATTTAATCCTCCATCCTAATCCTACTCTTGGCAAGAGGCATCAGTTGGTCATGTATGGGTAACTTGTTTGATTTCTTGGATTTTCATTTTGAATTGCATATTTTTCCCTACGACTGCCTAGATCTTTCATATCCAGGTATGTTAACAATAGGTGCATACTGGGGCATATTTTCATAGCATGGCTTGTTTTGGATCTCTCTTGTATGAACCGGCGACCTGGTACTAGTGTTTATCAACACTTACCTTCTCGTGTACAAGAGGTATTAGTGTGTTTGAGGGTTTCCTTGCACGTACCCACAATTTTGTATCAGTGTTCCTCAACACTTGCATAGTTGTGTGTAAGGAATTCCCATTTGACTATGAGTCAGTCCACGCCTTGGGTTTCTCATGGCATTCTGGTTCCTATAATCAATGGTGCAGGTTACCTAGGGAAATATGAAACTAGGTTGGCTCTCCACATCTTTTGTGCACAACTCTCCCCATCATTTCATAAAGTCCTAATTTTACCAATCTAATAATCCCATGGAGTCTTCTAGTCCCCCCCTCTCCCCTATTCTTCTATTTCATCCAAGATCATTGTACTACTACCAACTTATTCACAAAAACATTATGCATTTAGAATGCATCACTCATTGCATTATCCATTCATTTTATCCACTTAGGTGGCATCTTTCATTTCATTATTCATATAGATTTCATTATCTATTAATTTAGGTTACATTATCCATTCATTTCATTACACTATTCACTTATATTATCATCTTCACAAGCATTAGCCACTTAGATTGCATTTAGATTGCATTGCATACATCATTTAGGTTACATTATCCATTCATATTAGATGTCATTAATTCTTCGCTTAGATTACATTCATTGTCCATCTTACGTTTACATTACATTATTCATTCATTTCATCATTCATTTAGATAGCATCATTTGCATAGCATTGATCATTTACATTGCATTATCTGTGGAGGTGGGACTACATTCATCATTAATTCCTCATATAGATTGCATTTAGACTAATCTGTCATTTATCATAAATCATTTGCATCTGCATCTATTATCGCATTGCATATTCATCATACATTAAACATCCTCATATATAACATATATGCACATCAAAACATATGAACTTGGATAATCACTCATCCAGCATCCATAAACATGTCAATAATGCATCATAAGAATACATATATAATCATCCACCCTACATCACAAATAGGTCAGCACAATACATCCATAATCATCATCCATGCATCACATCATAAAATAATAAATAGAGTCCATCATAATAAGATGCATGCATCACTGCCACCACAAATCATATATATATAAGCTCAAAAAGATGAATATGTCTGACATAATACAATGATCACCCCGAAGGGTCAAAATATAATACATAAGCCAAAATGGAGCTAGCTCTCTCCACCTGTCTCCCCAACCCCCTCCTCAGCACCTACTCCTCCTGATCCTCCTGCTCCCCCTCCTCTAGGTGGCCTAAAACCCACCAATCCACTTGTCTGTTGGCTCTGCGTGGGCCACTAGCTATGTATCTTGTGGGATTGCACACTCTCAGTGTACGAGATTGCTCGATGCTCTACAGGTACCACTCCCTAGTATAGCCCCCTGTAATAGGCCACCTCCTGACCTGCCCTCTCTGCCCTCTCTCTGTTGTGTCATATTGGAATACAACTGCCCAAACCCTGCAAGGACCAACATTTGACGAGCCACATTCCTCTCCCCCACAGTTGTGTCATGTTTGCCTCTGCCCTCTGAACCCTACCCCACATCTCCTCTAGATCATCATCCTGTCGACAGAGAACGTCCTCTAAGCCCTCAATAGTGGTCCATGACCGTGCCTCCTCTAATATCCACTCAGACTCCTCCCTCTCCCCTCTCAGAGCATCTATGACCATGCCTCCTCTAATATCCACTCAGACTCCTCCCTCTCCCCTCTTAGAGCATCTACCTCTATCCTCGATGTATGGAGGTTCTATATCAAATCTGTTATCTCCCGCTGAAACTGATCCACCTCTGCCTCCTGGCCCTCTCTATCTGTAGCTCGTCCTCGAGCGAATATAGTCTCGCCCAGGTGGTATCTCTATGCTGCTGGACTCTATCAAAATCAGCCTGTGACACTCCTCCCCTAACCTCTGACCATGCACCTTGTACTTGTGCCTCTGGAATGTCCATAGCTACAACCTCCTCTCCCCCATCATCTTCTCCATCAGCTGCCTCCCTGCTGGTAATACTCCTGCCTGTTCCTCTCCTACCTCAGGCTCTCTCCTCCATACCACCCTAACCCTCCTCTGTTGTCTACCAACACCCCTCCCTAATGCAACCACAACCCTCTCACCAGGTCCATCATCCTCTCCACCGACTACCTCATCTAGTGTCGGTTGCAGCTCATCATCCTTCAGAACACCAGGAATGGTAAGGCACACTGGAAAATGCCCCTCCCACTAGATTTTGTATCCTCTTGTGGTCCCTGGATCCTCTCCTGCCCCGAGTCGCTCATCCCAAACCAAATAAGGTATCATTTGGAAATTGGTCCTACCCTCCAATGGACTCGTTGTCGGGCCCCAAAACCTCTCCTCTTGTATCGTTTGAGGATACAATGGTATGTCTCCCATTATGTCCTGGACCAGGCTAAACTATCTCGCTACTCTATAAGGGGCATAATACTCCATGATATATACAGACCTGCCAAACAACCACATCTCCACTCTGGCCCAGAGTAGTTGCCAATCCGCCCTCCATATCTCACTATCCAAAAATGGTCATCATGTGAACTGCATAAGCTCATCAAAAATGCGGCACCAAAACCATATCGATCCTATCCATGTATAATGTAGCAGGCCCATGTACCTGTCTATATATGGTCGTCGGGCCTGCCTATCCTATAAACCTAGTGGTTGGGTAATTGCAATATGCTCCCAAGTCTAGATATGGAGAAGTGTCACTCCTGCAGATAAGATGGCATACTCCCCGTACACCATGAGATGCATATCATTGTACAAATGAGCCAACATCATGGCTCCCTAGGCATACTACACACAATCATGTACCATGAAATAAACACACCTGCTCCATCCAATCGGAAACCCATGTCCTCCAAGATCAAGTAGAATCTGCCTGCTCAAAAATCTGCAAATCACAAGCACTAGATAAGGTATGTGTCGAATACCCATTGCCCTACCCAAATGCATCTTCCTCCTATCCAGCATCGACAAGGCCTCATACTCACAAACCTCCTACAGATAAAAATCTACCGCATCTAATTGGTACTCTGGGATGACGTCGCAAATGGGGATCTTCAAGATTCCCCATACATCTAATAGAGTCACTGTCGCCTCACCGGTAGGTAGGTGGAAGATGTTATATCTACTATCCCACCTCTCAACTAAAGTCATCATCATCGTAGTATGGGATTGAATCCTCGACCACCTACCTAGAAAATGCAACCCCATAGCAGCTAGGATCTCTAACTCATCTGACCGCAACTGTCGATATAATCTCATGGTCATTGGCCAGTGCTCCCTCAACACAAACGATCCTAAATCAGCCTACATCCAACAATCCAATTCATCATTTCACATCCTTAAGCCCTATCCTGCCCCCTAATGCACCCACACCTTACCCCAAGCCAAAAATTCTAAGACTATTTTACATCCCTTTCTTCCCTAGTGCACGTGTTGATTCACTCAGCGCTCGGGCCATTCTACAGGCGCACATCCTAACAAACCCCCAGTTGGGACCCTAGACTGAACTAGTGCAACCACACACATCGCCCAACCTTTTCCCCTCCCCGACCTAACCCTAACCTGCTCTAGCGTGACCGCCCGCGCCGCACTACCTTTTCCTAACCCTAACTCCCCACCACCACAAGTGCCCACGCCAAAGCACAACTGCCCACACCAAACGCGAGTGCTCACCCCAAAACCCCAGGTTTTCCCCTTCCTATCGCGAGCGCTCATAGTTTCACTAGCGTTCGCGCTACCCTAGAGGCACACACGCTGAAATGTCATTCAGCACGTCTGCCTCACTAAACTTTCACCCTTAACTAAGCCCTAACCTTAGCCTTAACCTACAAAATCACAGAGGAGGATAGTCATACATACCGGTGGCCCATAGCCCGCGGATCTCTCATACCGTCGGATCCTCTCAGTGTGGTGCTTACGGGTGGGAATGCAATCCATCTCTCCTTCTCTTCTTCTAGACTCTAAGTTGCTCTAAGGCTTCTGTGTAACAATGACCCTTCATTGGGTCCTTTGTGGCTTATATGGACCCCTTTGTGGGCCCATTCCCTTCGTGCTCTCCCTCCTTCTATCTGCTCTTCTATTTTTCTCAATCCGCTCTATCTTTCTTTCTTGTTCATTTCTCACCCCTTCTCCTTTCTTCTTCATTTCGAGAATTTTTTGTCAATTTTTTTTTTTTTTTAAATTCCGAAAAAATTCTCGAGGGGGCATACACCACCCGCGTTTTACGTTGGGGCATCTTTTTTTCCTCTATCTTTTACCCATCGTCAAATTTGCCGCTGTGTAAAAGAGGGGCACTATGTAGACACTTAAATTAATTATTTTAATTTATTTATTTAAATTCCTCACATAATTAATTTATTACTTGTGCCAATTCCTATTCCTTCTCAATATTAATTATATAATTAATGTTGTCACCATAGTCTGTTGATTGATTTATTTAATAAATAAATCTACCTTTATCCTTCTAAAATCCCTAAAATTAATTCTCTCCAAACTCCTCCTTTAAATCAATTAATTTGAATTAATTAATTAATCTAGGTGATTCCTACAAATCACATTTTTCCTAATCCATCATTAACCTAATGAATTCTTTTAGAAGCCCTGTATTCTTACTTATCATTATTCTTCTAATTTTTAATTCCCTCCACTCATTCTCTCTCCTAGTCAAATCCTCCTACAAATCCCATTTGCCCTAATCCCACCTAATCATTCTTCTAATCCCTCTCCTAATGAGTTGCTAGTGGCTAATCCTCATGATTAGCCACAAAGTCAACTCCTTGTCCCTTCCATCCAAACACCTCCCTTAAATGCCCTTTTCCTAGGTGAATGTGAGATTTTTAAAATCTCACATTCCTCTAGACATCCCCTCCAAGGAATTTTTAATTCCTCCTTATTCCTCCAATCCCTATGATCATCCTTTTCGAAGAATTTTTTATTCCTCATCCCTATCTCTCAAGGAATATTTTATTCCTTTCTCTTCCCTAGGCACATTGGGAAGTCTTCCCAATGAGCCTTGAGGAGTGTGGAGACAAGAAATGTCTTTAAGGCATATCTCTTGGTCTCCACACTTGTCTTGTCACCTCCTCTTGGGCCATGTGTGGGCTCACATGGAATCCTAGCCCTTCATCTTGGGTCAATCCTATCCCTCCATTTCTTCTCCCCTTCTCCTATAAATTGAGGACTCCATCCCCTTGTTGATTATCTCCAAGTCAAGTAAGTCTATGCTACTAATTTGAGTTCAAGAAACCATCCTCATACCCACATTATGCCAAAATTCCCACTCACCCATACTTAGTCATTTCATTCTTCCTTCTCCATCCATTGTGCACAAATATTGGAGAGCCAATCACATATCACCCTTGGACCAATCCAAACAAGCCAAGAAGGGGTGCATTCTTGGCTTCAACAAGAGTCCAAATTGGAGGAACAAGAGAGCTCTCTTGCAAAGGTATAAAAGGTTGTTTTCTTGTCTTTTATTTGAATGTTTTTATGTTTGTTTGGATTTGAATTAACAATCTACACTTGCAAATATTTTCCCTTGCTTCAGTTACAATAAGAAATAAGCCAACCCCCACAAGAAACCATGTCATAGTAGCCAAATCTGCTCACAAAATCATCCACTTAGGCATGATCATCCTACAAAACCACAAGACTAGGAGAAAACCAAAGGCTGCACATACTCAGAAATAGCCATCAATAGCATAGAGAATAAAATCCATGACTATATAACAGGAGATAAACCAATAAAACCAATTTCTAAAATAATCATATTACCCAAGGTGCCTTCAGAGATCAGACTTGCAAGAAAATAATCTGTAGTATCCAAGAATAATGAAAATAATGTTGAAAACAGCATAACCAAATCCTCAAACAAAACGAACCACATAACCAAGTCTGAGCACAATCAAATTGCTCAAGCATAGTTATATGATTCATGAATTAGCACGACAGATTCCCACACATGTGAGAAGGAATCTCCGAAGTTGATATTATCATATGATTGGCATGAGAATCAATAGCCATGTTGGCTAAGAAATCAACCACTTTATTAATCTCTCTGTAGCAATGAGCAATAGTAAATCATGTAAAGCAAGCCAGATGCTACAAAATTTTAGATAACAAGTACTAAATATGCCAAGCATGACATTTCCTTTTGGTGACAGCAAAAAAAACAATCATTGAGTCACCTTCAATAACAATATCTTTTATGCCCAAAGAAATGGCCATATCCAAGCCCAAACACAAAGCTTGGAATTCGGCATAATTATTTATTTGAATCCGAACCTTATGGCAACTAGCCATAATAATATTAGCCTCATGATAAAAAATAAGATAACCTAATCCAGCCATGCTAGGATTTCACCTAGCAGCACCATCATAATTAAGCTTAAACTTAGAAAGAGGAGGAGGATACCATTTAGCATTATTCCTTTTTATGATAGAAGAATCATCATTACAAATAGAACCATGAGTAGGCAGTGTCTTAAAAGCATGCCAAGAGCGAGAAATCATGTTGTCCCAATGAGTAAAAGTGGTTAAACCAACAAGATTCTTATAGATATAAGATAAAACAACCTCAGAAATTGAAGCCTCGATTTTATCCAAAACCTCAAATAGAGAGGAGGACTTCTTAGGAAAGATTCTATTATCCCTTTCCAACCAATTATTCCAAATAAGAATTGAAGGATCCACTAGCCACAAGGAAGCAAAGAAAGAAGAGGAAAACAGAGTAGGCCATGATCTAAATTGAGACAAAAAAATCCGGACAAATAACCGAAGCCCGTCCCAATTTATTGAAGAGTCAATACTAACAATCAGAAGCAAAATCACAATGCAAGAAAATATGAGAAGAAGATTCTAAAGCAGATCCACAAAACAAACATGGAAAAACAACAGTGATTCCAATTCTATCTAATCTCATACCAGTAAGAACCCTATCATGAACTACTAGCCAATCAAATGCACCATCTTTAGGAAGACAAGCAACATGCCAGAATAATTTGGAAGGCCATGGAGGATTAGAGGGAGGGGCAGACAAATATTTATAACCTTCCCCAACATTGTAAGAACCAGAGGAAGATTTATTCCTGAGTATCTAATCATCCACATCCTGATAAACAATTATACATTTATGTATTTCATAAACATAAGCATATTTGAGAGAGCTATCCACATCAAGAAAATCAATACTTTTCCATTTGGCCACAGGATATGGCCCAAATAAATCCTCCTCAAAGTAATCTAAAACAAACACACCCCATATCACACCTAAGTGCAATTAATTTTTTAATCATTTAGAGTAATTGTTTTTTTGGTAAAATTGACAAGTTTTAGATTATTTAGTGAATAAATAATTGATTTTTATTCATAAAAATAAAGCAATGAAATATTATGAAATTTATCTTGCATAGCTATATTAATTACTGTAATATTTATAGAGATCATTGGGGATATATTTATAATTTTATTCATTTTAATTATAGATAGTTTTGGTGAATTAAGATAGTTGGCTTTATCTTTGAAGGTTTCTTTAAAAATTGAATAAGTATATTTAGATTTCATTAATCTTCTTTGGATAATTATTTTAAAAATAAAATCTATTTAACAATATGTATACTTCAGGAAAATACAATTATTTATTAGATAAATTTAGAATAATCCTAAATCCTTTAGTTTTAGATTTTGGCGAATTTAAATATAAATATTTATAGAAATAAAAAGGATGAGATTTTGCGAAAGAGAATCAAGAAATTGATTTAAATAAAAATAGGACCAATAATATTCAATTTATCAAGAATGAAATAATTACAAAATTGTATAATAATAGAATTCTAGCCATCATTAAAGGCACTTGAATCTATTATGCTCAAACTTTACTAGAACTACTAGTGGGACAAGCTAAACTATTTTTTTGCATAAAAAATACAACACAAGTAGTGTTGCACTAGACACACACAAACAAATGTTTGTTATCTTGGTGACAAAACCCACACAAGTACTCAAACATGTATGAAAGATACATAAATGAAGAGACATAAAATCAATCTTAATAAGGAGTCAAATGCATCCCAAAGGGCACACTCACTAAAATACAAGTCACAAAAGAAAAAAATCACATAAATAGAGAGTTATTTGTAGCTTAATTAACCCAAAAGACATGCAATAGAATGTGACCAATATGAGCACGCATACCATTAAAAACTTATGAAAAGAATGTGTCCTCAAATAGTTCATTCCCTGTCTTCATTAACCAAGATAAGAGAGTTATCCTACAATGTACTATGTCCCACTTCTAGAACATCCCGATAGCACGCCTTGCCGATCACAAAAACAAATAAATACACACACAAAATTTACAAGCAATTAATAGGGCAATAATGATAGGAAGTTTAGGAGTTAAACAAAGAACTATCCTAACACTTCCCTAAGGTGTTTCCCCCTTCAAAGCTATTGTTTACCTATTCAAACATGTTGTCGTCCTATTCTAATATGCATGCCGACTACAAAGAGGTTGCAATTTTGACCTTTAGGAAATATGATGTTGACAGAGATTGAAAACGAGTAAAAAATGAAAATATAATGAAGACCCATTTCCAAAATCCAAGTTTCCAAGACCCAGTTAAGATATCAGGTCGGTACGAGGTGTTTTGGGTTGTTGACCAAGCAAAATACCGAAAGATAGCTGAAAGGTTGTGATTTCGACCTTCTAGAAAGACGATGTCGACATAGCATGAAAAAGAGTGAAAATGTCAAATATGACAAAGACCCATTTCAGAAAATGAAGGTTCCTACTTCTAGTAAAAATATCAGATTTTGAGGTGGTGTTTTGGGTTGTCGACCAAGCAAAAGACCAAAATATAGCTTAAAATGGAGTTATTGACTAAACTAGTCTATTATCATTTTTCAAAAGTTTTTGTTAATTTTAATGTAAAGTGGTGAATTTTTACCCCAAAAGGGGTATGGTTCCCATTAAACCGCATATATAAGTGGTGAATAAAATTTTATATAGGGGAGGATGGTATCAACATTTTTGCAATATAGAACAAAGATATTGAATTATATGATATAAAAGCAATACCATTAGCCTATTTTCATTTATATCTAGAGTAAAAGATTATTGTGAATGTTTTTCAATTTGAGCTTGTTATTTTGATTCTAAGAAATCAAAGGCTACTAAAACTCTTTCTACATATTGTGATTTTTTTATTATTTTATGTCTACTATATTATTGTCTAGAAAGATCAAGAGAAGTTATATTCTTGGATTGATTACTATGTGAGCTTCTTTCTAGGAAAGATTCAAATTGCCTACATAGTAATTGTCATAATGAAATTTAATCACTAAGTGTGGAAGGATTAACAGTGGATGGTCTTTCTAAAACTGTCTAACAAGGAGAACATAGGGAAAGAAATTCACAAGACTCTGAACCCAATAGGTGAAGAAGGCACTGGTTAGAATCATACATTTACAATCTCAAAGAATCAGTTAATTGAATTTCATTTTTAGTTTCATATAAGTAGAAAATAGGAGTAAAAGGCATCAAAGTCATATCAAATATTCATGCCAGTTTGATATTGACCATAAAACAACTTTGTGATTATAATCTACTTAAGTATCATAAGATAAAGATAACTGGTAATGAGGTATACCCGCCTAGGTTTAGTAGAGCCTGAAGAGTAGGGAATTACAATCATATTGATTTATTCCATCAATTGGCCAGAATCGAATGTTGAACCTGAACATAAGCCTTAACATACCTTTAGGGTTTAACAACCTTCAATTTTGAGCTCCAACAATGGGATTCAATGAACTCTCTCCCTTGACCAAACCAACCCCGATACAGTGAAAATTGCCCTTAATAGAGAGAAATTTGGTTGGTTAATGGCTACCAACATGGCCTTGGTAACCGAATCCCATCATGTGCCCTTGCAACTAACTGCCAACATGTGCAATTGTCGATCATTTCTCGGGTTATTGAACTTAGTTGCAAACCCATCTTCCAGCCATAGTTAAGACAGGAGTAGGAACATGAACCAACATAAATAAACTTGTGATAGGCAAAAGAAGAAATTGTGATAGGAACATAATAGAAATAAAATTCAACCAAAACCAAAACTAAAAGAACACTAAACACCAAAACCCATGAAAGGAAAAGGGATACCCTTGCATGAGACCCGCAAACAGAGAAAGAATCATGAACTCTTACTCATGAGATTTGAAACAGTATGACCCAACTTAATGATCTCTAGTTCAGTGAGCCAAGATGAATCCTCCACTGGACAATTCTACCACTTAACCAAATAATCTGAAATATTCTATGCCTCAAGTCTTCTTCAATAATTGTTGAGAAAGAATGCATTCTATTTACGACGGAGTTGAAGCAGTTACAGGTTGTTGTTCCAAACTAAATGGTATATTTGTCTCAACTACATCTTCGTGTCCATCTCTTGTATATGGATAAAGATCTGCCACATTGAAAGTAGGAGAGATGCCCAAATATGAAGGCAGATTTCATATGCCTTATGATGCAGGAGAATCCCTTGTCGATGAGCAATCTTGCATCAACCAAAAATATTTCCTTTCAGTTTTATTTTTGTTTAGTTCTTTGTGCAGTTTTATGTATTCTTACGGATATGTATTGGTAGTTGCTTGTTCCTCGTGGCAGATCTTATTTTCAGTTTCCAAACGGATTTTATGTGCTTGATTCCAGATTTCCAGTTCATTTGGGTCCTTTACCAATAAGTTATCGCTTTTGGTTAACTATTTCTAGGTTTCAGGACAGTTCTTGTGCCTACCGGTTGGTTTTCCTTCATTATCGGTGCAATTCTTGGCATGTGGAACCATCTTGGGTCTTATCCGATGTTCTTTGGCATGTGGCCAACCTTCCCCCTAAAGCGGATCACTTGGTTGTTATTTTCCAAAAAGATTTCTTAATTCTTAGGGCCAACCTAATTACACGTTTCATTTTCCTGCATTGGTGGATGTAATATTATGACGTCGACCCGGAAGTGTTCCAACGGATATAAATATATTATCATGTATTCATTTGTAGGGGCTAGAGGAAGTAGAACTAAGAATAACAATTGAAATTCTCATGGTGTGATCCGGTTGGTTCTTAGAGTTTCGGTTGGATTGTATCTGGCTTGAAGCCTACATGTAACCGGTTAATTACCAGATGTTCTTTGATGATAATCTAATGATTGTTGGATGATTGTTAAAATTTCTAAGGCTCTAATTTGATTTGTTTATGTGAATTTGTTATGTTCTCTTGTTGCTTTCATTATGTCTCTCTTGTTGCATAAGTTGGTTGACTCTTTTGAGGGTTTTTATCGGTTATGGCTACATTACATTACCAAAGAATTTTTTGAGAGCTTTACAGGGACCCACTTTCTTAATATGAAGTTTGTTGTAAACACTAGTAGGGAACTCTCATTTCTAAGATGAGCCAAGACAAGGTCTCCTTCCTAAAAAAAGAAGTTTCCTTTATTTCTTATCAGCATGTTGTTTATACTATTGATTGCTAGATTCGATGTTCATCTTGACCTCTTCATGGAGATCATGTATGAGTCTAGCAAAATATTCACTTGTTGTACTACGTCTTTCCATATTAACAAAATCTCTCAATTCAAACACCCCCCTTGGTGTTGGCAACAAGACAACAAACTGAGAGGGGGGTGAATCATTTTTCTCACAAAAATTTACTTAAACAAACTCAAATTCAGATATGATAATTAGAAATGAAAGCACAAAACAACACCACATCAATAACACACATAACACCAAGATTTTTGACGTGGAAAACTCGGTTAAGGGAAAAACCATAGTGGAAACCTACCCACAATGAGATAATACCCTATTAGGGGTAAGTGAAATATTACAATGGGGAATGCACATGCATTCAGACACACTGCCAAGAGCTCACTAGTTAAATCACAAAACAAGAAGGGCTACAACCCTTGGGAAGGCTCACTGCCTTACAAAACATTCGGATTACATCTGGAGGATCATGAACAAATGAAATAGCATCTTCTCATGCCTGGTTATAGTTTTCGTTGAGCACATAACACAAACTCTACTCTTCCACACTTCTTCACACTTTTTCACACTTCTCTTTTGCTATTAAAAGATCAAATCAATGTTCACACAAACAGATAGATCTTTTAAATGAATATTACATTTATTTACACAAATCATCAACCTATATTTTGAGATTGGCTCAACACTCATCACAAATTACAAAACAATAACCTCACAGGATACAACAACACATGCAGACCAAAACTATGTCAGCTAAGACATTCTAGACCTAAATCAACACTGCAAACAAAAACACCTCCAACAATTTCGCCTCAAACATCTGCAATACGCTAAAATCATCATGAATATCGCATAACACGAAGAATTCCACCGGATCAAGAAAATGATCAATAATACACACAATGATCAATACAAACCATCAACATGGATAGAAAATGATCTAGAAAATCCACAAGCATCATGAATTACACCAAAAACAACTACAACATCACCACTTCCTAGAATCTTCATCATCATTATATCAAACCTCAATAACACCAACTAAACTGATTGATAAACTGAAAGATTTACTCGTAGACCTTCAAATCACAAACCATCTAAATTGAGGACACATATGAACATCCCAAACACTCTACCAAATTCGCAAATCAAGATATTACAATTCTGGAGCAATGCAGAGCATAATCCAGACCACTGATCAACATAGACAACTAAAAACCAACCTCAATACCGAATCACATAACTCGATCAAATCACCATGTGGACTTCTGAAACTTCCCCTAAATCAACTAGAGATACTTGCCTCAAAACCTATTAAACCACAACAACTCAACTACAACACACTAACCAAACCAACTCATCCAATCTGACTGCAACACTGGAACACACAGAAGAATATGTTGACATCAATGACAACACATCATTCCTACAAACTTCTCAATAATATCCAGCAATCTCCCCCTTTGGCATTGATGGCAACATATGAATGTGAAAAACAATCAATGCAAAGAAATAAATCTACTAACAACAATTTCCCATAACTCTCAATAATCTCCCCTTTAGGATATTACACAGTTTTTCACATGACTATCTCCCCCTTTGAAATCAATGCAAAAGGCACATATGCGAATAAATATTCTCTCATCCATACCAGATAATCTCTCCCCCTTATAGAAAAATTACAAATATAAATATCTGAACCATCACACTGACTACTCCCCATGAGTAGCAGCCTCACTCATCAATCTGGATCACAAGATATTTCTGTGAATTCCATCATACTAATGCAACTCCATGCATCTTAGTTCTCATCAGGAGTGGCAATGACCCCTAGCTTCTCTCTAAGATACTCAAATGTATCTTTAGAGAAAAGATTCGTGAAGATATCTACAATTTATTCCTTTGTATACACATACTACAATCTGACTTCCTCCTCATTCACCTTCTCTCTCAAGAAATGAAACTTGATTGATATATGCTTGGTCTTGGAATGCAACACTTGATTCTTAGAAATATTGATAGCATTTTAATTATCACAATATATAACAATCGGCTCATTAAAAATAACTCTGATAGATCCTTCACCATCTACTTCATCCAAATTACTTGAGTAAAATTGCTAGCAACATCAATGTATTCAATTTCTGTAGTAGATAAGGAAAAAGCATTCTACTTCTTACTCATCCATGAAACCAATCTCTTACCCAAGAAAAATGCACCACCACTAGTACTATTTCTATCATCAACATCACCTACCCAATCAGCATCAGTAAAAGTGCTCAAAGTAAAGTCATCATCTTTAGGATACCACAAACCAAAATCAACTATCCCTTTCAAATATCTAAATATTCTTTTCACAACTACAACATGAGATTCCTTAAAGATCAGCTTGAAATTTATCAACAAGACATACTACATTCATTATATTCGGCCTAGTCTAAGTCAAGTACAACAATCCACCAATCATAGACATGTATCTAGTCTGATTTTCTTTCAAAGAATCATCATCCTAAGTCAACTTACATCCAGTTATCATAGGAGTACCAAGTGGCTTAGCATCATCAAAATCAAACTCATTCAACAATTCCTTCACAGACTTAGATTGAGATATAAAATACCTTTATTCAACTGAGTAATTTGCAATCCCAAAAAGAATTTCATCTCACCAATCATGGACATCTCAAACTCATTTTCCATATCATTAGAAAACTTCTTGCACAAACTATCATTTCCACCAAAAATAATGTCATCAACAATTTAAATCTTATCATGGTCAATCTTGAAATACAAATTATTGTCAGTGGTCGTTTATTGAATTCAAGATTCATCTAATACTTATCCAATTTGGCATACCAAGCTCTTGGGGCTTGCTTAATTCCATACAATGCTTTCTTCAACCTGCAAACCATGTCTTTTTCATTCGTCAACTAAAATCCATTTGGTTTCTCAACATAGACTTCCTCTTCCAGCTCACCACTAAGAAAGGATGACTTGACATCCATCTAATACACTTTGAAATCTTTGTAAGTAGCATAAGCAAGAAATAATCTAGCAACTTCAATTCTAGCTACCAGAGCAAAAGTATCCTCAAAATCAATACCTTCCAACTAAGAGTATCCCTTACAAACAAGTCTTGCTTTATTCCTAACAACTTCACCTTGCTTATTCAATTTATTCTAAAAGACCCATTTAGTTCCAATTACATTCTCATCCTTAGGTCTAGGAACAAGAATCCATGTATTATTCTTTTCAATTTGATTCAAGTCTTCTTCCATTGCTTTAACCCAATTTTCATCTCTACAGGCTTTATCAACATCCTTAGGGTCAATCTTAGAAACCAAGCAATACTCTTCAGTCATTCTTCTCCTAGTCATCACAAATATATTCTTATCACCTATTATTTGATTCTCTGAATGATTCAACCTTATATACTTGGGAGTATTAGGAATTTTTTTATTATTGGACTCTTGAACTCTTTCATTTGCACTAGCACTTTCACCTTCTCCTTCATTCACAGGCTTTTCCGGTATACTTTGGATTTGATTCTGGGTCTGCACTTTCTTTCCTTTATATGTACTGACATCATGATCATCTGAATTATATCCAAAGTATCTAGGCTAATACTTATTTCCTTCATCAACCTTCACATTATCACACTCAACTATCTTCCTCAATCTCTTGTTATAACATCGATAGGCCTTACTCTTAGTAGAATAACCAAGAAATATTCCTTCATCACTTCTAGCATCAAACTTCCCTAGATCTTCATCTCTTCTGATATAACATTTACTAAAAAAAATTCTGGAATATCTAACTGTAGGAACATGACCAAACCATAACTTATAAGGAGTCTTATCGATATCACCTTTAATATGCAACTGGTTCAAAGTGTATACTGCAGTACTCACAACTTTTGTCCAGTACATATGAGAAACATTTTCTTCAATCATCATGGTTCTAGCAAATTCCTGAATTGTCTTGTTCCTCTCCACAATACCATTATGTTGAGGGGTCTGTGGAGCATATAACTACCTCTTCACCTCATGCTCTTCACAAAAAGAATTAAAGTCATGGAAGTAAATTCACCACCTTTGTCAGATCTTAGACACTTCAACTTCAGACTAGTCTCTGTCTCAACCATAGCTTTGAAAATTTTTATCTTTTCCTATACTTCAAACTTCTCCTTGAAGAAAGTAACCTACATCATCCTTGAATAGTCATCAATCAGCAACATGAAATACCTATCACCCTGCAAGCTTCTCACTCTAGAAGGACCACACAAATCAGTATGCACAAGATCCAACAATCCATTAGAAGTATACTATTTTCTTTTGAAAGAAACTCTTGTCTGCTTCCCTAACTTACATTCCTTACATACCGGATTAGAAGGCTTCACCAACTTAGGAAGATATCTTACTGCTTGAGTAGAACTTATCTTAACCATGCAATCAAAATTTACATCACATCATTTTATGCCATAACCAAATTTCATCAATCTAAGAAATCAAACAACTTTTACCACTAGCATTCAAGTGAAATATATTACTTTTAGTCTTTGTACCTGATGCAATCTCGATTCCGGAACCACTCAAGATCTTACATTTGCCATTCTTTAATCCCAAATCATATCCCTTATCAATGATCTATCCAACACTCAAAATATTATGCGTTAGACCTTCAACATACAAGACATCATCAGTGATATGCTTACCATCAAGAGAAATAGAACCTCTACCATGGATCATACCATCTTTGTCATCACCAAATCTTACTACACCACCATCATAGTTTTCCATACTCACAAACTTACTCTTATCACCTGTCATATGATGAGAGCAACCACTATCAATAGCCCATTCATCTTTCTCTTCAACTTTAGCAACTAAAGCTTTTTCCTCATTAATGCAGCTAGTAGAATCAGTAGTCATTGGATCATCTTCCTTGATAGCAATGAACACCCACTCATCTCCTAAATTTCCATTCTTAGACTCATCATCTGTCACACCTTCATCAGAAGCATAATAATACTTATAATATTTAGGCTTATATGACTTCAATGGCTTCTTAGAAACTACGTGCGGACAACTTGAGGAAAAATGTCCTATCTTATTACATGAAAAACATTTAAGAGACAACTTTCCTTAATAGTTACTGGCACCCTTAGGAAATCTTCTAGCAATCAGGGCTTCAATCTCTTCAAGCTCTCTTTCTTCTTCTTCAAGCTCTCTCATCTCTTTCTCTTATCTGGACACCGTTGTAAAACTTTCTCCCAGATCATATTTTTATTTTCCGGATATAGTAGATTTGAATGCAAATTTAGACTTAGGAAGAGATTCACCAAATTTTTTCAACGCAAAAGCAACAAGCTTCCCAAACAGCATGTCTCTTGTCACATCTGTCATAGTACGGATATCCTCCATAGCAACAACTTTGTGCTTGTAAGCAGGAGGCAAGGATCTGAGTTGTTTAGCTACAATCTCATATTCTTCCAATACTCCACCGGCACATCTGATTCTCAAAACAAGCTCATTCATTTTCTGCATACAGAAGGTAATGTTCTCATCTTCATCCATCTTCAACATCTCATACTTTCCCTTCAAGCTCTGCAACTTAGCAACTTTCACATGGTTGTCACCTTCATACAAAGTATCTAGCTTCTTCCAAATCTCATGAGCAGTTTTCAAATCCATCACATTAGTCATCTCAAAATCAGACAAGGAACTTAACAATGCTTCCTTAGCTCTAATATTGAATTCCAATTCCTTTATCTCATTCAAAGTTGTAGGACTGTTCGGAGGAGAATTATACATATTCTTAGAAATCTTCCAATAGTCTTCACCAATGCACCTCAAATGACATTCCATCTGGTTCTTCCAGAGAGTGTCATTTGTTCCATCGAATCTTGAACTATCCTTCTTGAAAGAAAAGGCTTCCATCTCAGATCTCCTCAAGCGGTCAAGATTCTTTCAAAGGATCTAGCTTTGATACTAATTGTTGGTAAAAAGGTAGCAAATTAATGGGTGGTGGGAAGTGGGGGGTGAATCAGTTTGCTCACAAAAATTTACTTAAACAAACTCAAATTCAGATTTGATAATTAGCAATGAAAGCACAAATCAGTACCACATCAATAACACATATAACACCAAAAATTTTGACGTGGAAAACCCAGTTAAGGGAAAAACCACAGTGGGAACCTACCCACACTGAGATAATACCCTATTAGGAGTACAAAAAATATTACAATGGAGAATGCACATGCATTCAGGCACACTGCTTAGAACTCACTATTCAAATCACAAAACAAGAAGTGCTACAACCCTTGGGAAGGCTCACTGCCTTACAAAACATTCAAATTACATATGGAGGATCATGAACTGATGAAATATCATCTTCTCATGCATGGTTACAATTCTGGTTAAGAACCTAACACAAACTCTTCTTTTCCACACTTCTTTTCACTTTTTCACACTTCTCCTTTGCTACTGAAAGATCAAATCAATGTTCGCACACACAAATAGATCTCTCAAATGAATATTACATTTATTTATACAAATCATCAACCTATATTTCAAGGTCAACTCAACACTCACAAATTAAAAAGCAATAACCTCACACACTACAACAACACATGTGAACCAAAACAATGTTGGCTAAGACATATTTTGGACCTAAATCAACACCGCAAACAAGAAACACCTGCAATAATTTCGCCTCAAACATCCGCAACATGCTACAATCATCATGAATGTTGCATAACATGAAGAATACCACCGGATTAAGAAAATGATCAATAATGCACACAACGATCAATGCAAACCATCAACACGAATAAATCATGATCTAGAAACATCCACAAGCATCATGAATTGCACCAAAAACAACCGCAACATCACCACTTACTAGAAACTTCATCATCATCATACCGAACCTCAAGAACACCAGCTAAACTGACTCATAAACTGAAAGATTCACTTGTGGACCTCCAAATCATGAACCATCTGAATTGAGGACACATGAACATCCCAAACACTCTACCAAATCCACAAATCAAGATATTGCAATCCTAGAGCAATGTGGAGCATAATCCAGAACACTGATCAACATAGACAATGAACACCAACCTCAATACTAACTCACATAACTCAGTCAAATCACCATGCAAACTTCTAAAACTTCCGTTGAATCAAGTAGAGATACTTATCTCAAAACCCATTAAACCACAATAACTCAACTACAACACACTAACCAAACCAACTCATCCAATCTGGCTGCAACACTGGAACACTTAGAAGAATATATTGACATCAATGACAACACATCATTCCAGCAACATTCTCAGTAATATCCAACACTTGGGTGCATACCATATACAACATAGAATGGACTAAATCGAGTACTTCAATTAAAAGAATCATTAAATACAAATTGTAGACGTTGAAAACTTACACACTTAATTAAATGAATATTATTTATTAAATTATTATTTATCTACCTATTACTTAAACTAAGGTTTAATTAATATCCCCTTTTCTTCTATCTAACCATTAATTAAATACAACATTTGATTAATTCCCCTTTCTATCCATTAATTGAATAAATTCTATTTATTTAATTAAATATCATTTTTACCATTTTAATTTAATTTGCATTTAATTTAAAATCAACCTTGCATATAAATAAATCAAATTTATTTATAACCCCCCCCCCCACTTGCATTTTCCTACAAATACAAGTTGCATCCATTTTAGTTGAAACAAAACATGTTTATTTTAATTAAAATCCTAATATCTACCACTTGCATCTTCCTACATTTCCCACTTGCATCCTAAGAATTATTCTAGAACCCCTCTAATCCCACTTAACTAGCCTTAATCCCTCTAATCATGTCACATCCCTAAAATTGAGGGAGTCACTTCTCCAAATTTGGGGAAAGTCTTCAAAATGTGTTGAAGACTTAACCTTTTTCAACAAGTTAACTTGTTGAGTCTTCCAAACTTGTAAGGCTCTTACAAAAGCCTTGAAGGTTATCTACCTTCCAACAAGTTAACCTCCAAAGTCTTCAAAGAGCCTTTAATGCCCTTACAAGACATCATCTCTTCACCATGCTAACCCATGATGGTTTGTCCCTTTGACCATCTTTCAACTTTACACAAGAGTTTAACTCTTGGACAATAGCCTTCATCCTTGGATAATATCTTTATACAATGGTTCATCCTCTTAAGATTAACCCTCAAATCTTAATAAGCATCTAAGGCTTAATTAACATCCTCTCAAGTCTCCTCATGATGAAACTTGTAAACATGAGATTGGGTTGAAAATCTCACATGGATTGATAACTTTCAATCCTAACCCTTCTCAAGACAATTCAATCTTGGCCATCCATTTGACCAATTTTTCTATAAATAGAGCCCATTTCTTCAATCTAAAGATCCAAGTTTTATGTATCTACATTATAGTCACATAGCATTTAGCATTTTAGCCTCTCTTTAAGATCATTGTAATAAGAATTATAACATAGATTTCATATCATGTCTTGCATATCATATCTTAGTGTTCCATGCTAGTCTCATATCATATCCATATCATGTTCATGCTAGCTTAATCTCACACTAATCTTATCATTTTGCACCATATCATAGCTTCATATCCATATCATCATCTTGCACTAGATCACTATCACATAGTTCCATATCATATCACTAAGATCTTAGTTGCACTCATTTAGATCTTAGATCATACAATATCTCTCGTTCATTGAGTACTCATCCCAAGATCAAGTGCTCTTCCAAGCTGAGAGCCACCTTGAATGTAAGGGATCCTTGGAAATAGAGGACAATAGAATGTGCTTAGAGATTTGGTTTCATTTGCTTGTTTTATGATTGCTAACATCTAACACAATGTTCCATTGGTGTGCTTGACTTGTTTCTCTCATTTGTAGGATTCCACACTTCAAGGCATACATTTTTGGCGCCCACCGTGGGGTATAACCGCATTTTTAGACATGTATAACTTTTTATCCGCGGGATGATCTACAAGAATTTTTTAACACACATTTCCTTGGTTTGGCGCATACATCATATTTTGCAGTGCATTCATACCTTGTTCTAGCGCATTCATACCCTGTTCTAGCGCATATGTACCATGTTTTGACACATCAATAACATGTTCTAGCGCATTTATCCAATTTCCTAGCGCATATATACTTTCTTCTAACATGTTTGTGTTGTCTTGTAGCGAATAAGTGTTATTTGTAGCACATTTGCTCCCTGTTTTGGCGCATATGTAACAGAATAGGAAATTTGTAATAGGGTTTTAGAAATTTAGGCTTGTCTAGCCCACCAAGATTTTACAAGTTGCTAACTGATTTTTCCTTGCAGATTTTAATAGTGGTTTGTAGGATTTGAAGGAGATTAGTTAATATTTTTATTTACTTTTTTTTTTAAACCTGGTTAAAAAGAATTCACCTTTCATTTTTGCAAATTAAAAAGAACCTCATTGTTATTCACTGCACACAAAAATAACCTTATCTTTCTTTTGGGCTTTAAAAGGAACCAAAATCTTTTCTTTCTTGCAAGGATAAAATGAACAACAAAATAAAACTTCATTTTGCAAGTTAGGACCTCACACTTCATTTGGGCTCTAAAAAGAACAACACAACTTTCCAATTTTTGCAAAGGGGTTAAAATTGAACATCACTTTCCTTTGGTGCTCATTAAAACGAACCTCATCTTTCAGTGTGAAGCTTAAAAAGAATCCTTGTTTTAATTTTTTGAAGCTTTCAAGTTAAAATCATTATTGTTCATTTGGCGACTTTACTTTCATTGACCAGGACTTCATATTCCTAGCTTAGAAAATCATTGCTTTGTAGGATTAAAAAGAACACCATGTTTCATTGGAGCAACATTTCGAATTAGGACTTAGGAAATGATTCCCATGAAGGTTTAAATCAATCATTTAGCGAATAAGTGTTATTTGTAGCGCATTTGCTCCCTATTTTGGTGCATATGTAACAGAATAGGAAATTTGTAATAGGGTTTTAGAAATTTAGGCTTGTCTAGCCCACCGAGATTTTACAAGTTGCTAACTGATTTTTCCTTGCAGATTTTAATAGTGGTTTGTAGGATTCGAAAGAGATTAGTTAATATTTTTACTTACCTTTTTTTTTAAACCTGGTTAAAAAGAATTCACCTTTCATTTTTGCAAATTAAAAAGAACCTCATTGTTATTCACTGCACACAAAAATAACCTTATCTTTCTTTTGGGCTTTAAAAGGAACCAAAATCTTTTCTTTCTTGCAAGGATAAAATGAACAACAAAATAAAACTTCATTTTGCAAGTTAGGACCTCACACTTCATTTGGGCTCTAAAAAGAACAACACAACTTTCTAATTTTTGCAAAGGGGTTAAAATTGAACATCACTTTCCTTTGGTGCTCATTAAAACGAACCTCATCTTTCAGTTGGAAGCTTAAAAAGAATCCTTGTTTTAATTTTTTGAAGCTTTCAAGTTAAAATCGTTGTTGTTCATTTGGCGACTTTACTTTCATTGACCAAGACTTCATATTCCTAGCTTAGAAAATCATTGCTTTGTGGGATTAAAAAGAACACCATGTTTCATTGGAGCAACATTTCGAATTAGGACTTAGAAAACGATTCCCATCAAGGTTTAAATCAATCATTGTTTGCTTTGTTTTGAGTGAAAGATATATTCTCTCCCCTTAATTGGGTGACCAAAAAGCCAAACTCACTCCTTCATGTTTTATTTAATTTCAAGCAATTAAAACCTTTAGAGGGTTTGCCTTCCCGAGTTGCCTTGAGGGACCAATGAGAAGGGAACAACCTAAGTGGAAAATGACTTTTAGCCAAGTATTCCAACCCACAATAATCAAATGTGGAGGCTAATGAAAATCCCCTCCAATGGTTTTTCTCATCGATTAGCCTTCCCCTAGTATCCTTGTGATACGTAAAGTCTTTGTTCTAAAAGTTGAGAAGCCTCCCAAGGGAATTTATCATAGAAGACTGAACAAAAGCTTGATTATGAACTTTAGAATTAGAATCTTTGCCGAGTCACTATCCAAACATTGATAATATCATAGTGCAAGGGTGGTCAAGAATCCACCCCCAAGACACTCACCATACATCTCTCCCAAGATAACGATCCAATTGAGGAGCAACCTTCTTTGGTTCAATTTCTGGACAAAGGCAAAAAAATGGGCACCCTCTAGGGGGTGACACGGTTGTCTGAGTTGAAGGAGTATCAGGTGTGGGCTATGATATTATTGATGAGCCTTCAATAAAGAGTCTACTTGATGTGTATTTTGTGTACCAAACCAATGAAAACATCGAGGATTTGAAAAGATCCTCAAAAGAACATACACTCAATATTTAGATTTACAAGAAAAATAACCATTGTATTCATGAATATTTATTGACATATCTTTTGTAATAGATCCTAAAACATCTTGAAAAAATCTCAACAAAATCAAAAATCATGTCAATTTGTAAAAATTAGAAAATTCATAGAATGGCACATATGTACAATCTTTTAGCGCATATGTCCAATCGTTTAGTGCATATGAGACAGAGAATCTAGACCAAATTTCAAAGATCCAAAAATTGATTTGGATACCCTTTTAGGTCTTCTCTCAAATTCAGTTGTCACAAACAGGATTTCTTCACGAAAAATCAGAGGTTTATCAACTAGTGATCTAAGTTACACCAATTTCAACAAGTATCAATATCAGATATTTAGTCTAGGTATCCAAGTTAGTCAAATCCATCTAGTTTCCAATATCACTGAACTTTATCATATCGTTTGATGTACTTAGTCACATCAATAGGGGAATATTGAATCCTCTATTTGACTTAGTAAGCTTGGGTGTCTAAAACAAGG
The DNA here is from genome assembly GCF_030272615.1 of Cryptomeria japonica. NCBI lineage: Eukaryota > Viridiplantae > Streptophyta > Pinopsida > Cupressales > Cupressaceae > Cryptomeria > Cryptomeria japonica. Next base: position 325,935,246 of record NC_081415.1, read on the forward strand.
TATTTGTTATCAAGTCAACCTATCAAAAATGTCAACTTTGATCACTCGTATGACCATACCTCGTCGATTGAAAAGAAGAAGCTTTGTCAAAGGAAATGAGTCCTAGCATAAATCAAGATCAAGATATCATGACTATACAATCTAATCCCATTTTCGATCAAGAGCCCACCTGTCAAAAATCTTATGACAATCCCTGATCTGAATTCGATGATGAATTCGTCACAATACCAGTTAAGCGGAAACCTGCAAGTATTGTTCAACAAGATAGACAATTGCCAGAACTCGGAAAGCCAGAGTTTTATGCATCAAAAGTCCCATAACATTATCCAGAACTGAGTTTTAAACATCACATGGAATTCCATTAGTCTCTGGAATCCAACAGATTCAAAAATGAAGAGTCTAAGTAAAAAATAAAATAACAAACAAATTACAAATTTTCAAAAAACTAGGAATTTAGGTACCCCAACTTGGCAGGGCCATAACTTCCAGCTCACAGCTTGGAATTCGAAAAGGCTTACATCATTGGAAAGGCCTCGAAGAGAACTAATTTGGTCCCTTAACATCATAGCCTTCAGCTTATAAAGTTAAGGGATTGGCAACACTTTCGACCCCAAATTCCGTTCTGAAGACAACCGAAAATGCGATTTACTAAAATGTAGAAAATACCGAAAAATTAGATTTTCGGTATTTTCCAATTTCATCACTTTGAGCTTGTTTTGGATCATTCTTAGAAGCCTCTGAATCAATCCCCTAATCTTTTGGTATTCCATCCACGATGATCCCCTTTCATCTCAAGAAAAGAGTCCCATTCAACATTCATCTCCTAAGCAAGAGCATGATATCCCTTCCATATCCTCCACTGATCTAATTGAAAATCAAGAGAAAAGTGAAAACTCAAATGATCCTATTTCAAGTCAAGATCAAGGTATCCATTCATCCTTCAAATCCATTTTAGGTCCTTTCATTCCAAAGTCAAAGCCTTCCTTCCTTCTATCCATCTTAGGACCTTACATCCACCCATCCAAAATACCTCCATATCATTCCTATCCATCCATGAATCCCATTCCTTTTGGAATAAATTTAGATGTCGAGAATAAAATCCATGTCTAAACGAAAAGCAATATTCAAAAGGCTACAAAAACCCTTTAAGAAAAAAGAAAAATTAAAATCAATGCAGATGCTCATAAAAGCATTACAATCCAAAGAACAATCAAAATTGGCATCTAGACTTGTTGTTCCAAAAGCTTCCTTCAACCATCTATCTAAACATCTCCCACTTTCCAAATCTATTATTTCATCATTTCCTCTATCTATTTTGGGTCCTTATGTCCCAAAATTTAATTTTCCTTCATCACTTCATCACCTCTCAAGTCTTGTACCAATGCTCATCTTGAAGACATTTATCTATCCTTGCACAAATCTTCAAACATCCTATCTATTATCAACACCTCTTTTCCATTCTTCAATCCCTTTCATTCAATCCTTTGCATAAATCCGTCATCTATGAAATAAGTGTTTGTGTCATTTTGTCACATGCTCGAATCTCATGTTCAGTCCATTCCTCGATATCTATTCATGAAACACTTCAGAATCCGAGGTTGTTACTCTTTAACATTTTCTTTTGGTTCGGATGCATACCCAATCTAGAAAATAACCACTTATCGTATCTTGGTACCGACATCTTTTTTATTACTATATCTCATACACTTAATTGCTCTAAATCATTGTGATCTCTTAGTTGAAGACACGACTAGTAAAAAATCTAAAATCTTGCTTCAGCGCCACTGTAATTATCAAACCCATGTAAGTTTCATCACTTACAAGCCAATTCAAGAAAAATAAGAAGATCAAAAAGCAATATCAAAAGATCAAAAGCATGAGCGAGAAAAGAAATATCAAGAAAAGAAACAAAATATAAAAAAATGCAATGAAATGCAATATCAAAATGCTTGGCTATGGGAACATGCAAATTACTTCATCAGGGCTATGGACGTCTGGTTGGCAATAGAGCAATATTTGTGATATTACAGCGATAACCTCATCGGAGCTATGGACGCTTGCTTGCAACGAGGCTCTATCCAGGATGCTTTTGAAGTCAGGGTAACTCATGTAGCTAGTCACGTTGGATTCTGAAGATTACAATGATCATATGAGCCAGAATAAACCCACTTGCACACACACAGGTAATCAAAGACTAAATACCTTGATCCAGTTTGGGATTCTTCTTCCCTTTTGAATATGCTTCTTAGTTGCTAGACATGTTCGGTTGAATTTTCTGGAGGTTCTAAGTGTGGGTTGGGTCTCTATCTTTGAAATGTTCAAGAACATTTATTCAAGTGGTGCTAGATGTTGTGACAATATCACATATCACCTTTTTGCAAATCGAGACCTTTGTACTTGGGGGTAAAGTTTCATCCACTCTATTATTCATACCATATCTCCCATTATCCTTCCTCTAATATCCATTACCCTATCTAAATTCATCATTATCTATGATCTTGCTTCACTTTATCCATACCATCTATCCTATCTATGCATTGCTTCCATCATCCCTCACTATCTATGATATTGTTTCTCCTATCCATATATCCTATCTCTATCCATATCCCCTTTTACATCCTTGATCTTGATCAAAACTAAGGACAAAACACAATTTCGAAAAGCTCTTGGCGTGGCCCTTTATGTTCCATAATAAGATACCTCTATCTTTCACCCATTCATCTTCACCTCAGCAGTTCATTCATCCATTAATAATATTCCTTGTCTTGCTAGACATTGGGGCAAATAAATACATCTTGCTTCTAATCCAACAAATTCTAAAAAATCACAAAATGTCCAAAAAATAAAAAATGACAAAATTGACAAAATTAAATAAAAAATTAAAAAATCAAAGCATGACAACATGGACCATCCATCAAATTAGATCAACAACAAGCAAACTCTTAAAGTATACAATCAAACTGATCACATGTCTAGTTAATCAATCCATCACTAAAAATATATCAGCATCAACATGTCTTATACGGGGAAAGGTACACTTGAAACCAGATAGATCTGTCTTATACGGGGTACTCACTCTTTGAAACCAAACATTCCTATCAATCATCAAACAATCAAAACAATGATATAGATCAGGATGGTTGTTGGATTTGGTCCTAGTTAGCCTTATCTTTATCAATTGATGGCCCATCTGATATAAGCCAATGGAAATCATCCACAAAATCACAAATCCTTATAAAGCAGCAATCTTGGATACACTTAGCATATTCATTGTCCTTGATTATCCGAACAGTTATCCACATCATATCTCACCATGGCTTGGTGATCAATGTATATATCCATATTGAAAGAAGTGTTCATAGATAGGGGCAAAATATTGACTGTAACTAGGGGCATCTTGCCTTTTAAAAGGTTTAAACAAAGTAGATAACCATCAAAACAGAGACATTTTGAACAAAAACAACTTTCAAAACTATCAATACCAAGAACTGAACAAAACAAAGATCTACTTGCAAGATGTTTTATTTGACAAAACACAAAAGGTAGCATGAATGTTTATCTATGGTTTTTTTTTAAATTTTCATATCATATCTCCTGAACAACTCAAGGATGCCTTGAAACTAGAGACGCAGGAAAGGGGTGTGATATTTTCTTTGTATGTTGTTTGTGAGTGAAGCCTTTTACTATGCAAGTTTGTCTTACGATGTGATCAGGTACCATGTCACTGAGGACGTTTTGGATTTGCATAGGACAAAGGTTAACTCTTGTCTGTTTTACGCAAGAAACACTCAGGTCGTCTTGGTTCAATTATACCTCGACGCTTGTGTCATCTTGCAATATCAAAATCCATGTAAGTTATACTCAGGTCATTATGGTTCAATTATACCATGATGTTTGTATCAACTTTCAACATATCAAAGGCTCAATGATGATAAAAGGAGCACAACAAATTTGATCGACAAGATGACTACAATTGCATTTAGTTGCATATCATCATCATCAACATTTAGTTGCATTCATCATTACATCCATCATATCCATATCTATCGCATCATCATGGGATCATTCTTCACTTTCATTTCTTCATCATTTATCCAACTATCATCTATCATGTCTTATACAAGATGTATGTTTCCTGAAACGAGACGTTTTGATCATGTCTTATATAAGATATATCATTCCTGATACCAGACATTTTGATCATCTTTGTCTTATACAGCAGATGTCATTCCTGAAACCAGGCTTGATTCTGTTCCAATCAATACAATCAATCTTATTGTGAGATTTTGCCAAGATCAAGAGCTCAATGAAATGTACAAAATAGAGACACAATATAGGACAAGAATAAAATGTATTCTCATCAATAGAAAAAGATCAATAATATCAAAATTACATACAATGTAGATGAGCTTGCTTATATAGGCAAGGCTAGGGATATGTGAGCACACAAACATGACATGTGGCTCAATAAGAAACAAGGGTGGATAGGAGAAATAATATAATAGTCCACATGAGGTGGATCACCCACTGAATGTGGAGTGTAACAATAAGATCAACACCATAAAATGTGGAATTTCTCCTACACACACTATCCCAATGTGGCACAAACACCCAAGTGTCTCATACCCAAACTACTATGAAATGCATTTCCTAAGTAAACTTAAGTAAGTGTAATAATATCCAAGATGAATAATTATTTACACCAACACTTATCAATCCAATCAATCTTATCAATCTTATCAATTCAATCAAACCCATGCATGTCATCAACTATCCACTCTTCTATCTTTCATATAATATTATTTTTCTTTCGAGAGATCATTCATGCCTTTAATGCACAAACGATCTCCCGAGGGAGCATCATCATCATATCGGCATCATATCAGTAGTAGTATTCATATCTAGGCCATCATATTGAAAATTTTGGCAACGACAACAAAATTAAAAATTTTGGCAACATATCGAGTGATTTTTCTTTGAATCACCATGTGGTCACACGTCACTTCAAAGAGGGGCAAAATGTAGATGCCTAAAACTTGCACACTTAATTAAATGAATATTATTTGTTTAATTATTATTCATCCACCTATTACTTAAACTAAGGTTTAATTAATATCCCCTTTTCTTCTATCTAACCATTAATTAAATATAACATTTGATTCATTCACCTTTCTATCCATTAATTGAATAAATTCTATTTATTTAATTAAATCCCATTTTCACCATTTTAATTAAATTTATATTTAATTAAAATCAACCTTGCATATAAATAAATCAAATTTATTTATAATTCCCCCCCCGCCCCCTCCCCCCCACAACTTGCATTTTCCTACAAATACAAGTTGCATCCATTTTAGTTGAAATAAAACATGTTTATTTTAATTAAAATCCTAATATCTCCCACTTGCATCTTCCTACATTTCCCACTTGCCATCTAAGCATTCTTCTTGAACCCCTCTAATCCCACTTAACTATCCTTAATCCCTCTAATCATGTCACATCCCTAAAATTGAGGGAGTCACTTCTCCAAATTTGGGGAAAGTCTTCAAAATGTATTGAAGACTTAACCTTTTTCAACAAGTTGACTTGTTGAGTCTTCCAAACTTGTAAGACTCTTACAAAAGCCTTGAAGGTTATCTACCTTCCAACAAGTTAACCTCCAAATTCTTCAAAGAGCCTTTAATGCCCTTACAAGACATCATCTCTTCACCATGCTAACCCATGATGGTTTGTCCCTTTGACCATCTTTCAACTTTGCACAAGAGTTTAACTCTTGGACAATAGCCTTCATCCTTGGATAATAGCTTTATCCAATGGCTCATCCTCTTAAGGCTAACCCTCAGAGCTTAATAAGCATCTAATGTTTACTTAACATCCTCTCAGGTCTCCTCGTGATGACACTTGTCATCATGAGATTGGGTTGAAAATCTCACATGGATTGATAACTTTCAATCATAACCCTTCTCAACCCAATTCAATCTTGGCCATCCATTTGACCAATTTTTCTATAAATAGAGCCCATTTCTCCAATCCAAAGATCCAAGTTTTATGTATCTATATTATAGTCACATAGCATTTAGCATTTTAGCCTCTCTTTAAGATCATTGTAATAAGCATTATAGCATAGATTTCATATCATGTCTTTCATATCATATCTTATTATTCCATACTAATCTCATATCATATCCGTATCATGTTCATGCTAGCTTAATCTCACACTAATCTTATCATTTTGCACCATATCATAGCTTCATATCCATATCATCACCTTGCACCATATCACTATCATAGTTCCATATCATATCAGTAAGATCTTATTTGCATTCATTTAGATCTTAGATCATACATTATCTCTCGTTCTTTGAGTAGTCATCCCAAGATCAAGTGCTCTTCCAAGCTGAGACCCACCTTGAATCTAAGGGATCCTTGGAGATAGAGGACAACAGAACGTGCTTAGAGATTTGGTTTCATTTGATTGTTTTATGATTTTTAACCTCTAACATAATGTTTCATTGGTGTGCTTGATTTGTTTCTCTCATTTCCAGGATTCCACACTTCAAGGCATACATTTTTTGCACCCACCGTGGGGCATAACTGCATTTTTAGACATGTCTAACGTTTTTCCCGCAGGTTGATCTACAAGAATTTTTTAACACACATTTCCTCGGTTTGGCGCATACATCATATTCTTTAGCATATTCATACCCTATTCTAGTGCATACATACCATGTTCTGGCACATCTATAACCTGTTCTAGCGCATTTGTCCAGTTGCCTAGCACATATATACTTTCTTCTAATGCGTTTCTGTTGTCTTGTAGCGTATAAGTATTTTTATGTGGGTCATTTGCTGGCATTTCATTTGTTGCCTTGAGATGGATTTGAGTAGTTGGAGTCATAAGGGGGAGTGGCTTCCAAGTGGGGATCGGGGCTCAATGTGGCTACCAGGATAACCCATTGGAAGTTTCCTTAATAAGTGATAACCCAATTAATGAACTAGAGGGGGGGTGGGTTTTAAACACATTAAACAAGATAATGGATGCCTCGCTCATGGCTTGAGTGCTTGTTTAGGCTCTAGATGAGGTGTGGAAGGCCTGGAATGGCAGATCAACTACCTTGTCCTCATGAAAGGTATGTTGGTTCCACATGAGACTTGTATGGGGGTCGGGGGTCGGGAGAGGCTGCTAATATAATCTAGGATGTGTGTTGGGGCCTATGGAGATCTGCCAGGATAACCCAAAGCAAGCTATGTGATGACACTCTCCCCTTGTGAGCACTAGTGTTTTTCTTTTGTGTTTGCAACCTGGAGTACTATTTAGAGTTAGTTTATGTGTATCTTTCTTGTGATTTACCCAATGGAAGGGTGTTTTGCCCATGTGTTGTGCTCTCTTGCTTGTTTTTCTTGAGGGCCTTACGTCTATCTCCTGGCACAGGGGGTGGACCTTTTGGATCCACATGGTCGAGTGGTAGTTACCTTCTTCCATCGGGGATTTTGTTCTAGTCTTACGTGGATTGGCTTCGTATTTGTTCCAGCTTGCTCTCCTGGATTTGGTCAACCAATGTTTCAGATGGCGACTTTATGTTTCTATCAATTATACTTATCTGTATTAGATGTAACCTATGTATATGCATGCCTTCATGAAAATGATGTAATCATGATGTAAGTATGATGTACTTTTGATGTAAACTTGATGTATATGAAATGAGACTTAGATAGTAAGATTTTATATCAGTTAATAGAAACAATGATTTTATGCAACAAACTGTGTTCTTAATGAATGTAGCTTTAGAAATATTTATATTATAAAATGTAAATGTATTATTCAGTACTTGCTAAAATGGATTAATTTAGTTGATTATTTTGTTTAAGTACATGTATGTATTTATGCTATCTTTAGTTAGATTAATTTCCTTAAGTGATGTATGGTTGGATTAAGTGAGCACGTGGAGAAACCTTAGGGGGAATGTTGTAGAAGTCTTTCGCTTGTGCATGATTATTTAAACTTATCCTATTAATATAATTGAATGTTCATTAAATGTTTTAATTAAAAAAAAATATTTGACTCTTTTTGAGAAATGTTAGGCAGTTCCTCTAAAGGTTTCTTGGCGGGGCGTTACACATTGTGTATAGGAGAGGTACTATTGTTAGGAACCGGAAGGACAACTGAGAGGGGGGTTGAATCAGTTGTCAATGAATTTCAACCCAATTATAACTTAATCAAACTTAATACTTAATACCAATAAACCAGACTTAATGTCGGTTAACAAATTAGCAGTTAATATCAATACCGGTGAAACTTAATGCATGAAACAGAAAGAGAAACAACATCCACAACACATAACACAAAGATTTTGACGTGGAAACCTTGTAAGGGGAAAACCACGGTGGGAAACCTTACCCACAATCACATGATACTACTGCAGATAGTATGTGTATACAAATGGAGTCTGCACGTGCAGAAAGGTCAACCGCCTAGAGCACACTACTCAAATGGGAGTCACAATGACTACGGTAGGATGGTTAAATCCTAGAATAATGTACTGCTCAAAATAGCGTCTCCAATCCTGGATTCAGTACCGTTTAAGCTCTGATTAAACACCTTCAAACCTTCCTTAAACCTTCTATATGGTCTGCTCATATGATCTTCAATATTCGCACATACCATGTTACAATACCATATCATCTCTCTTATCTCACAAATGAGATCTTACATATATACAAAACCTAAGACCAAATGTGTAGGTCGGCTCACTAAGAATATTACAATTAAATCAATTACAAATAAGTCTAGATGCGATGTATCATGTCGGCTCAATACATTTACAACAATATCCAATCAATAAATCATCTCCACAACGTGTCGTGCTGATCTGGAATAGATAACGCATACCGGTCCATAACCTAGACCAATCTGTCGGTAACAGCAAATATGTCAACCTGATTAGACCAATAACCAAAATACCAAAACCAAGTATCCAAGCCACCTCTTCGACATAATCAAATGATCTCCAAATGATAACAAGTCATCATCAATGTCGGTGAACCATATAACCTATCGGTGAGCATATACCGATGACTGTGCATAAGTCACTGACCTTGCTGGTGAACACAATGTGTCAGTTCAATAGTAAACCAATATAACCATAGATCTCCAGAAGGATAAGTGTTGACATCAATGACAAAACTAATGAAACACATCCATAATACCAACAATCTCCCCCTTTGGCATTGATGGCAACACTAGATGGAAAAACATCTAAATGCCAAAATAGAATGCCAAAAAACAAAAACCAACAATCTCCAAAATAGATCAATACCAGAAATCAAAACCAAAATACAAAGAGTATATATCTCTCCCCCAATGAATAATCTCTCCAAAGGAATAATGAAGAATAATGTTTTTCCATAGATATCTCTCCCCCTTTGACATCAAATGTCAAAGCAATTAATAATAAATACCAGAGCATACAACCAACTACTCTGCCTGAGAAGTAGCTCTCCTCCATCAAAGCCGGAAAAAAGGTTTCTCTGTTACTTTCTATCGGTTTGATGTCAGTCTTCAATCATTTAAGTCTCTGTCGGTGAGGGTATTACCCCAAGCTACTCTCTGAGATATTCAAAAGTTTCCTTAGGTAAAGGCTTTGTAAAGATATCTGCAATCTGCTCTTTAGCATTCACATAAACCAATCTTACTTGTTTTCCTTCAACATTCTCTTTCAAAAAGTTATACTTAATAGAAACATGTTTAGTCTTAGAGTGAAATACTAGATTCTTTGTTATATCAATTGTTGTTGAATTATCACAATAAATGATTATTGGTTCTTTGCATTTTACCTTTATGTCCTTCGACATTTGTTTAATCCATAATACCTGAGTACAATTAGTTGTTGCTACAACATATTTTGATTTTGCTGTTGATAATGATGTACAACTCTACTTCTTGCTTATCCATGAGATCAATCTGCTACCAAGAAAGAATGCTCCGCCAGTGGTACTTTTTCTGTCATCTACATCTCCTGCCCAATTTGCATCGGTGTATGCACATAAATCAAAATTTTTGTTTTTAGGGTACCATAAACCAAGATTTGTTGTACCTTGTAGATACCGAAAAATCCTTTTTACTGCTGATTCATGATTTTCTTTAGGATTACTCTGAAATCTTGAAACAATACATACTACATTCATTATATCAGGTCTTGTTTGTGTCAAATACAGTAAACCTCCAATCATAGATTTGTATCTTGTCAGATTAACAGGAGCTGAATCATCCTTTAATGTCAATTTATCAGTTGTACTCATAGGAGTACTTACCGGTTTAGAGTTTTCCATACCAAATTTCTTCAATAGTTCCTTCAAGTATTGTGTTTGACATATGAATATACCTCTATCAGTTTGTGAAATCTGCAATCCTAAAAAGAATTTTCTCCCCAATCATAGACATTTCAAATTTTTCCTGCATCTTGTTAGCAAAGTCCTTACACAATCCATCTTCTCCTCCAAAAATGATATCATCAACAAAAACTTCAATAACCAAGATGTCATCATTAGTCACTTTAAATATAAGTTGTTGTCAGCATTACCTTTAGTGTAACCAAGCTTCAAAAGATATTTGTCCAATCTAGTATACCAAGCTCTAGCAGCTTGCTTCAATCCATACAAAGTTTTCCTTAATCTGCAAACCAAATCTTTATCATTTGTTAATGAAAATCCATTAGGTTGTTCAATATAAACTTCCTCTTCAATATCACCATTCAAAAATGCACATTTTACATCCATCTGATATATTTTATAGTTCTTATGAGCTGCAAATGCAACAAATAATCTAACTACCTCAATTCTAGCTACCGGTGCAAAGGTTTCATTATAATCAATTCCCTCCTTCCTTGAACCTTCTCTATGGTATGCTCATATGATCTTCAATATTCACACATACCATGTTACAACACCATACCATAACCATATCATCTCTCTTATCTCACAAATGAGATCTTACATATATACAAAACCTAAGACCAAATGTGTAGGTCGGCTCACTAAGAATATTATAATTAAATCAATTACAAATGAGTCTAGATGCAATGTATCATGTCAGCTCAATACATTTACAACAATATCCAATCAATAAATCATCCCCATAACGTGTCGTGCTGATCTGGAATAGATAACGCATACTGGTCCATAACCTAGACCAATCGGTCGGTAACAGCAAATATGTCAACCCGATTAGACCAATAACGAAAATACTAAAACCAAATATCCAAACCATGTCTTCGACATAATCAAGTGATCTCCAGATGATAACAAGTCATCATCAGTGTCGGTGAACCATATACCTGTCGGTGAGCATATACTGGTGACTGTGCATAAGTCACTGACCTTGTCGGTGAACACAATGTGTCGGTTCAACAGTAAACCAATATAACCATAGATCTCTAGAATGATAAGTGTTGACATCAATGACAAAAATAATGCAACACATCCATAATACCAACAACTATTTCATTGTGCTTTTGTCTATCTTAATTTGTAAATGACTATGCTCTGTCTCGTGTTATAAATGAAACAAATTGATGATATAATTGGTTCTTTGTTTAACTCCCGAACTTCTTATCATTATTTTCCTATCAATTACTCGAAAATTGTTGTGTCTGCTTATTTTTTTCTATGATTAGAAAGGCATGCCATCATAGTGGTATCAGAGCTTAAAAGAGATTGGGTTGTAGTTGTGTGGACAAAATGACTCCAAGGAGAATGGGCATAGGAAGATCGTGAGGAAGAGGCAGAAGGGAACATGGAGGAGTTCTCGAGATGTTGCGGCACCTGATTGCATGAATGGATGCCTTATAAAGGGCATAGAGAAGAGGAATCCATGATGATGATGCTAGTGATAATGAAGAGGAAGAATAAGAACAAGAAGGGAATAAGGAAGCACATGAAAAACCTGAAATGTTTGAGGAAAGGTTATTGAGGACAATGTTGAATGGTGCCTCCAAACCCAAGATAGAGGTTCCCAGTTATTTGGGAAGCCTCAATGGTGAATATTTAATGACTTAGACAAGTACTTCGAGTATGAGGGAGTGTCAAAGGAAATGAGAGTTAATTTTGTTTGCACTAGATTGAAGGGCTACACTGCTATGTGGTGGAACTTTGTCCAATCTGAGAGAAGAAGGATGAATAAAGAAAAGATTAACTCGTGGGATCAAATGGTTACAAATTTGAAGGCCAAGTTCCTTCCTGGAGACTATCAAACAAATCTTTTCAAGATATTTTAAAATTTGAAACAAAAAGTTATGATAGTCAAAGAATACACAGAAGAATTTTATAAAGTGGTGATTCGGTTTGGCCACAGTAGGGAAGATATGGAGAAAATAGCTAGATATATGAATGGTCTGGAGTATAGTTTACAAGATGAATTAATTATTGTGTCCCCTAGAAGGCTTTAGGAGGCTTATCAACTTGCCTTAAAGGTAGAGCAAAAATTGCAGTGAAAGCAAAGTCAGCAAGAGAAGAAGAGGGGTAGAGGTTTTAGAGAAAGGGGACAAAAATTTGGTAGAGGACAACAACACCATCAATGAGAAGAGGTCGGAAGTATTAGTAGGAAAACCAATAATGATAGAGGTTACCAAAAAAAAAGGTGGAAGATCCTATGGAAGAGGTGGATCACAAGGTAGAGGAAGAGGGTTCGTTGGAAAATGTTTCAAGTGCAACCAAATTGGGCACAAGAGTTGGGAATTCTCTATGTATTCTCAAGGAGGGAATATGAAGTTTGAAAGGAGTCATCAAAATATTCATGTTGATCAAGAAAGTGTGGGGTCACCTATTCACTACAAGGAGGAACCAGAATCAGGAGAGTCATTATTGTTGAAGAGGGTATTGTTGAAGCCCCAAAATGAAAACCAAGAACCCATTCAAAGGAGAGCCTTATTCAAAACTAAGTGTAAGTCCAAAGGTAAGTATTGTAGATTGATTATTGATAGCGGTAGTATGGATAACAATATCGCAGTAGAGATGGTAGATAAGTTAGACATTAAAAGGATCAAGCATCCATCTCCATATAAGGTATTATGGTTACAAAAATGACATCAATTGCACGGGGGCTTCATTGTCTAGGCAATATTATATCAGGTGCATTCATATTGGGGGGTTTAATATCCCAAAAAATGAGCTCAATATATTGCCTATCTAGTGAAAATAGGGGGTATTTTAATTCAAGCTATGAAAAAATGCAATATCTGGTGAAAATGGAGGAGTTTTAATTTTGGTAGTGTATTGGGAGGGGGTGACAAAAGAGTTTAGGGCAATATTTTTTGAAAATAGGGGGATTCTTTAGTATGCCATGAACGCACGTGCTATAACCTAGGTTCACTAATTGAAGCCCCTGTAATCAATTGCTAGTAAATGAGCAAGCTTATGTTGATTTTCAGATTGGAAGTTATAAATATAATGTGTTATGTGATATAATGCCCATGGATGTGTGCCATGTATTGCTTGGAACACCATGGAAATTCGATAGAAAAGTGGTGCATAATGGAAGGGAGAACACCTATACAATTGAGAAAGATGCGATGAAACATACTTTAATGCCTATGAAGGAGCAAGAAGTGGACAACAGTAAGGTAATGTTGACAACTGGTAAGGAAGTCATACATGAAATGAAGAATGAAGAAGTAGGACTTGATTTGGTTCTTAAACCTAGGAATGTGTTCACGACTACCAAACTTGATGATTTGCCTCCTAAAGTGCAAGGTATTTTGAATGAACATTTCGATATTATTGCATCGGATTTTCCTAGTGAGTTGCCACCTATGAGAAGCATTAGCCACCATATGGATTTGATTCTAGGAGCTAGCCTTCCAAACAAGGTAGCCTATAGGTTGACACCTATGGAAAATGAAGAGATAAGGAAGCAAGTGGAGGACCTTTTGAATAAGGGATTGATAAGGGAAAGCTTAAGTCCTTGCGTTTTTCCCATAGTACTTGTACCTAAGAAAGGAGGGGACTGACATATGTGCACTAATTAAAGGGCTATAAATAATATTAATATAAGATATAGGTTTCCCATTCCTAGAATTGAATATTTAATGAATTGTTTGAGTGGTTCTTTCTATTTTTCTAAGATAGACCTGAAAAAAGGCTACCACCAAATAAGAATCAAATCGGGTGATGAACGGAAGACAACTTTTAAGACTAGTGATGGTTTGTATGAATGACTAGTTATACCTTTTGGATTGTCCAATGCACCCAACACTTTTATGAGACTACTGAATGGAGTTTTGAAACCATTCCTTGGAAAATTTGTGATTGTATATTTGGATGACATTTTGGTGTTTAGCAAGTTTAAAGAAGAGTGCATCTAGAGAATTTGAGACATGTATTGAGGAGGCTACATGAGGAGAAGTTGCAAATAAATCTCAAGAAGTGTGTCTTTTTGCAAACTGAAATGATTTACTTGGGCTTTGTGTGTCCAAGGATGGACTAAAGATGGGCAAGGAAAAAGTTCAAGCCATACTTGATTGGCCCACACCAAAGAGTGTAATGGAGGTAAGGAGTTTTCATGGGTTAGCAAGTTTTTACAAAAAAAATTATAAGAAATTTCAGTCATGTTGTTGCTCCTATCCTTGAGACTATTAAGGGGAATAAGAGACATTTTGAGTAGACTAGGAAGGATAAAGGAAGTTTTAAATTTTTTAAAGAAAGGGTAAGTGAGAAGCCCATTCTTGCTTTGCCTGATTTTGACAAAGTGTTTCAAGTGGAGTGTGATGCTAGTGGATTGGCTATTGGGGCAGTCCTAAGTCAAGAAGGTATTAAAACAGTAGCATAATTTAGTGAGAAACTAAATCAGGCCAAAAGGAAGTATTCTTCTTATGATTTGGACTTTCATGCTTTGGTTCAGTCCTTAAATAAATGGAGACATTATTTGCTTCCAAAATAATTCATTGTGTATATAGATAATCGTGCTCTACAGTTTATAAATATCCAACACAAGTTGAATCAAACACATGCCAAGTGGGTTGAGTATCTGCAAAGTTTTAACTGTGTTTTGAAACATAAAACTGGGCAAATGAATAGAGTTATTGATGCTTTAAGTAGGAAGAATTTGTTGCTTTGTGAAATACAAACTAATAGTGTGGGTTTTGAAAATTTGAAAGAGTTGTATGTAGAGGATGCGGATTTTAAAGATGAATTTGAGGCTTGCAGTGATGCTATTTGTAGGAATAGAGAACCATGGGTGGAGTATATGATTCAAGAGGGTTTGTTGTTCAAAGGGAATAAGTTGTGCATTCCCAAAGGATCCGGGAGAGACAATTTGTTGAAGAAAAAACATTGTGGTAGTCTTGTTGGTCATTTTGGACAGGATAATGGACATGATAAGACTTATTTGTAGTTGAGCACTCATTATTATTGGCCAAAGATGCAAGCAAATGTATGAAGATATGTAGAAAAGAGTGGCATTTGTGAACATACCAAAGGAAGAAACAAAAATGTTGGGCTATATCAGCCACTTCCAGTTCCATCTTGGCTTTGGGACTCGGTGAGTATGGACTTTGTGTTGGGTTTTCCTTGTACAAAAAGGGGCAGTGACTCTATTTTTATTGTGGTAGATAGATTTTCTAAAATGGTGCATTTCATACCCTGCAAGAAAACTAGTGATGCCACTAACATAGAAAATTTGTTCTTTAAAGAAGTAGTGAGGTTGCATGGAATTTTCAAAAGTATCATTCTGATAGGGATACTAAGTTTGTGGGTCAATTTTGGAGGACCCTATGGAAGAATTTGGGCACAAATCTAGGTTTTGGTTCCGCTTACCACCCCCAAACAGATGGTCAAATAAAGGTTGTTAATCGAAGTCTTGGTAATATGTTGAGATGTCTTGTTGGCAAAACACCAGATACTTGGGATCTAGCTTTGGCTCAAGCTAAGTTTGTGTATGCCTTGAAGTGTGGAATCCTAGAATTGTTGCATTCAAAATAAAATTCTAGAATTAAGAATTAAATTAAACAGGGGCATTACACAATGTTCCTAAACAATTCAAGAGTTATTCAACCCCTCTAAGGTCTCAGTTTGTTTGCAATACAAGCATAACATTTAACCTTCCCCAGATTGTTACGACCTTCTTTCCAAACTCATCCAGTCAACCATACACATCATTGGATTAGTACTCTGTGCTTTGACTAGTTCTTGTCAACACGACCATCGACATTCTCTTCTTTGTGCGATTCAACCAACTCTCTCTCTCTCGACCAGACAGACCCTGATACAGTGAAAATCGCCCTTCAAATAGAGAGAAATTTGGTTGGTTAACGACTACCAACATGGCATTGGTAATGGTGCTGCCACCATGTGCCCTTGCAACTGACTACCAACATGTGCAACTAACGATCATTGCTTGGGTTATTGAACTTAGTTTCAAACCCATCTTCTTGTCACAGTTAATACAAGAGTAGGAACATGAACCAACACGAACAAACATGTGAAAAGAATATGAAAAAATGTGATAGGAACGTAACAGAAATAAAACTCAACCAAAACCAAAACTGAATGAACACTTAACACCAAAATCCATGAAAGGAAAAGGGATGCCCCTACATCACATCTTGATTCTAAAATCACGTATTATTTAGAAAATATAGTGATTTAAGCCTTGAGAGGTGTCACAACCCGTTCTAGGCTATTAGTTTTTAGATTAATTTATTTCATTAGAAATTGAAATCATGATGACACTTGACATTATGTTATTTAATACTATTATTTTTGTGTGATCTTCTCAATGTTAGCCAATGTATGTTCAAGGACATAGTCTAACATTTCATGCTCAAGATTGTGAGATTAGGAAGGGAAGTATAGGAAAGCTAGTTGCAAAGGAAAAAAGAACAACAAATAACATATACATCCTCAACAAGATCAAGCGAGAAAGATGTTATATAGAACAAATAGAAAAACACTAGTTATCTCATAAGGATGGTCCATGTGAACTTTTGATAATCAAACATTGTATAAGTCAATGTTTGGCAGCCTATTATATGTGACAACATCAAGGCCAAACATTATGCAAGAGATACTCATGTGCAAGCAATCAAAAAATATTCAAATGCCTAAAGGACATTTTGGAATTTGTTTTGTCATATCCCAAAGGTGAAGATTTCACTTTAGCAGCATATACAGATTTAGATTAGGAAGGAAGTGTTTGATGATAGCAACAATGTCATGTTGCACACAAGTTCATGTTGTAGAAGCAAAATAGATAGTAACAGTGTCACGTTGCAAACAATTTCTTCGAATGAAGCAGACATTGAAAGAAAACAAGGCAGTGAAACAACATGTCAAGTTGGACCGCCTCAAGCAGAAATTCTAAGTGCTTAATGAGAAGAAAATATTTAGGGGCAATTATTGTGTTATCTTTCAGCCCTACAGATTTCTTGGTGATATGCTTTCAAAAGGGAACTCAAAGAAAGATTAGCTAATGGAGAAGGCCCCATGGTGGTGTGGGGTCCTATACTTGGGATAGTAGTTGGGCACAATAATTTTATTGGTGGGGACAATTAGCTTATTAGTGGAGCACACAAAGTTTCATATTAACACTTATGCCCAAAAAGATTCAAATAATTTTTAAAAATCAACCAATCATGTGATGCCACATCAACACGCCAATAAACATGACTTAGTGCACAACTATGGGTCTTACTTCTTTTTGGGATAATTTTGGACACCTTAGAAAAAAAGGAATGTGATGTGGCATTTTATTTGACCATGTGGACTTAGAAACCATTTTTCAAGTAGGGGACTTGACAAATAAATAATTATACAAACTTTCAAACAAAAAAATACTTAAGTCAAATTTTGGAAGACACTAACATAGCTCTCACCACAATAGGGCCCTCACCCTTAGTGAATTTTAGAAAGAGGGAGAATTATACGAAAAAGGAGATTTATTTCATTGATGTCAATAGGAAGAATTAAAAAAATGGAGAGATTTTTTGTGAGAGTGTTGAACATCCCTTCGACATTGATGTCAAAGGGGGAGAGTTGCAGCAAGGGGGAGTATTGCGGAAAGAGGGAGTATTATGCTCTTTTTGTGTTCACAACTGATAAACTGCCTGCAACGTTGCATCGATGATAGAGGGGGAAATTGTTGGAAATGTTGTCATTGATGTCAAAGTTTGTTTTGTTCAATAAGGGATCTTGTTGGAAATATGGTCATTGATGTCAGAATGGAATTGTTGAAAATATTGTCATTGATGACAAAGATTGTTGATGCCAAAGTTTGGGAGATTGTTTGTTATATTGACTATATTGGAGACCATTAAATTTTATTATCTTGAAAGAGTTGTAATTGGAGGTTGACTCATGGAATTTTATTATTATGATTTAATTTTATACTGTTGACCTTTGTGTTTTATGTAATTAATTTTGGTACCCAAAGGGGTATAAAGAGGTGAAGCGTGTTTATAAGTATGATGTGTGAGAAGATGTTTTATCATTTGAATGAGGGTAGAGCGGATTTCATACAAAGCAGATTTTGTAATGTGTGAAAGTGGAAAAAAATGTGTTCATCAACTTTTGAAGAAGAAATATCTAGAAGGTGGAAATTTGCAGAAGAGGTTGGTGGCTCCTAAAATAAGAGATTGGTGTCTCTTAATAGGTTGGTACTTAGTTGTGGGGATTGGTGTCTGCAATAGTTTGGTGCCTGCAAATTGTGTAAGAGTAGATTGGTGTCTCATGTGGGTTGGTGTTTGCAAATATTGTAAAATCATTTTATTTTTTTGTTAATGAATTTAAACAATAGATCCAAGTAGTCCTTTGTGTTTTTTCCCCGAGAGGGTTTCCACATAAATCTTGTGTTCTTAATTGTATGTATATTATGTGTATGCAATTATTGTGGTTATTAAATTTTAAATAAGTAAAAGTTTGTCTTATACTTATTCAAACCCACTCTAAGCATAAGTGTATGCTCATCAGACAATCCACTAGGAGTGAAGAGTGCCTTCCATAATGGATATTTAAAAGGAAAAAGTGTTCATGTCTTAACCATAATTTTTTAGGTTATTGGAAGGAAAGTCTTTTTTGTTGACTAAAGAAATATTGTGTTTTAAAGAAAGCACTCAAGTCATGGTACATCAAAATCGACAATTGTTCTATTTGAATAGTGATTCCAATGAAGTATTTAGATTATAATTTGTACATCAAAATCATAAGTCGAAATCTTACTAGTTATATATGTAGATCATATCATTGTTACAAGTAGTGAGGCAAGTGCTAGTGAAAAAATTAAATCTAATAAGAGTAATGCTTTTAGCGTGACTATCCTAGGCCTTCTACATTATTGCCTAGGTGTAGGAGTTTGGAAAATAAGTGGCAGTTATTTTTTATTTTATTGAACAAAAATATGCTAGGAGTTTGCATAATAAATTCAAAATGAGAAATTGAAAAAATCTCATCTACACCCATGGAGAATGGTCTAAAAATTTCAATCAATACTAAGGCAATAAGTGAGTCAATCTACTAGCAATTAGTGGGGAGCCTAATATACTTATAGCCACCGAAATTGATTTGAGCTATGATGTGAACTTCATTTCTAGATCTGTAACAAAACCAAAGACAAAACCTATGATCATAGCAACAAAAGCATTAAGATATGTGAAAGGGTCACTTGACTTTTGCATTCTATATAACAAAAGTAAAGACCCTATGTTGTGTAGGTTTGTAGATTTAAATTGGATAGATTTTGTAGATGATAGAAAATACACTTCTAGATTCTCTTTTAGCTTTAGCAAAGGTGCAATCACATGAACCAATAAGAAGAAACATGCAACTCAACTCTTCCCTCAATTGAAATAGAAGATTAAGGAGTTGTAAAGGTAGTGTGTGAGGTGTGTACATGAAAATGTGAGTACTAAAATGATTGAAAATATATTTAAAAATCTAACTACACAATAAACAAGAAAAACACTCAAGATAGGACAATAAAAAGAAAGCTAAAAAGACAATTAATAAGCAAGAAAATGCAAACTTAATCAATCCCTTTTATGAGAATTTTTCCTTCAATCTGGCTCGATGTGTGTTTGATTTCTACAATTCCAAGGGTTCTTAAAGGCACTCCATGATTATTAGTATACAAACTAGACTAAAATGGATGCAAATGGATGTGATATGAGGTTGCAAATGAGAATGATGTGACTAATTGTAATGGTGAAAAATATTAGGGTCTCCACAATTATATATATGAAAATTGCTAATATTTTAGACTTGGGGACCATTACATTAAAGAGGGGTAAACCTAATAGATCTAGCCACAAATCAACAAGGATAGGGCTAAGAATTAATATTGGGTTTATTAGATTCGAAGTGATTGCCCTCTTTTAAGTTGATTTGTGAAAATACTAAAATTAGGGTAAATGCATTGGAATTAAAGTAAATATGTGTGAACAGTGAGCTATAATCGCCAGATCGAGCCACAAACCTAGATCTAAGCAATATAAGTGTATTCAAATTTGTTCTCAAAAGGAGATTTTGAAATGTCAAGACTGGTATGCCCATCACATCAATCATCTGTACTTTTTGTCATCCAAAGGGGAATTTGTTCGTCTTTGTAAATAAAGCTAACCTTGAAGATTGTAGCTCCATACCAATTTCCTACAAACAGAAAGAAGGGGGAATAGGTTGGGAATAGGGGTTTGCCTAAGTCAAACCCTGGTTTAGGAATTAACCTTGAATGAAATATTGCAAATACTAAAATAAACAATGGAAAGATATACCTTAGATCTGCAATGATTGATAATGATGTTTTGCTTCTTGAATGTAGTCACATATATCATATGAAATGGCATGAACATGACAAAATCTTAATAATACACACATGTTTGCATATGAATGATGTAATTTTACTCCACAATGGCTGAATAAAGAATATCCAGCCTTGAAGATCTCTGAAAATGCTTGATGAAAAATGTTTCAATGCTTCAATGCTTGATTGCTTGGATATGGAGAATTAGAATGCATGTTAGGATGAAATTAGGTATATCAAATGCCTTTATACATGAGATCCTAGGTCAATTTACTAACTAGGCCGACCTCCAATAGTCATATAGAGCCATCAATTTCATTTCCCACTAAAGAGATAGGTCCCATCCTTCTCTTGAAAATTGGGCCCAATTAAGGGGGACCGGGGTGTTGGGTGCTCTGGTCCTAGGACCAAGGCGCTAGTGCCCTAGTCCTCCTCAATCAGGGACCAAAATTAAGACCTACAGAGGAAGACACCCCTTTAGAGAATAATTTGGTAGGTGTATGGCATAAAAACTGGAGTTAAAGCATTGAATAGACTCACGTAGAATATGAGGAGAAGTGCTAAATTAGGGACAAAAACATGAGGGTAAATTGGCATGGTAACAATTTACGCTGCTACATTTAGCTCCCAATTTAACGAGAGTATGAGCCCATGCAAATACTCACGTAAAGTAGACGAAAGAGAGTTGAAGGTGATGGAAGAAAGGAGCAACTAGGAGTATAATCACAAGGAGTATAAAACATCACTAATTTCAAGGAGCAAAGCCCCCAATCTTAGGATCTTAACTCACTCAAATGCATGCAAAGGCACACAAAACAAAAATGAAAACAAAGACAACAAAGATAAAAAGAAAAAGGCACACAACCAAAAAGCTAAAGACCAACAACAAGACCTCAATTCAGCTAACCAAAGAGACCTCGATATCAAAATGTCTCAACCACTAATATCATTCTTAAAAAATGTCATCTCAAGAACACAAGTGACCACATAAAAGAGCAAAAGCATGCATCATCCATGAACCACCAATAGAAAATCTATGAGCTCATGAGAAGAAAAAAGAGAAGCATTGATACACATTCTATATGTGTTTTTCTAGGTGATACATGAGAAGAAGATAGAGGACATTGATACACATTCTAGATGTGTTTTTCTAGGTGATCCATGTTTGGGAGGAGAGTAGGAATAGTCTAGTTGTGTTTTGCTAGTTCCACTCATCCTTGTGCATGTGTGCAAGTGATATCTGGTTTCAAGTATATAGCACCCCATATAAGAGTTTGTTTTCTCAGGTTTCGAGTGTGCTTCAACCTATTTAAGACATAATGAAAATGCAAATGCCAAAGGGAAAATGTCTGGTTTTGAGAACATCTCATATAAGAGTTTGTTTTCTCTAGTTTCGAGAATGTTTAACCCCATTTAAGACAGATACATGTCTGGTTTCAAGGACATCACGTGTAAGAGTTTGTTTTCTCTGGTTTCGGTGATGAATGCCCAGTCTAAGACATATATGAAATGTTGTGTCTGGTTTCAGGCGTGATGCATCTTGTATAAGAGTTTGTTTTCTCTAGTTTTGAGTCTAAACACCATGTTTATGACATACAAAGATATGGTACAATATGGCATAAACACTCAGATCTAAGAAAATAAATCATAAATAAAGGTGTAAGGAGTCAGGTTCACCAAAATGTAGTCAAAAATATTTGGTGGGTTTCCATAATTAGATATATGAAAATCGCTAATATTTAGACTTAGGGACCATTGCATTAAAGAAGAGTAAACCTAATAGATCTAGCCACAAATCAACAAGGATAGGGTTGAGAATTCTATTGGATTTACTGGTTTTGGATTGATTGCCCTCTTTTAAGTTGAATTGTGTAAATCTTGAAATTAGGGTAAATACGTTGGAATTGAAGAAATTATGTGTAAATAGTGAGCTACAGTCGTCGGATTGAGCCACAAACCTAGATCTGAGTAATATAAGTGTATTTAGATCCGTTCCTAGAAGGATCTCCTGAAATATTGAGACCAGTATGCCTATCGCGCTGGTCCTCCACACTTTTCGTTCTCCAAAGGGGAATTTGTTCATCTGTAAATAAAGCTAATCCTAAAGATCACAGCTCTATATTGGTTTCCTACACACAGAAAGAAGGATAAATAGGTTTGGAATAGGGGCTTGCCTAAGTCAAACCCTGATTTAAGAATTAACCTTGAATGAAATATTGCAAATACTAAAATAAACAATGGAAAGATATACCTCAGATCTGCAATGACTGATAATGATGTTTTGTTTCTTGAATGTAGTCACATATATTGTATAAAATGGCATGAACATGAGAAAACCCTAATCACACACACATGCTTGCATATGAATGATGAAGTTTTGGTCCACAATAGTTGAATGAAGAATATGCAGCCTTGAATATCTCTGAAAATGCTTGATGACAAATGCTTCAATGCTTGAATGCTTGATTGTTTTGGATATAGATACTTAGAATGCTTGTTAGAATGAAATTAGTTTGATCAAATGTATTTATATATGAGATCCTAGGTCAATTTATCGATTAGGCCAACCTCCAATGGTCATATAGAGCCACCAATTTCATTTCCCCCTAAAGAGATAGGTCTCGTCATTCTCTTGAAATTTGGGCCCCATCGAGGGGGACCAGGGCATTGGGCATTCGGGTGCTAGGACCAGGGCACTAGTGTCGTGGTCCTCCTCAATTAGGGACTAAAATTAAGGACCGGAGTGGACGACGCCCCTTCATAGGATCATTTGGTAGGTGCATATGGCATAAAATTGGAGTTAAGGCACTGAACGGACCCAGATAGGAGATGCGGAGGAGACATTCTAAAGTAGGGGCACAAACATGAGGTGTAAATTGGCCCAGTGAAAATTTACGATGCTACAGTAATTAATTCGATATTACAATGATATGGTTACATGAAAGGTGGATGAATTGCAAAGAAAATGGAGGGATTAAATAGGCCAAGATGGGAGATGAAAGGGCTTGAGAATGAGGCATTCGTCCTCAAAGAGGACAAGTGGCTCAACCAAGAATGGCAAGTGTCATTTAGAAGCACAAGTGTTAAGGAGAGGAAGGACATGTGTATCTATCTTGTTATCTTTATCTCATTGCTCCTCACTCTCTTCGTCTTTCCCCCTCCATCTATCCCTCCTATCCCTATCACTCTCTCCTTATTAAAAAAATAATGAGCCTGCTAGTAATGGAGCTTGATTATCTTCTTGTTTCAGAGGTTTTGTTTCAATCATGTTTGGATCCCTATAAGTGGATGCACAGTTGATTTGAACCTATCACTTCTCCATTAAAAACTTTGTTGCACAAAAAACATCATTTGCTTGATGACTTATCAATTGGCCTCATGTACTTCACAAATGTATGTAGAAAATAGGCCAATTTTTTTTCTAACTGACCTTTCAAACCTTTTCGACGTACCCATTGCACACTAAGGAGTGACAGATAGTAGCTATTACTAGAACAACTGTTACAACCCATAGAGCGGGAAATACTAACACCCTTTTTTAATTGTTGATAATTATGCTTAAGTTTCCTTATTTGAAATGGAAAACCTAATTTTGGCCAACAACGATTTACAATGCTCCAAAAAATGGCCATCAACAACTTACAATGCTCCAAAAAATGGCCATCATCTGGACCATTCATCACATTTTTTTATCCTTATATATTCTCATTTAATTAGAACTAGAAAGATCGTCCTTTGTTAACCGACTCCCACATCAATGCCACTCAAATAATGATTGGGCACAATAAAATGTAATTTAAATTAATTAATTAAAGCAATATGAGATCAATGTGCAATATGTGCATAGTGGTGGGGAAGTTTAAAATAGATTATGACATGTTTTCAGTCACTAAAATCATATTTTATGGCTTCACAGAAAGTTTGTGTGAAATATAAAAAGTTTTTTAATAAAGCTAAATAATCCGTAGAAAGGATATTGATATTAATGTCAATGGAAAGTTTAAATCCAATTCAACAAAACTGAAAGAGAAAAATAAAAATATTAATAATATTTTTTTAAGTTTACTAATTACTGGATGTGTCCACTAGTCAATATGGGAAGGATGGTCTAATTCTTGTCAATTGGATCAATGTTATTAACCAGCTACCCTATCCATCCATCTTTATGAAAGAGATAAGCTTGTGCGCTTCTTCTAGGCTCCAGTAACCCTCCTATAGGCTCTGTTGACAGTCGTCAACATTTCCCCTCTATTCCCATCCATGCGATGGTTCTCAAAGAGGCATATTACAATCGCAAATGGATGTAAAAAAAATTGTAAATAAAAACAAAAATAATTTAGTTTGACATGCATTTGGCTATAAACAAATTTGTCAATTAAAAAAAAAAAGCATTTAATTTTCTTTATAATTATTAAATTTTATAATTTTTAAATGTAAAGTTTTTTAGTTTTCAAAGAAAAAAAACATTTAATTTTCTTTAATATTATCAAATTATATAATTTTTAAACACAAAGTTTTAAGTCTTAAACATGGGTAATGTCTTTAACTATTTTGAGTCTAATGTATGTTAAGTGTGCTCACCTCATGTGTATGATATATTGCTTTACGTGTATTCAAGTATGTGATTCTTGAGTATGAGGTAACTGCACCAAGATGGTGAACAAAAAGGGGGGTATAAGTGGCCACTTTTTTTTTTTCTGAAATCAGCTAAACTTGAACTTGGAGGAGCAATTTGAGACTCGTCCACTCAAAATTTGAATATACCCAAAGAACAAAAAATGTAGTACTCTGAATCTAGTTTCCAAACTACTATTTTTTTTCAAAATCGAATAAAGATTAAGGGGGTCAAATATTTCATGCACACAAAAGTGTTCCTTTTTTTTTAGAAAATCATAACATAGTGTCTAACATGCACATCAAAAAGTTATAGTTATATTGAGTATTTTGAAAAACCCTTTAGTGGAAAGATAGTTAAGAGTGAACACTAAAAGTTGTGTAACTTTTCGTTGAGTTTTTTTTTTTTTTCTATGATTTTTTAAAGTAGACACATCCTGAAAATCAAGTACTTGTTCGTGCACGTCACATAACTTGCACCAAAATAATAAAAAATTCAATTATTTTTTTTAAGTGAAAAGAATGAAGTTTATAACAATAATATATATAAAAAATTCAAATCGGGATAAGTTATTCAAAATTTATTAAAAAAATGGTACATGCATGTCTCAGAACTTTGGAGACATTGATAAAAGAAATTAAAAGTTAATATGTTAATGTTGTTCAAATTTTTTTAAAAATATATGCTTAGAAAGCTCAGAAGATGTGTGATATTATGGTGGCAATTTTACAAATACCTATTTGATATCATGTAAACCTGATGACAAAAAAGTCGAGAAATCAGATTTGAAGAAGAAAACACATAAAAAGGAGGCAAATGAAGCCCCCAAGCCTCAACCCTACCATCCAAGGCTAATTACAAGTTGTATGCATTCGCGGTTTTAATTTTAAAAATTTGATCAAGCTTTTATTTTTTAAAGAACCCAATCGAGCTTTTTTTCATTAAAAACCCGATCAGGCTATGTTCATTTATATCCATATATGTAGACATACATATTTCGTATATCCATCTCTCTCTCTCTCTCTCTCTCTCTCTCTCTCTCTCTCTCTCTCTCTCTCTCTCTCTCTCTCTCTCTCTCTCTCTCTCTCTCTCTCTCTCTCTATATATATATATATATATATATATACACACACACACACACACATAGATATATATATGTCTGTCTTTATCTTGCTATCTTTATCTCATTGCCCTCACTCTCTGCGTCTTTCCCCCTCCATCTATCCCTCCTTCTATCCCTATCACTCTCTCCTTATTAAAAAAATATTAAGTTCATTCTCTACAATGTCCTCAAATGGTTTTTCCTTGAGGTGAATAGATTAATTGTCAAAATCTCTACACTAAATCGAAAATTCATAGATGATACCTTGAACTAGGAGGAAATCAAGCTAAACTAGAAAAAATGGGATGTTTTTGAAGATATCTATAGGTTGGATGAGAAGGCCAATTACATAGAAACACTTACTCCTTGGAGAAGGAATTGCAAGAAATCAAAACTAATTTGAAAAAGGTGGTGGAGATCAACATATGCAGGATTCAAAAATATGCTAATAGTATCAAATTGCTTTAGGATAGTTAAAAGTCTCAAACCTCTTTGAAGCAAGTTCAACATAGTCTGAGGACATAATCACAGGATGGAAGAGATTAGGATCTCTAAGATCCATGATGTTGAATTTGTGAATAAACTCGTTGAGATTTTTAAAGATGAGTGGTAGGTTCCTATGGATTTCAATATGTTGTACTCATTGTTCTTTGTTCATTAGTCATTGTTTTGTTGCTATTATATGATAATATTGTGTTTACTCAACTGCTCCTATCATGATCCTCCTTGGAACTTTTTTGTTGTTGCTTTATTATGTTTCCTTCATATTCTTGTTAAAGGAATGCGGACCCATCCAAAACCCCTTATTTTCCTTTAATGAAAAAAATTATATATCACATTTGTAACACAAGGTAAAACTTCATTAATGTTCAAATATTCTCTTAGATAAACAAATTAAAGTTAGTGAAAAGTTGTTGAAAAGTAGTTGAAAAGTTTTGAAAGAATATTTAATAAAACTACACCCAAATGAAAAATCAACCTAAGAAGTATTTTCCAAAATAGATTTTTATAGTTAGTGAAAAGTTGTTGAAAAGTTTTGAAAGAATATTTAATAAAACTCCACCCAAATGAAAAATCAACCTAAGAAGTATTTTCCAAAATAGATTTTTAAATTTCTAAATATGTGTTGACATAATTAGTAATTTATATAAAACTAATCAAGATAAATGTGTGATTTAGCACATATATTCTCATCCATATGGGACCTCAATATAAAAGTAATATTTAATCAAAATATGATCACAAACTAAAACATAATTACCTTCATCTAAATCAACTTGACCCTTTAAGGATTGCTAACACCTACCATGGTATCTCGTGACCATCCCAAGCTAAGAACTTTCCATTATCACTTGCTTTAGCACCATCAATTATACATAGTAATTTTTCTACAGAGAATTTGGTCGTAAATAATTTACCTACAGGAACATTTTGCTGAAATGGTCTTGAAAGATCTGTGTTCACAGTTCCAGGGTGTAATAATAAGCATATAATGGGTTCCTTTCGACGTTCAAATTCCAGAGCTACATTCTTGCTCACTTCAAAAACATGGGAAAAGTTAGCTTTACTTTCTTGGAAACACAAGATAAGGTAGGAATTACTTTAAGCTATCTGAATATTTAAATGAAATTTAAAAAACCCAAATTAAGGAGAACAAATAGACAAATCATGTGACTTTATTGCATCTCCTGTTGAAACATGCATGCTTGCTTGGAAAAGGGGATAAGATATTCAAGTACCTTAAATATGCATTTGCAACACTAGAATAAATGTACAAAATGTATATTAAATCATGGATCATTTTTCTTTTATGTATATTAAGATTTCATTGTTTAACAAAGCCCTATAAAGAAACTGAGGGAAATGATAAGATAAATTGTTATAGCCTCTTAAAGAACTAAAAAGCTAAGTAAACATGACTCAAACAAAGAGACCTCGTTTCTTTAAATATCATTGTATAAGATTGCTTGAAATATTTTATGAACTAATTGTTGCATAGAATATCTAATATTATTCAATGGTCAGTAGAGTTTTTATCCAAAACGAAATAGAATTCATCTTGCAACGACATGTGTTTTATATCATGGTGTTCAATGTTATGTTTAGCCAATTAGTTATTTTTTTTGTAATATAGAATATTGTTGTATACTTAAATCAGTTCATTATTCTATGATTTAACTACAAAACATAATATATCATGGTGTTCAATGTTATGTTTAGCCAATTAGTTATTTTCTTTTGTAATATAGAATATTGTTGTATACTTAAATTAGTTCATTATTCTATGATTTAACTACAAAACATAATGTGTGATAAATGCATGTAAGAATGAATGAAAAAGGTCTCTCTTTAATAGGATAAGAAAAAAGAAAAGTTCTGGGAAGAGAGCAAAATGGTGGCCCCTTGAAAAGATCTCTTGAACTATATTTTGGTGGTCCTAAAATGAGCAATGTAGTACCCCTGCCCTAATCAATTTCTAATCTCGGTTTGACCATGGTTAGTTTATCATAATATAATCATTATAGTCAGATGTTTTGATTTTAGTGTATACCTGTTAATGTGGTTTTCACACCAATTTGTATGCAAGTTATTAATTCTCCTATTTTGTGTTATTATCTCGGGCTAACGCTTTCATTAAGTTTATATATGTATGCATGTATGACTCTTGGTTGCAGGAGATTCAGGTACAATGCCGCATGGGTGTGAGGTTCGTCTCTGCCTAAATTTGCAGGTTTCAGTGTACCTCTTTAATCCTTCGAGTTGAATTAGGTGGTCGTGAGATCCTCGTTTGACCATAGTCGTGCTCAAGTGAGCGTTGTCAGTCATCGTCGGTGTTCTTTTTGGTTGGGTATGCGGGTCGTCTGTCTGTGTGGCTTTCTTGGGTTGTGTGTCTTGTGTGTGTGGTTAAATCAAGTAATTATCCTTAATCCTTAATTTGATTAAATGTCTGTCTTCGCATTAGTATTTTGGGGACTAAATTAAATAGGTTCCATTTCTATGTGATTAATCGTTAATTGAATTGCCCAATTGAGTTTGGTAGCAAGTTCAATTAAATGGTTAATTTTAATGCAAAATTTATTTTCTTTATGCTTATGAAAAGAAAGATTTAAGTTTAATTGAAATAGAATTAATTTAATCTTGTTGGCATTTTAAAATAGAAAGTTTAATTTCAGTTATTTGGGAAAATCAATTTTAAATTTAAAAGCAAGTTTAATTTATTGATATAATTTAAAAGAATGATTTTTGGAGAATTATTTTAAATAAAAATTTTAATTCCAAAAATAAAATTTTGGTCAAACTTCTCCCATTTAACCTAGGTTTTTGGAAAAATATGGGAGATTGATTTTTTTTTTTGGAAAATATTTTTGGATGGAAAAATTTGGGGGTTTTGGGAGGAGAAGGAATTTCTTGACTTGGAGAATTGGGCTCTTCTTCAATCTTGCGAGGATTGCTAAGCCAGGTAGGCCTCTGGTTTATTTCATTGTGCTAAAACAGACTCAACATGTTGTAAGAAGGCCTAAAATGGCAAACCATCATCCTTGTCTTCACGAAAGGATGTGTGGGTCCACATGAGGCTTGGATGGGCCGGAGGCTCAGATTAGGTTGCTAGGGTAACCCATTGTATGGGGCCGGAACCTATGAAGAACTGTCATGGTAACTATACCAGGTTGTGTGATGACACTTGTCCCCTATGTTCGCTAGTGTGTTGTTGTGTTGTTTTGATAAGAGCACTTTTGTGGAGTCGTCTTGTTGCTTATGCCCTTGTGAGTACATGATTTCATGCTATACCTTGGGTTGTGATGACTTAGTTTTACGAATGCTCCAGTGGACCTTTGTATTTGCTTCTATTATGTTCAGTTGGATCTTTTCCTATTCAGGGATCATTTATGTATTTATTGACCGATGTGGTCGTTTGTCTATTGGTTATATTTGCCTTGATGGCAGGATTGTAAATGATGAGAACCTTATGTATTATGAACTTATTTAATTATCAGAGGGGTCTTGCAGTTGAGCAGACCCGGAGATGTAGCCCTTTAGGGGTGAACTCCGATATCAATTTGGTGTTATGTGATGTGTATATTCTTATGATTCTTGT
This sequence comes from Cryptomeria japonica, assembly GCF_030272615.1. Taxonomy (NCBI): domain Eukaryota; kingdom Viridiplantae; phylum Streptophyta; class Pinopsida; order Cupressales; family Cupressaceae; genus Cryptomeria; species Cryptomeria japonica. The sequence goes on from NC_081415.1 coordinate 325,965,841, forward strand.
TTAGTTTTAGCATGTATGGATGGCATTATGTTAGAATGTATAAAGTGGATAAGATGAAAGTAATCGTAAATGCATGTATGCAGTCATCTATTAAATGCAGTAATTGGATCATGAAAGAATGTAGATTAGAATAATGGAATATATTCAGTTATTGTTAAGGAAATTAAGTATGCATGGAAAGATCTCATTAGTTTATGATAAAATTCAAATGTGTTGTTAAATTATATGCATGACTTAAATTTTAATAAAAAGTATGAATGAAGGGTATACATAAATCTTAATGGATGAACCTTATCTTGTGATTTATATTTTCATCTTCTGAAAGAAATTATCCTTATTTAAGAATTATCTCGTTATAAGATAATCGGCTTATTGGATTTATTAGTGTGAATTAAGTGAAATGTGGAATTAGGTAATCACGTTGGGAAACTCTTTAGGTGTTAGTTGATGTCTTCCACTGTGTAATCTGAACTTTGATATCTCGTTGCATCTTAATGTTGTGTTTAACTTTCAAAGAAAAAAATATCTGCACTCTATTCTTGTGTTTTGGCTTAATCCCTTCGGGGTTTCCTGGCGGGGCATTACAAGCAACCTTAGTCTAGTAAGGATGGGTTGTCTAGCAAGGAATGAAAATGGGGTTTTCATGTTGGGAGGCTCTTTCTTTATGCCAATGACTATCAAGAAGAGGCAAAATCTATAGCATTAACTAAGAGGCTCAAATTGGCTAAGGGCCTAAAAATTAATTCCTTAGAGAGTGAAGAAAATTCACAAGTGGCATTAATGATCTAATCCAAGGAAGTATGACAAAATGGTCTCCTACCATTGTTTTAAAAAAACTAGCTTGGCAACACACTTGCTAGCTAATGTTCAGGTGGATTAATCTCTTGTTTGAGCCATTACTAGCTTGAAGATCTTCATGTGGCCTAGTCTAGAAGGCATTTTCTAGTTCAGTTATCCCCATGGGTTACTTAGACCTAGGATGAGGGCAATGAATATCAAAAAGATGAAAAAAGGAATTAAAAAATAATAGCTTGAAAAGTATAAATTTAGGAAAAGGCACATGAGAGGAATCAAGTGAAAGATAGGAGAATTAATTACAATTCCTCTTACACATGCATCCTATGAAACATGCATCGAATTTATTGATTGGTGGATGAAGGACTTTGCTACCAAGGGCTAGTTGCTTATAGGTTTCAAAAATCAATTATGATGATAATTATTAAAAATGTAATGAAATTCAAGGCGAAACAAGCAGACAAACTACAAATTCAATGTGTATGCTTTGTATAGTCACCTACCTATGTTAGGATTTGGAATAATACCCTACTTTGGTGGCAAAAAGATTTCTCTTTCCTTTCCTCTCTAACATGGAAATTATCCAAGACAATATTTTATAGATAAAACTACATCTACTATGCATGATCTTTGTCTTTGAGAGGAAGGTGAAATATATTTCTTATTTATAGTGAGTTGGAGACTCATGATGGACAATGTATTCTATAAAATCCATCAGGCCCACCTATTTGTGTTCCTAGTATCTTATAATCTGTATGAGTTAATTTAAGTGTCATTAGTACATTGTTCATAAACAATGCTTCGTGTTAATCTATAATTGAGATTACCTACATGGATGTGATAGGTGTGATTATTATAATTTGAGATGTTTTTGATTAAATGAAAACAGGTTTTGAAGGGGCCCCGAAACCCTTTACATCAGATGAAAAGAAAGATAAAGCTAGAAAGCCCAACTAGATAGATCAATCGAAACCAAAGACAGGGACTGCCCCAAAAGACAGAAGGGCCAGTAAAACCAGCCAAAACAACCAACTACAAAGGCCCTCATTTGGCCTTGTAGGAACGAAGAGTCATATCAAAGAGGGCTTGAACGTATTTGAATGCTTTCCCTTAACAGTAATCCAACCATCTTCAACTTTAGCTGTCGCAACAGACCAATCTGAAGGGCCTAGCACCAATCTTTCTGGAGTGGAAATAAGGGTGCCAGAAGAGGGAGTAGCAACCGTCGTGGGCATAAAAGTCACAACTAGCAGAATTTGTGCCAGCACCCTTTGAAGCAATCGGCGAGGTAAGAGGTACCACCGTCGCAGCTAAAGGATCGCCACTAACAGGAGGGACAAAAGTTTTATCGACGCACAAAGAAACTGGCGGGGTAAGAGGCAGCAATCCGTTTTCAGTAGACGGGACAGCAGCATTCAGTATCACAACAATCGAAGAATCTTTCATAGTCTCTAAAGAGTTTGATCTAGCCAAAGTAGAAACCCCAGCATCAATAGGAGATTTCCTAACCATATAATGTTGGTGAGAGGCCCCCATCCACCAAGAAGCCGAAGAATTTTTCTTCTCAATCCCACAATTCCCTATCGCATGACCAGTTTTGAAACATCTACGACATCGGAACGAAATAACCTCATAATCCAAGGTCTGGACCTAGCTGCCAAAAGAGTTAATAACAATTTATGTTGGCAGACCCTTAGAAACATCTAGCTCAACTAGAATGCGAGCAAACGTAGTATGATAAAGCCCAAAGGATTCATTATCCACCATAATGAAGCTCCCAATAGCATCACCAATATCCTCAAAGAGAGAATCAGCCCACAAGTGTAGAGGAAGGTAAGGAAGCCTAACCCAGATCGGAATTTTGTTGAATGTCTCTGAAAGGGGGTTAAAATCAGAGTACTAAGGTTTGGCCAACAGCGGCATATTATCTTTCTCATAGAAATAACTTTCACATAGGATTTTCTTCTGTCATTAATATCCTCAAATTTAGCGACAAAGAAACCTTTAGCCATAGGGAAAATGTGAACTATACTAGAAATGAGGGGATCCCAGTGCAGGGAAATTCACTTGTGCAGCTCCGAGAGGCTTGGCCAGATACCCTTGAATCTATAGATAGCAATATGCTCTGTGAAGACCTTCACGTTATTCACAATTTCCTGTTCAAACTCCATATTCGCGTTAACAGAAGCAACACAGGAGACAGGGATAAACCCTCTCCCGGCCACTCTGCGTGAAGAAGGAACCCTAGCAGAACAACGATCAGCACCATGGCGAGGGCCCCAGCGGCCACAGACACCCATGAGGGACCAACATCCCTGTCCAAACCAGCGGGGTCAAGCTCGGAAGGGGGGCCAGCAGGGGCATGGGTGGGAGAGTCTTGCGCAGGCCATTTCAAACTTTCCATCGCGGGCAGGATCACTGATATTATAATTTGAGATGTTATATGTACCTTTATTTCCATTTCTAAATATTCATATATTAGCCAAATTTTGCTTCAATTATGATCTTCATTATTGGATTCGATGGGTGCCTTGTATGTGCAAGATTTGTAGGTTTATGGCTAGTGGAAGGTATTGGAGGAGAACATCATGGATATCATCTAACCATCTTACTTCACAGATTAAGAAATTTGAGACCTCTTTTTGTGTGGACTAGTTTTCTTTATCTAAGTTGTCTAGTAGGAGGCATTATGACTCTTGTGAGTGTCGACTCCCATCCCTATAGTTTTTTGTCATTTGCTTGTTTTGAATAATTTTCACACTTTTTAAAAAATGTTGGGAAGTACATGTTTTTTTTATCTAATTCACTTTACGTGAATTTTGAATTTAAAGTATCTCTATGTTTTATTTGGTTTTTGAGTTCTTAAGTTAGAAATTGAAACTCTATTTAAGTGAAAGAGGTTTTAAGTATCTTGGGATCTACTTTTTTTATCCTTTTTGGTCTATTTAGGCTTCATTTGTTTAACTTGATTTTCAAGTTGACTTCCTCAGTTGGGGTTTGGTTGATTATATTTTCTTCTATACTTAGGGTTTCTTCCTTACAAGAAAGAGAACCCATTACTCGAAAGTTGAAAAGTGAGCGAAAAAATCTTTAAGACTCTATTAATGGATTTTGGGGGCTTGGAGAACCTTGAATATTAATTCTTTTTTGGGTTTTTGTGCAAGGGGTGTGGTATTTGACGTATGTGAGAGCACTTGTCCAACTCTATGTTAATTAACTCTTGGAGCTTATGGGAGATTCCTTGGTGTTTAGATCCAGGCCTTTTCTCCTTTTTGCCAATTTGGAGCTAAATGGAGCTCATGTTATTATGTCTTGTGGACCTTGCTCAAGTGGTTAGAAAAATCAAACATTGTATCTTCTTCAATTGGTTGGTCCTTGGAATCAAGGAAAATTAGTCCCCTTTGTTTGTGGTTTTTACTTACCCTCTTTCCTATATGTGACTATTTTCAAAATGAGATTTAGATTACATGATTTGTAGTATAGTTGCTTAGTATTGAGCTATATTTATTTTAGACCCTTTGTGGTATGAATCCTTAGGATAACTTACTCTTTGGATTGTTTCCCACCTCGTGTTAATCTTTCTTTGGCTTTATTTAAGCTTGTTGTTGGACAGTTGGGTTCAAACCCTTATTCTCTTGATTTTGGAAATGAGAGTGCATCCATAGTGAGTCTTGAGATAGATCCTTGTGTGTATTTTCATGTCTTGTATGAGATCCTTGTGTGCGCTTTAGAATAGCTTTGTTAGTGGTGTATCCATGACCCCTCTCTATAGCTCAAGGGTTACCTAGAGTAGCATAGAAGTTTGTTGAGCCTAATGACAATGATATGGTGTGGTGGTGGATACATCTTCTATCGGTACGCTTCTTGAAGGTCCTCTAAGAGCTTGAAGTGTTCTTTGTTTCATTAATTTTATTTATTCATTTTGTATTTAAGTAAATTGGAGACTTTAATTATGCTCAATTGTATTCAATTATGTATTTGAAATTGAAGCTGCAATTTAACTATCATTATTATAATCTTAATGGAGCAAAATTCTATTGGAATTTATTATTTGATATAATTTAGTAGTTTAACTTTGGTTTGAAAGAAGGAAAAACTATGTTAAAATTAAGAGTCGTCATTTTTTTATGATCAAGGTTGGACCTTGTTATTGAAAATTGTGATCCAATGAGCTAAAGATGAAATGTGTAGCATTTCCCTAGCTATTGGAAAGTTAAGTTGCAAAATTAAAAGACATTTTTTATGAGCCTTAATCTTTTGCAAACTATAGGACCATCCCTCGATCCAAGAAACTTCTCAACTGATGCTTAATTACTATGTTATGCTCACTTTTAGCATGCCTTAATTAGGGAGGCAAGGGGGAAATGATATGAAGCCTAGTGTATTATTATAGATCCAAAAAGCTTGTTTTCCCTTGCTTCTATCATAATTACAAAAGCCTTTTGCATATTCTAGAGGTGTCACAATTGTGGGAAAACGCTTGTAATTGTGGAAGTGCACATGGAGAATTTTGTGGATCTTTCCTTCCTCAAATTTTTTGATGTCCTAAATAAAATGTCAAGAATTGAGCAAGTTCGACAATAGATGCACTGAAAAATGAATTTCAAAAGGGTATAGAAGAATTGTTTAGTGAATAAGTGTTCTGCAAAGATAATATGAGTAAGCAACAATCAATTTAGCCTTGGCACAATATTATGATTTGTGCAACTAAACTAGATAGAATTAGAGGGAATAAGACAGGGCGGAAGTTACGAACAAATAATTTATTCGTTCTTCAACACACATAAATGCCAACAATCACTTAGGTACTCAAGGACTACAAGGCCAGATAAGCAACTCAATAGGCACAAGGTGATAGAATTGAAGAAGACCCCTAGAACGTGCCACCTTAGCAATAGCTTTATTGCCCAATGAAATATTTTTAGTGTTTTTAAATGTTTTTTTTTTGTTAAACTTTAAATGTTTTAAGAGAATTTGTTTTAAAGATTTAGTTGATATTTACATTGGAGAGTCTTTAAATATAAAACCAAGAGACATTGTAAGGGATCTCAATTTCCAAAAACTTGATATTCATTTTTATTTTAATACCAAGGAAGAAGATATAAAAGCTTTGCCCATTTGAAGGAAGATTCATTAGTCTGTGTGCTTATAAATCTGATTGCTTATATATTTTCAGATTTTGTGTTGGTTTGTGTGCTTATAAATTTGAATGCTTATATTTTAAAATTCTTTGTTAGTATGTGCGCAAAAATTGAGTTTTTGAGTATCATTCTCTTGTTTGAGTGTGGTAGTCATTTAAAAGCATTTATTTCCTTTAGAGCATGTCAAAAAATCTCATCTGAAGTTTATATAGTTCCATTGATATTTCAATTGGTGTATTGGAACATTATTTTAAAATTCATACTAAACTATTCAAAGAGAAATCTTACCATATTTATATCATGGTTATGACTAAATGCTAAATGCCTTTCTTCTTTTTGGTTAAAAGCATACATCACTCTTTAATTTAGAAAACCAAAAAATTATCTTATCAGTGAGTTAAACCTTCAAAATTCAGAGGGAAGTTGACCATCAAACAACTTACCCAACTGTTGGTAGTAGTTTATCTTTACTAATTGGGAAAATAAGAGTTAGAAACAATTCATGTTTATAAAGAAAAATTTGTCAACACACACCTAATATGACTTCTCTAGTGTAGATCTAGGACCATTAAGGGGGGACAAGTGGAAAGGATGTTGATATCCTAGCAAGAGAAGTTCCAGTTTTCCTTCCTTCCTACTCTCACATTTTGGTGTTCACAAATGAAAACTTCAATTTTGTTGATGAGCGATGTGCGTTAGTGGCTTTACCATTGAAAATGTGTGCATTTTGTTCCTTCCATATGTGCCCTATAATTGTGGCAAAAATACATTTCCATATGCCACCCCACAACAATTGGTTGTGTAACCTTAGCCAACTTTGAAAAACAAGATATATGATGGGAGAGGGCCACTACATCCCAACTTCTAAAGAAAGAAAGCCTAGTAGTCCACACTTTCTTTATTTGAGACACACAAGAGACATCTATGCGGGGTAAAAAAACCAATTTATTGAAGCCCATCTCCTGTGAGAATGTGATTGTGAAGAGAGGCCCAATGTGATGACCCCAATTCCTCTCTGACGGTGATACTCAAATTCTCCGATGAAAACTACTGAAGTTTTGTTTTGGTTTTTCTGGATTTTGTACTTTTTTGTGTGTTTTTGATATAAAAAGCAATGTGAATAAAAACATAGGAATACTAAAAACTAAAAACTAAATCGATACAGAAAGTAATAACTACAGAAACCATATATTTTCATTATTCATTTATCTTTGAAGTCTTTGCACACACATGCATACCCGAATAAAGATGAACACATTACTTCAGTACTTCTGCTGGTAAAAAGCAACCTCAAGATGATTCGATTCTCCCAAAATCAGATGTGAATCTCTTTCAAATTGATGCCAAAGTCTTCCTAAAGGTCCAGCACCTTTTCTCAAATTTTCTTGGGATTTACTGTGTCTTCTTTGATCAAAATCGCCCTCCCAGCATTAGTGACTTCCTTGTTACAATAATGGCTGCCAAAAAACAGGTCATACAGCCTTAAAATATGTGCCAATAATCACCAAAACGCAGTTTTAAGATCCTCGTTATGCCAGACCCTTAAATTTGATTAAAAACTCTGAAATTCTTCCTCCAATCTGCACAAACTTGACTTCTGGATGAAGCCAACTATAGAGCAACTTCAAATGATAATCTCACACCCTCAGATTGTTGTTGCAATGAAGAAGCTATGCCCTACAATGCCAAAAAGCTTTGGGAATTGCAGAAACCCCAGTCTTTGTTCTCCAGTGCTCAATTAGTTGTGAAAAGAAGTTTGTTAAATGCTCAATAATGAAATCAATTTCCTCTTGGCAGCTTATATACTTCTTTCATGAAGTCGACCCTCTCCCAAAAAGCCATTAAGAATTAAATTGCTTGAATTCATCTTTATTTGCACTTGATAAATATTAAAAATAATGCCTAGGAGTTGGCGCCAAAGACATTAATTATAATTAGCCCACTTTTAATGATGAATTGACCCTCAAGTCATAAAGTGCAAATATAACATTTTGTAATATAACATTTAAGTATTAATTATTATTAAAGTCACCTTTAATAATAATTGAATGTTATAACTTAGGCCAAACTCCTTATTTTATCAAACCAATTAAATTTTGGGATCGATCATGCCAACCACAATCCATTCAGGTGCCCTGCTAAAAATAGTAACTTTGGACTAGATGACTTACCATAAATAGTATGTGTGAGAAACTGAACCAAACAAAGGCCAAACCTGAATCAACTGAATTCCTGAGCAGTAATTAACTAACCACTGACATGGTATCTGCCTCAAAGGACCCTCTATCCAGTCTCACTAGCCTACGAGGGTCAATTGATAGGGTAATCCTGCCGAAAGCTGATGTCTAACTAAGAGGGGACATCACACCCAAGCGAAGAACCCAACCTTGGGTAATATATTATCACCCCAACATAGGTCCAATGGCCATATAGTCAATTATGCCTCCAAAATCTAAATTTCATATTCCAGCTTGTTAATGTATCTTCCTGATGTGGCCCTGCTCCATAACAATTTGTCCCTCTTATCAACAAGGATTATAACTCTTGAGGACAATTTGATTCAATTAGTTTCCTTCTTTGCCTCTAGTAAGAAATCAAATGATTTCCACTTGAATTGTTGTCCACCATAGATATTTGTGGCTACCTTATAATCCTTAACCTTGGTTCCATATTATATCTCAGACAATTGGACAACAGCCTTGGGGCCCTATATTTCATTCATCAGTGTATATCAATTCCATTGACCATTGTGCTTTCAGGGTAACAAACATTCTCCAAGGGAATTTAGCTCTCAGTGCCTGATTTCGTTAGTTGATGTCCCTAAAAGATGCACTGCCCACATGTTTGTCTTTTTTGACAATTTCTCATGCAATTAATGGGATTCTCCTAGTGTCATTTGAGCCTTCCCATATGCAACACCTTTGTAACCCATTAAAGTGCTTCTTTGCCTTTCCAGTTAAACCAACACCAGGAAGCATATAAATTGGAACGACAGCAATTGATTGCCTTGATCATAGTTATCCTTCCTGCCAACATTCATGACTTGTCCTTCCATGATTAAGCTTTCTTACAACCCTTAGAAATGGTGTCTACATCCCACAATACAACGGAATGCCCAAGTATAGGCTTGCCAAAGTTCCAATTGAGAAGCCCAAAGTATTTGCTAATTTCCATTAAGAAGATTTTTTGGTGTTAAGAAAAAATATGCTTGACTTTTCATTATTTATTATTTGTCCCGAGCATCTTGTGTATTATATTATACTTGTATCGAATGTCTTTATTTCCTTAAGATTCAAAATGCAATAAAGTACGGTGTCATTGGCAAAAAGCTAGTATGTAGAGGGAATTTTTCAACAACAATTATGCCATTCCATTTGCCCAATGCAGCTTTTTTGGGCTATCTTCCTGCTCAAGGCATATCTGCCATTATCACAAAAAGAAAAAGGCCTAACAAATCCCCCTGCAAAATACCTTTTGTCCCTTCAAAGAAATCACATGGGGATCCATTAATCAAGATTGAGTACCTCGAGCATGATATGCATGCATAGACCCACTTGAACCATTTCTTATTGAAACCAAACATTTCCAAGATCTTCATGAGAAGCCTCTATCTAACATGATAATAAGCTTTGTTTAGGTCAAATTTTAAACTCACCGCTCTCGCATTATCTTGCTTAATAGTGTGAATCACCTCATGTGCAATAATGATTCCATCTATCATGCTCCTACCAAGAATGAAACCACTTTGTTCCTATGATATGAATTTTGGCAGAATCTTTTTCAATCTATTTGCAATGACTTTGTTTATTATAAATAGATTGGATGAAAGTCAGCAAAAGATGTACACTCATCCTTCTTAGGGATCAATGCATTGTCGATGTTGTTCAAATCCTTCAAAACCCTCGTTGATCTTCTTGGCTCCTTTATCAACCTGCATATGTCTTTGCCCATTAAACATCAACACTTTTGAAAGAAGGCAAGGAAGTTGTCAAGCCTAGGATCCTTGTCTAGGTGAAGTTTGAGTAGTGTTGTTTTAATCTCATCTTCTAAAAAAGGGAAAGTCAACATGTCATTATCCGTGTCTCAAACATAGATGGAATTACTTCCAAAAACTCATTTTAGCGAGGTTCTACATCCTTCTGATCTGAAAAAAGGTTATTGAAAGAACTGACCCCTTCACATTAAATACCTTGATTCTCAATTAGGAGAGTCTCATTTCTATCTGTGATCTATGAAATATTGCTTTGCTCTCTTTCTATTTTTGTTGAATTATGAAAAAAAATGGTATTTAGGTCTCATTCTACCAGCCAAGTCTCTCTGGATTTGGATCACCAATAGCAATCCTCCATCACCAAAATCTCATTATGTTTTGAAAGCAATTATTTCTTCTTAACATAATCTTCTTGAAACATTCCATTAGCTATTATTTTCTAGTTTAGAACTTCCAATTCCATCTCTATCCTTTCTTTTTCTTGAAAGATAGTTTTCAAGGATGTTTAGTTCCAAATTTTGAGCTTATCTTTGATGTTCTGCAATCTTTTCCTAAAAACAAAAATCTACAATCTCTCTATGATTAAAGGTTCCTTCCAAAACTTTGCCAACAATCCCATAATGTCTTCACTACAAAACCACATCTTCACAAAATAAAATTTGCTTCTCAAAGGTGGCATAACCTTCATTAAGTCTAAGACTATCGGATATTGATATGACCTAGATATTGATTGGATGTGGGATACAAGCAAAGTGATCGATTGAATCGAATTTGGGGTTGCAGCAATTGGTCCAATTGCCCTGCAACATTGGTGAAACCAAGATGCTTGTTGTTTCAAGTGTATGCTCCATTCCTAGGGGCAAGATCTAGAAAGCCATTACAATTTTAAAAAATTGAAAAAAAATAAATTAGGATTGAGAAGCATGCCCAATTCCACCCATTTTATCTTTCATATCCCGTATTGCATTAACCTCCCAAGATCAAGTTTTTGATGTCTAACTTATTTAGTTCATTTTTTATTTCATTCCATAGGGCCCTCTTCTCAACAAGTTTGGATAGACCATAAATATTGAAAATATTAAATTTTAGATTGGAACATAGGCTACATACCTTTGATAATTGCCAGCTGAGAATTGCGTTGATGATGTTTAAATCTACTCTCTCAAGTTTCTCCTTTAAGCCAAGTGTACATAACGCTCCAATAGCTTTTGTCAAATGACCAAACCAACCCTTGCAATGCTTGAGGAATAAATTTTATTAGTTTTGTTTATTGGAGAATCACACATTTCATCAATTGGTTGTTTAAATGGTATTTGATCATACACCACTTGTTAGGAGAATAGATGCCCTTTACATTCCATGTTAGGTTCTTCATTACCCAGCAGCTAGCATCTAACTTCATGTCTCTTGTTCTAACGATCAATCAATTTATATAAATTTCTCATGCTAATATGCTAGGCGAGTGACTTCATTTACACAAAAGAAATTCCCAGTTAGATCGTCTAAACTCTTTTCACAAATTTTCATCCATTGAAAATTTGATATAGCTCTAAAGCTCACCATGCCTTCGATTATCATGTATATGTGTTTTATTCCCTCCTTTGTTTCCATTATGGTTTACTTGTTTTAGTATGCCCAACAATTGAGTCACTCTCTCTTGAGTGGTTTTATATTGTGCCATGGACAGATTTAATTCTGCTCTTTAAAAAGGTTTTTCCCACTGGCAGGTAAGACCATCACTTGTAATGTCCCCTTTTGTGATAACTTATGCAATTGGGACAATTAACTTGCAAAAATCAATTGCAAGAGATTTATTTCCTCAAAGCCTCACTTACACTAAAAATGATGATCTATGATACCACTTACCAATATTTATGTTATATAATTGATAAAATATATATGACAATATCACTGCTATCTCTAATATGACAATTGGATATATGCAAGGTGATTAGGTCTATATATAGATAATGCTAAGATTATCTTGGTAATATGTATAATCTACAAATAATAATATGTGAATTGGATATTAGATGACTAATGTATCTGATATGACTTTAGGAATTATGCAAAATTAAGAGATTCCAATCTGCAAATATATAGAGATCTCTACTCTTCCTGATATATCAATATGACTTATGCAGTGAACCTCCTTCCGATGATAGAAATGTTGTTGTATAGTGCTATGTCTGATATTGATCCTTCAACTCATGCAATAGCTTTCAAATTATTGCTTATAGCAATATTAACTCTGTCTATTATGTCGATATGATTGTGCAATTATGAATATACTGCTGCCTGCTATAGCAATATGAATGTGCAACTAAGAGGGGGTATCGCTTATAGCAATGAGTCGTTGTTTCTGATCTGAATATATATTCTTGCACCAATAATGGTGTTGTTTCTGATATGAATCTTGATGTATGCAACCTGATATGCCAAAGGCAAATGCTCGATAGAGCCTATCCAATACGGATACAAAGAAGAAATAAATACAAATCCCATATGATTGGAGAGTGGGATTGATTCCCATTATATTGCTTGCAAGGTCGATGGGATGCATTGTTTGAATGACTAGGAGATACATATTTCCCCTAAATTGTGGCTCTTCATGAACATAATCAGTTCGTTTTTTTTGGATAAATCACATCCTTTGGATTGGAAGGGTCATATCTTTCCTTAACCGTATCTCTTTGTGACTTGTGATTATTGCTTCATTGCATCTTTTTTTGAATGCTAGTTGTTAACAATCGGTTTTTTTGGATCAATCACATCCTTTGGATTGGAAGGGTCGTATCTTTCCTTAACCGTGTCTCTTTGTGAATTGTGATTATTGCTTAATTGCATCTTTTTTTGAATGCTAGCTATTAACAACATTTATGCTAGTTCGCTGCTTGTAATGATGAGTATAATCGCTGTTTGCATATAATGTAACCTTATTCATTGTCAATGCTTTGTTTATCGGAGTTGCTTGCTTAAACTATTATTAGGTGAATAACTAACCAATAGAAAGGTTAGTTCCCTTAATCAATATTATTTGATGTCCCTCTTCAATCGATACTAAGTGTCAATAATTCTAATGGGCTGGCTAACAGTTATTCACCAGTCGGATCCTCCTTGTCAGCAGTAGGGTCTTCTTTGACAGCATGCATTGTACTTGGTAACCTTGGTACTGATTGGATTCATGGTCATTGATACCCTTTCTGTTCTTATCACAACGATAACAAAGAATGTATGTTATAATGTTAAGAGGTGGTCTCCTTATATGATTGGTGTGATATTGATTGCATGATCGATGAGGTCTCTTCAAGAATAGATGCTACCTACTATTGATTCTCATTAATCTGCATTCCTTCATTATGAGAATCGCATCTCCAATCTGTTGCCTTCATTACATCTTATCTTCTATGCTTTGCTTGGAGGTTAGATAGGAAAATCGTGAAGTCTTATGGAATAAGACGATTTTCCTTCATATTGTCTTTATGCTACAATCACTATTGATATCATATACAATTAACTACTTGAACTTCTTGTTATTTCCTAGCAACCATCTAATTGAGGATGTATCAAGGCTGCTGTTGAATTATATTGTAGCTGTGGTCGGAATCCACAGGACGACATGGATACCACAAAGGTTGTGATTATATTTATATTATTGTTATGAGATAATATAATTATATTATAATTATAATGTATAATTATTATATTATATGATAATACAATAATTATTATATTATATTAATAATGTAATAATTGGTGCCACTTGGAAGAGTGGCGACCCTTGGTGTATAGACATCTCTCACATATACATAATGAGATGTGTGATCTCATTCAAAGAAGGATATAACAAAATATGCAGATCAATATAAATTAGAGTGCTCGAGGGAGACGAATATATCGTCTATGGTTGGGAGGGCAATAAGAGTCATTGCCCATGGTTAATCGAGCATACCAGAAAAATAACATGGTATCAAAGCGGGTTCCCTACCAGCCTATGAGGATTCACGAATAAATGTAATGTTTGATATTCTCTATTAATAATATCTCTGAGGAGTTTCTCAGATTTACTGGCTCTGGATGAAAACCTAGGAGCATCACTTTCAGCAGTGGAAGATCTGTTCTAGATGATACTTGGAGAAACCATTCAAGTTTCTCAACCTGGACGGTCATGGAGAATAAGTTTGTGCTGGTTCAAAGGTTTTCTATATTTATTTGAAAATTAGTGGGAGTTCTTCTGTGTGTCGCATTGCGTTGGAATTTTATGTATGGCTGTGAAGAGACTTTAACTTATGACAGGATTTCATTTGGTGTGTGTTGTGCGAATCGCACACCCATCCCTGTCTTGGACAGGGACCCCCCAGTTTCTGCCTTTCTGTCCTTGCGGAAGAGGAAGGGGATATGAAGGGTCAACTGCAGCTAAAACCAAATTCAGCCTCTAGGGCCATATTGCGAACTTAAAACTCCCCAATTCTCGCAAAGTCACCTAAATGTGAAGAAAGAGTTAAGGCCTACAATGACGTTGAAATGCCGATTTTCGCCAAGGGATACAAAGGAGATAAAGAATGCAAAGTGCCAAGGTTGACAAACTCGCCCAATTGCCAAAACTCACACTTTTTAGTGAAAAGTTGGCAAAAAAGCCCCAAATGGCCAAATTCAGACCTTTTAGCCAAAATGTTAAAAAGTGAAAATTGGCAAAAGTGCCCAAAGGGCCGAATTTGGACCTTTAAGTGAAAATCTGAAAAGTGAAAAGTTGGCAAAAAAGGCTCAAATGGCCAAATTCGGACCTTTTAGCCAAAATGTTAAAAAGTGAAAGTTGGCAAAAGACTCCAAAATCCCAAAGTTTGCAAAAGTGCCCAAAATCCCGAAATTCACCATTAAGGGGTGAAAATATCAAAGTTTTTAAAACTTTTCGAGCGCCCCTCTTGCCCGAAATTGCCAAGAACAACTAAATTCGCGGAAGGAGTAAAAGCGTTAAAACTTGGGAAATTTTCAAATGACCCTCCAGGCATTAAATTTTAATATTTGTTAAATTAAATTAATTAATTTTTCAAATTGATTTATTGAAATTAAATTGATCGTTCGCAGGTCGCAGGACGTCATTAGAGAACCAGGAGAAAGACATGGAACGCACATCAAAGAAGGATCGCAATCAAGGCCAGGCGCTAAAGACTGGAAAAGAAAAAAGATGTGGGAACACGCTGCAAGAGCGCGAGAGCAACCAAACATTGGGAACCGTGCCGCTGAACAAAGATGAAGTCCACCATCCGGACCAAAGACCAAAGAACACTCTGAATGCTGCAAGTTTATGCCTTCTCGAGAAAAAGCACACAGCTGGATTTAATTCCAGGAATTCAATTTCTAAAAAGCTGAAATTGTTTTATTGTAAAACTGCTTGTAGGTCCCACTCAGATATTTTGAAAGAAAGGGGAAACAAGTCAGTTGTGGACAGTTATGTCCAACTACCGGATAGACTCAAATTGAAGCCAAATAGTGGCAGGTAGTTGAAATTGTGGTTGAATGGATGAGTGAGAATTTAATGGGCATGGGTTAAGGCTGCTAGTTTCTAGAAGGCAGATCAGGACCCTTGGATGCAGTCCATCCCGACCTCTGATTCAAAATTGTAAAAACTATAAAAGGCAGAGGCCTTTCTTTTGTAAAGGGTTAGATAGAGATTTTTGTTAAATAGTTAGACTCTGGTGAGAGTTAGATTTTAGAGTTAGAATAGGTTAGATTTTAAGCAGTAGCATAGAGATGCTGCAGAAATTGTTGTAATAGGCAGCTGAAATCAATATATAGACATTGATTTGGTGTTTATTGTCTTCTTTTCATCCTATTTGCATGGTTTCTCTCAGCATTTTAGAGAGATCTTTCTATTTTGGGTGTGCAGGTATTTGATAGAATCAGGCTCATACCATTGAGGATATACTGATTGTGTATTCTTTTGTATGGTTAACCTGAGCCTTTAATTGTGCTTAGTTCAATTGCAGGTGTCCGTCTGAGCTGCGTCAGAATTGGGTGCTTAGCCGTGCGTCTCCAGTCTGAAAATCTTCCAAGTCCCTTTGAAGATTGCACTGTTCCTGCAAGGTTGTGAGCTATTCTAGCCAAGCAGGAATTGGTTATGTTGAATCCGTCTACCCGCATACCCGTGTTGTTAGTTTTAGATCTCCTAACCCTTTCCTTTTGCTCTTTATTACGTAATTCGAGAATCACAGCAGACCAGCTTGTTGCAAATCGTAAGTCCCCTTGTGCTCCCAGCAAATCACATCGACCACTAAGTAATCCCGCAGTCAAGACCTGACAATCAAAACCTTGAGGTCGTCCCCTTTGATCAAACAAAAAACAGCATTAGGGATTTCCTTATCTCAAGAGAGGATAGGATACTCAACGAGTTTATTCTATTCTGCGTTGGCCGGATGAAGTCGCAAGTTCAGCGATTTTAGACGCATCAACAGAATTGGCGCTAGGAGGGCCAGTATGATGAAATGTGTAGACCGCTAATTCAAGATCATATCAATCCATATTTGTGAGGAGTAACCTTATAGTTTTTTTAACCTCCTCCGCGCGCAACAGAATTGGCACTAGGGGGGCCTTTGTCAGGATCCAAGCAGCAAGTTGAGTTTATTGAGACCTTTTAAATGCTATACTTGGGATATGCAAGATCCCTGTTAAACCAGAAAAGCCAAAAAATCAGAAAACCTGAAAAATACCAAAAATATTTCTGAGTCAGTATGTTAAGTAAGTCGTTTCATAAAGACTATCTGCAGTCCGAAATTTTTCAAATCCAGCAAGAGCTAAGTTTGCAGTTCTATCCAAGGCAGCCGTCTGAATTTGCATCTTCAAATCACTGCAGAATTCACGACACCACAGCGCATGATGAACTGAATTGCTTGACATTTTTGTCAAGGGTCGACCTCGCATTACAGGGGCAAATATTCTTTTGGGATGTCCCCAAACCAAAGGCGATCGTACAACCAGATATCCCTAGTCCTCCATCCAGCAGCGAGGAGTTTACACGATTTAAGAATTTGATTGAGAACCAGTTTGGTCTCGAAGAGGAATTACGCTTGGAGAGCGTGCTGTCACCTTGGTGGTGCAGAATTCACCGCACCCCACATTCAGAGTTCACTTGCTCGCTATGCATAGAAGCAGTCAGTCAAGTCAAAGCCCAATTTGGACTGCCGGAAGAACTAGGGGAGAGCATCACGAGCAAAGTGTGGAGCCCCTACCTTGCTGCAGACGAGTACAAACGAACGCAAAATCAATGCAATGCCGCACTCCCTGATGATGAAAAGATGGAGTTGCCAATTGCTAAGCAAGATGAACCGGTCAATAAAACCAAGGCAGCAGATGAATTTATTATCCCTGCAACTGATGAGGACAGTGTTCAGGAGGACGATCAAGGGAGCTTTGTGGATCAGCCACAGGTTGAAGAGCAGTTTGCAACAGCCCCACAAATGAACGATGCAGTCCAAGAGTCCGTCGAGGATGTTTTTGAGAGCCAATCAATCAAAGAGTCTTTGTTGTTTGAGGAAATACTGATACAAGTGCATAAGGCCGCATTATTCATACAGCCCAAGGATTCACTGACAGATGATGCGCCTCTCTTTCTTGAGTTCGAGTTCGGTTTCAAGACTAATTTTCAGCCTACGCAACCTAATGTGGAATGTGATGCTGATTTGCATACACCAGACGCTATCGAGATGCTGCACCACCAATGGCGACCTCCTGATACAGCTGCTGAAGCCTTCCCGTTGCACAACCCATCGTACAAATCTCTGCATGACTCAGAAACTTGCCAGGTTGTTTCTTTCCCTCCTGCTGTTAATTCTGAAAATTTTCCGTTTAATTTTGAATATTCTGGAAAAACAACCTGTAAATGGATTAACCACGGACCTAATGAACTCCCTCAATTAATAATTCTACCCAACGTCCTGGTTAAACCAGAGAGTGGCCAACTGAAAATTTTATTTTCAGAATATAAAGACAAACATGCCAAACTGAGAATTGTTCCCACTGCCCTGTTACTGCTGCATATAATGAGAAATCATCATGGATCGGGAACGCATGTATATAACCCGCATTTTGTACAGTCAGTTTCTCCTTGTACATAGTTTGGGTTTTTGTTTTCTGTTTTTGTTCGTTTTATGTTTTTTTAGCTTAGATTTTTTGTTTTCTGATTTAGTTTAGTTTGCTTTCCGTAGTGTCGGTGTCCTTTCGGAAGGGGTTGTCTCCCTATCAATTTTTGAAGGGGTTTGTTTGCTTTCCCAACTCTAGTGTACGAAGTTGGAAAAAAAAATTCGGCTCATTTCTTGGATGCCAACTTTGGTAGAGCGCCTAATTGACGGTTGCCCCCGTAGTCAGTCCATTTTGGTTTAAGGCTTAGTTAGTCTAAAAATTTAGTTGCTTACTGCGTCTTGTCGCCAACGTTGTGATCACTGCACTTTTAAACGCTTAAATCTATCGTTTTATCAAAGGGAGGTCACTGCAAGTGAAAAAATTCCGAAGCTCTGCTTCAGCGACCACTATAACGCTCAATCCCACGTAGGCTTCACTGCTTACCAGCCAAGGTGAAAAAGTGAAAATAAAAGACAAAAATCAAAAGAAAAGAAATTGAAAAGCAAAGAAATATCAAGTTGCTTGGCTTTGGGAATGCAGACACCTCTGCCGATTTTCAACAAGAAAATTTATCGGAAATAGAGCAATCTCTGTGAGCTTACAAGCGATAACTCCGTCGGGGCTATAGACGCTTGCTGGCAGCGCGGCTCTATCCAAGTTGCTTTTGGAGTTAGAGTCGCTCTATGTAACTTGCATTAACTAAACAATGATATCTCAACCTTCTTTAGGCTTAAATGAACTTCACTGCACACACTCTATTTCTCAAGGTTGGTGACTTGATTCAATTTGCGACCTCATTTTTACTTTGAATCTATCTTCTATCATTTGGGTTGTTTTGTGGGGTATATACCAGACATTCTCGGGTTCGATCCAGATAGTCATCCTTGAAATGTTCAGGAACATTTCCCAGCCGAGTCGCCATTTGTTGTGCGAATCGCACACCCATCCCCGTCTTGGACAGGGACCCCCCAGTTTGTGCCTTTTTGTCATTGCGGAAGAGGAAGGGGATATCAAGGGTCAAGTGCCGCTAAAACCAAATTCGGCCTCTAGGGCCATATTGCGAACTTAAAACTCCCCAATTCTTGCAAAGTCGCCTAAATGTGAAGAAAGAGTTAAGGCCTGCAATGACGTTAAAATGCCTATTTTCACCAAGGGATACAAAGGAGATAAAGAATGCAAAGTGCCAAGGTTGACAAACTCACCCAAGTGCCAAAACTCACACTTTTTAGTGAAAAGTTGGCAAAACTGCCCCAAATGGCCAAATTCGGACCTTTTAGCCAAAATGTTAAAAAGTGAAAGTTGGCAAAAGTGCCCAAAGGGCCGAATTTGGACCTTTAAGTGAAAATCTGAAAAGTGAAAAGTTGGCAAAAATGCCTCAAATGGCCAAATTCGGACCTTTTAGCCAAAATGTTAAAAAGTGAAAGTTGGCATAAGACTCCAAAATCCCAAAGTTTGCAAAAGTGCCCAAAATCCCGAAATTCACCATTAAGGGGTGAAAAAGTCAAAGTTTTTAAAACTTTTCGAACGCCCCTCTTGCCCGAAATTGCCAGGAACAACTAAATTCGCAGGAGTAAAAGCGTTAAAACTTGGGAAATTTTCAAATGACCCTCCAGGCGTTAAATTTTAATATTTGTTAAATTAAATTAATTAATTTTTCAAATTGATTTATTGAAATGAAATTGATCGTCCGCAAGTCGCAGGATGTCATTAGAGAACCAGGAGAAAGACCTGAAACGAACATCGAAGAAGGATCGCAATCAAGGCCAGGCGCTGAAGACTGGAAAAGAAAAAAGATGTGGGAAGGCGCTGCCTGAGCACGAGAGCAACCAAACATTGGGAATCGTGCCGCTGAACAAAGATGAAGTCCACCACTGGGACCAAAGACCAAAGAACACTCTGAATGCTGCAAGTTTATGCCTTCTTGAGAAAAAGCACACAACTGGATTTAATTCCAGGAATTCAATTTCTAAAAAGCTGAAATTGTTTTATTGTAAAACTGCTTGTAGGTCCCACTCAGATATTTTGAAAGAAAGGGGAAACAAGTCAGTTGTGGACAGTTATGTCCAACTACCGGATAGACTCAAATTGAAGCCAAATAGGGGCAGGTAGTTGAAAATTGTGGTTGAATGGATGAGTGAGAATTTAATGGGCATGGGTTAAGGCTGCTAGTTTCTGGAAGGCAGATCAAGACCCTTGGATGCAGTCCATCCCGGCCTCTGATTCAAAATTGTAAAAACTATAAAAGGCATAGGCCTTTCTTTTGTAAAGGGTTAGATAGTTAGAGATTTTTGTTAAATAGTTAGACTCTAGTGAGAGAGTTAGATTTTAGAGTTAGAATAGGTTAGATTTTAAGCAATAGCATAGAGATGCTGCAGAAATTGTTGTAATAGGCAGCTGAAATCAATATATAGACATTGATTTGGTGTTTATTGTCTTCTTTTCATCCTGTTTGCATGGTTTCTCTCAGCATTTTAGATAGATCTTTCTATTTTGGGTGTGCAGGTATTTGATAGATTCAGGCTCATACCATTGAGGATATACTGATTGTGTATTCTTTTGTATGGTTAACCTGAGCCTTTAATTGTGCTTAATTCAATTGCAGGTGTCTGTCTGAGCTGCACCAGAATTGGGTGCTTAGCCGTGCGTCTCCAGTCTGAAAATCTTCCAAGTCCCTTTGAAGATTGCACCATTCCTGCAAGGTTGTGAGCTATTCTGGCCAAGCAGGAATTGGTTATGTTGAATCCGTCTACGCGCATACCCGTGTTGTTAGTTTTAGATCTCCTAACCCTTTCCTTTTTCTCTTTATTACGTAATTTGAGAATCACAGCAGACCAGCCTGTTGCAAATCGTAAGTCCCCTTGTGCTCCCAACAAATCACATCGACCACTGAGTAATCCCGCAGTCAAGACCTGACAATCAAAACCTTGAGGTCGTCCCCTTTGATCAAACAAAAAACAGCATTAGGGATTTCCTTATCTCAAGAGAGGATAGGATACTCAGCAAGTTTATTCTATTCTGCGTTGGCCGGATGAAGTCGCAAGTTCAGCGATTTTAGACGCGTCAACAATTTGCCAATATATTATTCGGCGGTGATGAAATGTTTATCGGGCAAGTTTGTGGAAGTTTAATAGGCAAAAGTTTGCATCAAATATTTCATAAATATTAGGACTCAAACTATAGTTTGAGCCAAGATATGTGTAAATCCCCCTCTCCCATCGGATGAGCATTCGTACGCTTTGCGATTGTGCCTGTGTGAATACTTGCGCAATTCCTTGAGTTGCATCGAGGATCTAGTATCATGCCGAGACTAGGGTAACAGCAGCATTTGAGAAGCAATGGATTGGAACGTGGTATGAGAGTCATAAATTTTGAAGCTTAATATATTTAGTGTTGGAGTCTTAATCAATTCCTGGAGCATTATTTCTTGCGACTAAATTGACCATTAACGGGGACCTAGCATTATTGGAGACCGGCTAATAAACACAAAATGGCAAAGAAAATGGTATGTGTCGTTCCCCGACTTAATGTGCAACGTGGTAATGGAAGTTTCGATGCCTGAAGACAGAACCTGTTATATTGTTGTCGGACGGTAAATGTGAAAACAACAGTGCCATCATTGTTCCAGTTGAAGGTAGACTCTATGAATCCAATATGGGGCATAGGGAAAGTCTCGGCAACATGAATTTGCAAGGGGGGTGTTCTGATTTGTATCTTATTGAAAGCAATTACGAACCTGAAGGAATGTATTGAATCATTTTGAAACGCCATTCTGTCTACGTGCTGAAGCCAACAAGCATTATCGGGTTGTTTGTGAAGTTACTTAGCAGTCAAGGACGATGTCCTCTATATGAATTAGATTCTGTCAACCACCACCGGAAACTAAAACTGAACCTGGGTGTGAACTCTTTGTCAAATTTTCAATTGCAAAACAAACTAAGATTTGGTAAGTGATTGTCAGAAACTGGCCAAAACTTAGCTGGGGTTATTACACTATCATAACAGATATCCCTTGAGCCACCGTTACTTTAAAAATTGTCGTCCTGGGCATTTCCGTGTGGTAATCATCTGCATCAAAACGAGTTTCTGCCTATCATGCCCCAACATGAAAAATTGTTAACGTGAAGTTCTGAGACTTGGAGATACTGAAGGAGATCAAGCACATATATGTGAACTTGCCGAAGAGTGTTGACGAGTTGCACTGAGGCTTTCCAACTCCACCCCGTGAGGCTTCTTACAGAGAGTTAACTCCTCTTGAGTTTTGAGGACATTGGACAAACAGAGGATTCCAAGTTTTGGCGCAGCTGTGTTTGCCCTCTCGGGTGAATACTTAAAACATAAAGTACGTAACGCAGAATAGTAACGCCATAGATATCAGACAAGTATAAGAGATGTTATTCCATTCATCATTGTGTGTTGCAAGTTACATTCCGAAGTATATAAAGATACCGAGGGGGTGCGAGAGCCAACCGTCGCACCGCAACTGCCACCCCTCGGTTGCCAACTAACCAAGACAATTACACATAATTAACTAGTCTTACTTTCATGTACAATAATGCCGCCAACATCATCCCCCCCAAAAAGAAAAGTCGTCTCCAGGCGACTAACAACAAAAATGGAGACAATGCAACCTATACAATATATACATCAGGAAAAACTAAGGAGGGGGTTGGGGAAGCGTCCCTGAAGTAGAAGGCTGAGACGCCGATGTCTGGGCCGCCAAGTGGGGGCGGAGCTCATAAACCTCCTGAGTACGTGCAGTCACATCCCCCTCCGCCACCAATACTTTCTCCAAAGCCGTCTTCACAATATGCGTGGCTTCCAGCAGCTCCTTCTCTTTGGTATCTGTTGTCGCTGTCATACCGACCAACCGAGTCTGCAACAGGCTCCTCTCGGTAGTGACTGCCTCTAACTCCTACTGCACGAGGCTCCTCACACTCTGCTCTGCTAACAAGCGAGTCTCTACCTCCACCTTCTCTGCGCGGGTCATCTCTAGCTGAGCCAACAATTGGGCCCTCTCTACTGCCCAGGAGGCCTGCTGAGTGGCCATATCCCTCTCCAACGCGACTCTAGCAGCCTCGCGGACCGCAAACTCATGCTGGGTACACCGTAATGCATAGTAGGCGTCCTGGTAAATCTGCTCAATCTCTCGGACAACTGCCGTCACCCGACTCTCCACAACGAGTTGACGCACCATCCAAGCCTGGAGCATCTCCTCCATCTTAGTAGTCGGCCATCCCCGAGACTCAAAGCATGTAGTAAAGGCTGCGGGGCAGCCCACCTGCATAAACCGTAGGGCCCTCTCCAACTCCACCACAACCTACTGCAATGCTCGCGTCTGGGCAGTGGCCACCACCTGCCTACCCCTCGTCACCATGTCAGCTAGATAGGCCTCAATATCCTCCCCCTCCTACTCCGAAGGCTGTGAAGTCTCTGGCGGAACTGACACAACCGCATCCTGCGGGTATGAAGGTACCTCCTCTGTCACTAAAGGTGTACCATCCCCCTGCTCCTGGATGGCAGAGACGACCTCTCCTGCCACGTGCCCAACTGTTGGTGCATGAGTCTCGCCAAAGGAATCGTCCAAGTCGACTACCTCTGCTCTAGTCTCCCGACAAGGTGAGAATACGACAGCTCCCTCAGGTTGTAACAATGTCATCTGAAATCGCTGTGTGAGCCAACTCTCCATGGCCACGACCGATGGGTCGATACGCATCTCTACGACCGGGGAATGGGGTGCTATCATCGGCTCTTCCAACAAAGACGCAAAAACAGTCACCACTGCCTCAGTCCCCACAACGTCTAACCGCACCTAGGGCTGCGTATCCACCACCTCCCTCAGCCCCTTCTCCTCAGCGACCACTACCCGATGCGGTGACTCCTCCGTCCCTGACTCTGCCATGTCCTCGGTAAGTGCCGCCGTGATTGGGCCCGGTCCCGATGATGCTACCTGTTGCTAGATGGGGCCAAGTGTAACTAGCGTGCGGCTCCGCCCAAAGGCCAGAATAAAGGTGCCGCCCACTCCAGATGCTACCACAGACGTGCCCATCGGTAGCAGGGGTGGGGCAAAAAGGACCTGCTCCTCCGTCGCCCTGCTGCTATCGTCTTCCTCATCCTCCGCTGTTGAATCCTCTGTACTACTGGAATCCCTCCCGCTGTCAGGTTCCCCTGAGGCCGTATCTACTGACCGTTTCCACTTCGCAGAAGAGTGCCCAATGTCCAAGTGTCTCCAGTACATGATAGGAGGCTCACCAGTTGCCAACGGTCCCTGCGGCCGTACCTCCAACTCTACATCTGGCACTGCTTCCTGCGTGGCCTCCAGAAACAACCCTATAGCATAGTGGGGCATATAGAATGTGTGATGCTGCATCGTCAAGAACTCATACATGCGCTCTGCTAGTAACGCGGCCCAATCATACACAATGCCATTCATCAACCCGTTCATGAGCATAATCTGAGGGAGGGGGATGTCCGATGCCCTACCCGATCCTGTCAATCTACTCTTGATGACATCCATAATGCACTGCCAGTGGCCCTCTGCAACAAAGGTCTTACGGATTCCTCGACCCTTTGTGGCATTAGCCACGCTGTCCAACTCTGCTGTCGTCAAGTTCCTGGAGATTAATTTAATCCACCGCTCCTTCTCCTCCCTTCAACTCTATTTTCCAGCAATCTGCCTAGAATGCCGAATACTCTCGTGAAATCCACCGCTTTGAAGGATATGGTAACATCCCTCCCGAGGTATTCAAAACTACTGGTGCGTGTGTGTCTATCGAATGTGTCCACCATGAACCGTAGGACACCCTCAGACTCGCGGATAGGAAACACGGGCATCCGAATAGCCCACTCCACTTCTGCCTTACGGAGGTTTTGCTTCACTAGATCATTGTCGGGAGTGTCCTGCCACCATTTCCGACATTCCGACCCATTCAGGCCTTCAAAGGTGATATTCTGGGGTGTTAATGTATTTTTCCCACTTATGGCAGCTTGTGGTGCTTTCTGCTTTTGCTTCTGTCGGGCGCTAGCATCCATGGTGCTGTCGGCAACACGTACACCTAACGATAAAACCCCGGTATTGCTATCCATCTGGCTGCTACTGGAGGAAGCCTACAGCTGTTTTTTCCAACTTCGTTTCCCCGCTGAATCCATTAATCTCTGGTATAACTGATTTCTGGTTAAAAATCGTACGGTCGTTGGACACCTTCGTAACGACCTTCTTCTGTTGTGTATGGCTGTTGCTGTGTGGGCTGGGCTGGGTCTCTTTCTTCGTGCGTGGCGACTGTGGGTTTCCTTCTCCTTTTTTCCTTGCATTCCTTCTTTTTTTTTTCCTTGCATTCCTTCTTTTTTTTTTTCCTTGCGTGGGCTGCGTGGTGCGGGGTTCACTTCTTGCGTGCATTGTGCATTTTGTGTTTGTGGGGCTTTGTTTTAAGTGCAGGTGCTACCGTACAGTGGTATCCACCGCCAGTGGTCCCACCCTACGGTGGTGCCACCACACGATGGCTTCACCGTCGGTGGGCACACCATCGGTGTTACCACCACACGATGGCTCCACCGTCGGTGGTCCACCGCAGAGTGGCTCCACCGTCGATGGTCCCACCGTCGATGTGATCACCGCACAGCGGCCCCCCGTTTGTTTTTGTTTTTTGTTTTTTTTTTATCGTACGGTCGTGTACGGACCGTACGGATTTTTTATTTTTTATTTTTTTCTAAAATAGACTGTCAAACATCCTGACTGGAGGGTCCAGGTTCCCTCCGTTCGTGATAAACCTTTAATTTTGACCCATTGACAGCGTCTGGTATCTCCTTCCCATCCAGCATCCATAACTTGATTGCCCCGTTGGCATTGACCTGGCGTACCTTGAAGGGCCCTAGCCATCGCACTTTAAATTTTCCTGGTTTGATTTCGTTCTTCCCGTTGAATTTCAACACTAATTGCCCAGGAGTAAACTTCATTTGTCGAAGATGCTTGTCGTGCCAGACCTTCTGTCTTTGCTGGGCTGCCTCTGTGGCCCATTGTGCCATCATTCTTTTTTCGTCCAACTTGCTTAAGGCATACAGTCTCTCTCTCAGGCTATCCATATCCCCGAGTCTATTCTCTAACGCAATGCGAAGGCTTGGCACCATGAATTCCGCTGGCACCACCGCTTCCTGCCCGTACATGAGTTGGAACGGAGTCTGACCCGTGGTCACCTTGTAGGTCGTTCTGTAGGCCCATAGTATAGAGGGTAACTTCTCCTCCCAATCTTCCTTTTCTACTCCACGAGACTTGTAAATTACTGATACCAATATTTTGTTTGTGGCCTCGGCCTGGCCGTTGGCACATGGGTAGTACAGGCTCGATAATGAGTGAAAAATCTTGAACTCTGAGGTCAACGGCCTTATGACATGGTTCACGAAGTGGCCCCCTCGGTCACTGGTCAACTGGATAGGTATGCCATATTGCGTAATGATTTGTTCATAGATAAATTTAGCCGTTCTTACTGCAGAGTTATCCGGGAGAGCCCTCGCCTCCACCCACTTAGTCAAGTATTTCGTCGCAACCACAATGTATCGGCACCGTCGTGTGCGGCTAGCCTTGAGAGGCCCTACAAAGTCGAGTCCCCATCGTTCGAAGAGTTCCTGTGCGTGTGACGGGTTGAGGGGCATGAAGTCCTGCTTCCGAGGTTTGTCTGCCCGTTGGCAAGTGTCGCACCCCACGACCCACTCCCTGGCGTCGTGATGTACGGTTGGCCACCACAGTCCTACCAGAAGCACCTTGCGGATTGTAGTGTCTGGGCCCATATGTCCACCTGCGGGTCCTTCGTGTGCCTCCCTTGATACGCTCGAGACTTCTTCCTCCATGACACAATGCCTTAATACCTGGTCCGGCCCCATTTTGTAGAGTAACCCGTTGATGAGCGAAAAAGTCCTGCTCCTTAATACGAGCTTTCTCCGTTCCCCTGGAGGCATACCCTCCGGAAATCAGGATGTCAACAGGTACTCTCCAATCTTCTTGTACCACGAAGGAAGTACGGCTATTTGGAACAAGTGCACATCCGGAAAATCATCATTTACTCCCTCTGGAGGTTCCCCCGACTTAATTCGGGACAGTTGATCAGCTATGACATGACTTCGCCCTGCTCTTACCACAATTAAAAATGTGAACTCCTGTAGTAGCAATAGCCAACGGCTTATCCTCCCCTGGATAATAGGCTTGTTTACCAAGTACACGAGTGCCTGATGGTCTACGTAAAATGTGAACAGTGTAGCCAGTAGGTAATGACGGAATTTCTGTACGGCATAGACCATGCCGAGGGCTTCGCGTTCTGTGGTAATGTAGTTCTTTTCAGCCTTCGAGAGCAACCTGCTGGCAAAATAAACGGGGTGGTCCAACTCGTGTCCTCCTACCTGGGCTAATGTAGCCCCGATGGCATAGTTTGAGGCATCCACGTGAACGTGGAATTCCTTATCCCAACTCGGGTATGCCAGTATGGGTGCTCCCATCAACCTTGTCTTCAACTCTTCAAAGGCCTTGCTTTGTGGCTCTGTCCAGATGTATGGTTCCCCTTTCCATGTCAACTTATCCAACGGATGGGACACCTCAGAGAAGTTCTTGATGAACCTCCTGTAGTACCCCACATGACCAAGGAAGGACTTTATCCCCGTGACGTCCGTAGGAGGTTCCATTTCTACTATTACCCGAATCTTGTCCGAGTCCGTTTTCAATCCTTCTTTACACACAATGTGTCCTAGCAATCTTCCATGTGGTACCATGAATCTACATTTCTTCGAGTTGAGGGCCAACCGTGCCCTCCGACATCTCTCTAGGCACTCCCTGAGGGTTTTTAGGTGGATGTCTTGTCCGCTGTAAATAGACCAATCGTCCAGGAAGGCTTTGAAGTTCCCCACCAACATCTTGTCGAAGATGTGCAAGATGATGTGCTGAAAGGTGGCAGGTGCATTGCATAGACCAAAGGGCATTCGGTTGTATGCATACACACCGTCCTCCACCACGAAGGTTGTTTTCAACTTATCTTCCTCCGCGATGGATATCTGGTTGTACCCAGAGAACCCATCCATGAAGGAATAGATTTCATGTTCAGCTACTTCCCCCAAGATGCTATCAGTGAAGGGTATGGGAAACGGGTCTTTAATAGTGACAGCATTCAGACACCGGAAGTCTACACAGATCCGGATCTGATTGGCCTCTTTCTTGAGGGAAATCACAATGGGAGACACCCATTCGCTTGTCTGAACTTTGAAGATTATGCCCGCTTCCAACATTCGCTCAATTTCGTCGTTCACCCGTGCAGCATAATTCTTGTTCATACGGTAACGTCGCTTCCTTACCGGCTGGGCTCCTGGTACCAATGTTATTCGGTGTACACATAACTCTGGGGGCACGCCCTTCAGGTCCTTGTACGTCCATGCAAAGACATCCTTGTATTCCAGAAAATTTTGAAGGCTGCCGCTTTCAGCACTGGATTCCAGTCATCTCCGACAAGGATGATCTTGGGGTCACTCGTCCCCCCGAGATTTGTCTCCTTTAAATTGGCTTCCTGATATTTAATGGGCTCCCCCTTCGGGAATTGGTGTGTCGGCGTCTCATTCACCGAGGCCTCCCCTTCCTTATACTCGCCATATTCTGGGGGAAATATATCTGGTTCTTCCTCGATGCTCAAAACATTGCACGAGGGTGTAAATAATTCATAATCTCCCATTTGCCAATGGAAGAGGCCATTCAAGGAGTCCCCATCGTCCCCTGAGCATGCCTCCAATTCTAACACCCCTTCATCACTAGGCTCCATGCAACGTCCGTCTCCGCCTTCCCCCAACTGTTCTCCCTCAGATTCCAAGTCGGAGGAGGATGCCAACTCCTCACTCACCATCTGCGTACGGAGATCGATCACGTACTTCCTCCCCACCTTTTCCAAGGAAAGAGTATTCCGCTTCCAGTTATGGTTTGCTTTTGCTGCAATGAGCCACCCACGCCCGAGAATTGCGTCATACCCATTCTGCTTCAGGGGAATTACTACAAAATCCAGCACGAATGGCTACATGCCAATCATCACTTGCTGGCCCATGAGGGTACCAAGGGGTTTAATCCCATGTTGATCTGCCCCTAGTAGGTTGAACGTGGGGGGCCACAACGTAGGCTTTCCCAGTTTTTTCCATGTCGCTTCTGGAAGCACATTTACTCCCGTCCCTCCGTCCACAATAGTGTCTGTCAAGGTAGTCCCCAGTATGCCCATTTCTACCACCACTGGTTGGCGTCCGCTGTTGACTACCAACAACATGGGGTCGACCGTGGGGCTTAGGACCTCCCTTAACGCAGAGTCAGTTGTGGGGCTCACGACCTCCCTCATTTTCACCTGTGAAGGTACAGAGTTTAAGATAGCTATTTTTAGCTGCGGCATGGTCTCCAAGAGGTCTTGAATTCTCACAGGTACCTCCATCTACAATATTTGCCGTAAGATTTTCTCTTCTCCCCTCGTCCGTAGCGGACTTACGGTCTGGTGGTTGTTCTGCCTTTGTGTGGCCATTTCCTTTGTGATCTCGTCTCTTGCTTCCCGCACTCTCTCGGACTCCGTGCAGGGATTTGGGTATGCACTCTTTTTGGCCTGCGCCCTGGTGATTGCCAATACTTCCACCTTCGTGGGTTCTATGTTTAGAAGGTTTACACCAGGCTTCGGGCAATTTGCATCCTCATGGTCACCTAACCCGCACCATCGGCAGAGGTGCTGAGGAGTGGCTTCCTTTGTGCAATCACGAGCGAATTGTCCCCACTGATTGCAGGCCCTACACTGGATGAGGATCATTGGCCGGCCCTTGGCTTCATACTGGATCCGGTTTCTGTTATTGTTATTGTTGTTATTTCTTCCGCCGCTGCGTCTATTATCCCAGTATCCTCCAGATGATGCCGTTGTGTTAGTTTGTTGGCCCATACCCGCTGGTGAGGATGTCGTGGCCTGCTCCGTGAACAGCACCTAGTTCATTTGTGTACTTCAGGTTTTCATGTTGTATGGGCACTTCTTGGTGGAGTGTCCCATCACTTGGCAAATCTCGCGGAATGCTTTCTTCGAGCAAGTACCCTTTGTATGCCCCTCCTCTTTGCACTCAGTGCACCATATGTCCCCTTCAGTTCGACTGGTGCTTCTCATTGTTTTGAACTCCCTCCTCATTTTCTCCATGTCTTTCTGGAGCGCTTGCACCCGCTTGCCAGCCTCGCCGTCGCTGTTGCTTTCCTGTGAAGAGTCATCCTCCTCAGACGAGCTATCCTCCTTTTTTTTCTTCGATGTCTAGGTCTCGCTCTCGAGATCCATCGCTCTATTGTATGCGTCTTCGTACGATGTCGGTGGGACAATTTTCATCTTCTTTCGGAGGGAGTGTTTCAGTCCCTCCACAAACCATCTCTTTTTCAACCCATCCGCTGGTTGACTCTCTATTTTTCCCAACAGTTCCTTCAGCCGCCGACTATAGGCTCGGACAGTCTCATTCTTGTTTTCCTTTGTTCCATAGATTTCGGCGACTACTTCGTTGTCATCTCTCAGGAGGCGGAACTCTATCCCAAACTCCTTCAGGTCGGGCCATGTGCCAACTTTGGCCTTATCCATATCTGAGTACCAGTCTATGGCCACTCCCCTCAAGGTTGTTGGGAATTGTGTTACCCATTCGTCTTGATCGGTTACACCATTTTGCTGACCATATGGTTTCGCACGTTCGACAATGGCGGACGAGATCTTCCTTCCCGTCACCATTGAACTTCGGTAGTTTCTGTTTACTCGCCATTGATGGGGGTCGTCTCCCCTGAGGTGGCTGTGGCTGTGTCTGAGCCCTTGCGCCGCTCCCTCCGGCGCCGGTGGTGTGTCCTGCGTGGGTGACTAGGGGTACAGTGTTTTGCCTGCCGTGTGTAGCACCTGCAGCCGTACAGTTGTCTTCCCCTTCGTTCTCACCCGCGCCCACTCCTGGCTCCCTTTGGTGATCCTCACTCCGTGGTGTAAGGGATAAGTTTCTAAACTGATTCCGTGTCTCCTCGACTAGACTCCGCCGTAACCTTGTTTCCTCCAGAAACTCTTCGTGGCTCTGCACCCTACGGTGTTCTGGCGACGTGTAGAAATTTTCGTCAGCTTCTGCACCCTCCGTGACACCTCCTTGGTTCCCCTCAAGCCACCCTTCGGCAGGTCGTCCTTCAGCAAGTTGCCTCAACCTCCGTCTACATTCTACTTGCTGCTCCAGAATCAAGGCCCTCTACGCAGCCTCCCACTCGTCCGTTTCTACTTTTTTATTTCTAACTTTATTCAATAGGTTGGGCATTAATTGCCGCACATTTCCATAATTCACAATACATAAATCAAAAACACATCTTTATTAATTCATTTCATCAAATACAACTCGTGTCAATGACACTTTTATTTGAATATAGAAAGTTCAAGTTTCAATTCCCTCCTGGCCTGGCGCCATCCCGTTCCTCTTCCCATCGGCTGCTTTCTTCGTACTGTTGAAGGATTTGTTGGCGTCGCTCTTCCTGGACAGTCTCCTCCAGGTGAGCTTGTTGTGCCAGCGATGCTTGTGCAAGCAACCGGGGAAGATGGTTCGTCAACCGGTTTATTGTCGGGCTCACCTCCAACGCTGTCCACATGGCACTTGGTGGGATTTCCGCCTCCGTCACCTCTCGTCGAACGTAGGTCTGGATGGCTACCTAGAGCAGAATTGAAAAGTCTCTCGTTGCGGTGTCTTCTCCTGTGTAAAGTTTTGTTCGCGCATCGTCGGCCTCTGGGTTTATCTCACCAACGGGTAGGCCCATCATGTCCGTGCGTCATCCACGTCATCGGTTCCTGAGTACGTCTAGGCAACAGCGCCAAATGTTTGCCCTCTCGGGTGAATACTTAAAACATAAAGTACGTAACGCAGAATAGTAACACCATAGATATCAGACAAGTATAAGAGATGTTATTCCATTGATCATTGTGTGTTGCAAGTTACATTCCGAAGTATATAAAGATACCGAGGGGGTGCAAGCGCCAACCGTCGCACCACAACTGCCACCCCTCGGTTGCCAACTAACCAAGACAATTACACATAATTAACTAGTCTTACTTTCGTGTACAATAATGCTGCCAACAAGTTGTATGAGGTAAAGTGTCAACTGAATAGAGATCAAGATAATCAAATTCATTGGCGGCAGCTCTTGGCTGGATAATTTGCGTGAAGACTTTCCTTGTTGTGGGTGGAGTCTCTCAGTTCCTAGTTGGGGAATAGTTGAACAGAATTCCAATACATTACAACATGGTCTACGGTTCAAGATCATTATCTGTCGATTTTATCCTTGAGGTTGTGGTGCTTTCTAGACCAATCAGCATCCACTGTGATAGTGCCTTGCTGCAGATAGCATTTTGGATCAGTTTCACATCATTAGAATTTGGCTCATGTGTTGGCGCAATGTATCCACTTCTTTAGCCTGCAGGAGTTCTCCTTTATTGGTCGTGGAGTTTACAAAGATTGAGTGTGTGTTCCATCCTTATGGCTCACGATCTGATTGGTGGAAGGGCTTCACTGATGGCCTAGTGAATTCGTGGCCGCGCTGCTTAGTAAATTATTGGTGGCTGCAGTCTTTATTGGAGATTGCAGCACCTGGATCATGGTGATTCTTGGCTTGCGCTTTTCTTCTGCAGGTCTAGTCATTGTAAGAGGAGGAGATTTGACTTGGAGGTGCATTAGTCTCTTATCTAAACGTGTGAGATCTGTGTTGGCCTACTATCATTGCTTTGTTCCAGCACATATCCTCTGTGACCTGCACCTGCGTTATTTCCTAGTGAGGATCAGTTGTTTTTGGTGTTTTTATCTACAAATGGCTGCTCGTGTATGTGACCAACATACATCTATCACTTGCAAGCGTATTTGCATTCTTAATTAGTGATTGGGTCCTACTCAATTGCTTGAGTCCATTCTTTTGTTCAGTGTTGCATCATGATTTTTTGTGGATTGAGAGGTGTGGACCTGCGTATCTAGCACTTGGATACTTGTTCGATGCATTGAAGCTTACAGTCATGGGACTGAGTTGGTGGCACATGATTGGAGACGGTTCTTTGAAGAGGAGGAATTAACATTCAGAGGGAGTCTAACAAACCTACAGAAGCAACCTTGGACGAGAAGGTCAGGGGGTTGATGTTAGCACTTGGAGCTTCAGAGGGAGCAGCAAGAGGATCTGCTTTATTTGATTTCCAAGGATCTTGGTCATATTGGTTCAGAAGGAGTGGACCATGTCAAGATGGTTTCTCTATGATCAACAGTCAGAGGACTATGATCCATGGGATGGAGTCCTATGTATGTAGGCTGGAAGGCCTTTATGCTAACACCTAGGTCATAATATTCCTAGATAGGTGGATACTTGGTGAGGCTGAGGTTCACCAAGAGGGATGCAGACTCCAACCTTGTATTTCATGATAGAACAAAGCATGTTGAGATCAACTATCACTCTATTAGTGATATGGTGCAAAAGAATGCTATTCAATTGAGGTACATTATCACTGAAGAACGGACGGCCAATATTCTCACCAAGCCTCTTGCCAAAGTGAAGTTTGTGCATTCTTGAAACAAGCTTGGAGTTGTGGAGAATGTAGCCCTTGTTGAGAGGGTCTCGGCATTAGAGATTTCTTGAGATGTATGCATTCTTCTCTATGAGAGAAGTTTGAGGTGTCAGCCCTTGTTCCATCCTCTAGGAGTAGCCATGGTGGATCCACCCTCTAAGATGAGTCAAGGTGGATGTCATGTGTGTGACGCCATGACAACATCACGTGAGAGAGTCTGTGATGATTTTTCTTGTACTTGTGTGTTCACCCTCTGGGATGAGCCATGGTGAATCTCATCATGAGGTGACAATCTCACACTGATAAACACTTGTACATTTTACCATCATTGTGAGGTGATGATCTCACAATAATGGTTGATGTCATGGTGAGGTGATATCTATTCTTTCACCATCCATGGGAGAGGCCATGGTGGTTGTGTTCATTTGTATTTCCATTCATGGGAGTAGCCATGATGGACCCACCCTCTGGGAGTAGCTATGGTGGATGTCATGCGAGAGAGTCCATGACAACATCACTTGTGACCATCATGATGAGATGGCGACATCACGTTGAGTGACTCCATGATGGGCACTTGTGTTTATATTCTTTTCATTCATGGGTGTAACCATGATGGATGTCATCATGTTATGTGCATTTGTGATGAACTTTGTTCCACCCTTTGGGAGTAGCCTTTGTGGATGTCAATCCATGACTCAAATATGAGCAAGGAGTCCTCCCTAGCCAAGAGGGAGTGTTGATATTTATAGCTAAAGTCGGATCCTTGTTTGGGCCGACCTAATGAAGAAGTGCTTCATTAAATATAAATATCGAATAGGATTCCTCCCTAGCTAAGAGGGAGTGTTGATTTTTATTGTAGTTGTGGTCGGAATCCACAGGCCGACATTGATATCACAAAGGTTGTGATTATATTTATATTATTATTATGAGATAATATAATTATATTATTATGTGATAATATAATTATAATGTATAATTATTATATTATATGATAATACAATAATTATTATATTATATTAATAATTGGTGCCACTTGGAAGAGTGGCGACCCTTGGTGTATAGACACCTCTCACATATATATAATGAGATGTGTGATCTCATTCAAAGAAGGATATAACAATATAACAAAATATGCAGATCAATATAAATTAGAGTGCTCGGGAGAGACGAATATATCGTCTATGGTTGGGAGGGCAATAAGAGTTATTGCCCATGGTTAATCGAGCATACCAGAAAAATAAGAGCTGCCACCCTTGATCACATAAGTGTTTTATGTTTTCTTATTAGAAGGTCAAAGATGGGGACATCACAACAACACCCGCCAGTCGGCCTCCCAGACCCACTTGTGGTTGCTCTGCTTGAATGGAATCTTATGCTACTTGCATCCCTCATATGTACATTCTCCCCTCCATCATGGAATGGCAGATTGGATTAAAGCTTTAAAGGAATCTTTATCATATGTATAATAGTAGGAATGAAAACATTAAAAGTAATACATTAATTACTAAGCATTATTATATGATGAATCAACATGATCAAGATTATGTAGCGTCATATCCAGCACTTTGTAATTAACAAAGTCTTCTGATTACTCTTGATATCTCTGCAATTATATCTCTTTTATTTTTTGATTGTCTTCCTATTGTCTGCTGTTCGATGATGATCCTTTGATGGATGCTTGCAATGGATACTTGTACCTTCCCATCGATGGGGATCAGTCATGGCTCCTCATGCAGTTACAACTTCTTCGAAGAGGAGCGACTCTTTATTTGACAAGCTGCCTTTCATAACTAAACACCGGCCTATGGATCGCTTTGTTTAAGTTATTGAGCTTCCTCTTATCATCAATTCAAATTGCATCTCAGCACTATTCTTAATACTTAACCAATTGTTTATTGCTACTTCGGGGGGAGGGGGGAGAGAGGTGGGGAATCGCGCTCATTAGGAGGGACAATCAAATATCATTCAAGGTGTAATAATTCTTACTAACACGGCCTGCTGCAGATCCGAACTGTTACTATCATTATCACCATTGTCGGGGGAGGGAAAATTGTGTAGAGTGTCATGGCAGGGGTATGACAATTTTACAGATGTTGCACTTAAAGATCCTTATTGTTTAAAATCTGAACAGGTGACCAGCAGTATCATGTCTGAAGGAAGGCCTAGACCTACTACAGTCACAATACAGAAATCCCAGGTAAGAAGACCCTAGATTCTGAAACATTACTTAGCTCTACACACTAAATTTATGTCATCGTAGGAGTGATAAACCAAAGCAGATAAATCCCAGAGCATGGAGTAGATGGAGATGAAGAAGAAAGATCTGAACAGGAGACCAGCAATATCATATATCTGGAGGAAGGCCCAGGCTAGGAGAATAAACTACACCTTCATCTAATCAACAACAGATTGCATCACCCAAAATTATTATTTGCAAGATATCTCTCTGTTCAGCAGGAACTCTTAGCGCTGAAATTCAAATAAATGCCTGCCAAATCATAAGAAAATTTCTTAAGCAAGGAAAGACACCTACTCATTGTCCCCTGCGGCCATGCAGCTGTAAAATCTCTAGAATCTTGAGATTCTCTAGTCAAAATCTAAGAGTGGCACCATCTACAAGACTTAATCAATCCTTTCATGCCTTTTATATTTGCGTTATACTACCCACATGTTCTTAATCATGGCTTTCCAAAATTAATGTCTCTAAGACATACACGCTTCCCAACCACATTCCCCATAGTAGTATACACTCACGGTGGAGACTGGAATTAGCACATACAATACTTTATCCTTGCATAATATGTGCATATGGACTTCCACCAAAACCATGAGGATTAGTATGGACTACGATTATCACTAAATATACCAATCGATCTTCATAGTCATCCTCCCACTAGAAATCAAGCTCACTAATCCAACCACTATCATAATTTTTTACCCTTCCCCTTAAAAAAATGTGATATATAGATGTCCCAGAAGCACTAAATAGCTTCTAGTTAGAATATATGTTCT
Organism: Cryptomeria japonica; assembly: GCF_030272615.1. Taxonomy (NCBI): domain Eukaryota; kingdom Viridiplantae; phylum Streptophyta; class Pinopsida; order Cupressales; family Cupressaceae; genus Cryptomeria; species Cryptomeria japonica. Next base: position 326,002,458 of record NC_081415.1, read on the forward strand.
GACAGTGTCAAAGTTGTAAGTTCATGCGGTAAATATCTTGGAGGAACCAAAGTTGTCTAGTGAGTACAAAGACAAATGCCAACAATACATAATTTCATATGTTCACAAGATTTCTATGTAATATTTGTAATTATTGTTCCTTCCTCATGATTTAACCAAATAGATTTATCCTACATAATGGAAGAAATATCTCGAAACATTTTTTGATAGTATAACTTTAACATCCCAGATCTCCCTCAATTTCATCTTTGGTTTTCTCAGAATACTTATGTTTCCACTGCGGAGAGCACAGTAAGACTCTGTGGATTTCACAAGGTACTTTTATTGAGTTCAATAACGTCTCTTAATCTTAAATTATAGAAGATTGAGAGGACCATGAAGTTGCTTGCCTTGTGCAATTAATGCTACTTCTCCATGTACACTTATAAATTAGTTTATTTGCACCATAAAATTTCAGAAATAAATCAAAGAAATTAGTTTATATATACCATAAAAAGAAACAAACTGTGGCAAGGGTAAATGGAGGAATACTGCAAAGCCAGTGAATTTACTTACATTGATTGAGAGCTGTCTTTGAGGCTCGATATGAATGCCATCCACCTAGTCTGTTATCACCAATGGAACCCACCCTAGCACTCAAGTTTGCAACAATAGCAGCTTCTCTTCCAGAACCTCGTCCTCCCCCTACCTTTAATAGTGGCCACATGTGCTGGAAATGGAAAGTAGAATGAATAACACATGAAAATTTTATCCACGTTAATCCCAAAAGCAATCATAATGAGAAGCAAATCACAAAAATCAAAAGTAGAAATTAAAAGTGGCATTCTCTTTGAAGGTTCCAATTTCTTGAAATTCATGTCTTTCATATAATCCAATTGATATATAAGTATGTTAAATTCCAAATGAAAGCACCAGCCTTCAATGGATATCTTTGGAAAAGACAGAAGTGAAAGAATATCAGCCCTGAGATGGTCCTTGCAGTGATACTGTAAATGAGCATTTTGGCTTCAATGAATGAAAATATAATTGTTGAAAAAATGTAAGGTTTGCATTTGTAAGAGAGTCTCCTCAGTGACTTATTTTAGTATTTAAATATTTATTTAGTTGGGAGTAAGCTTCACATAGGTAGTTTGGGGAAGTTACAGGAATGCAATGTATTTTTATAAGCATTTGCACAATTCATTGTAAAACCCCATATGAACTTAATTTATCATAATTAATAATTATTATTCCATATTTTTGTTATTGTACAATTAAGGTTTAGATTTCCAGAAATATATATGCTCTTTTATGTCCAACATGGTATTAGAGCCCAATAGAGCAAAGCCATCACAATAATAGAAGCAGAATAAATGTTGAAATATCATTGCTGCATTATACAGATTGAAAATAGAAAATGTAAGAATTTAGCTAGATCTTTTTTCACAATTAAAGTATGAATAGAGGATAAAGTAAATAATTTGACATTATTGAAAAGAGAATGCTTTAGCGTAAATACAGAAAGTTATTTTTTAAAAGTATCTGACCCAGAAAATCTATATGAATTTGTGCTTGCCATTAAAATAATTACAAAGAGTAACATTAAATTTTCTGGGCATATGCTGAAAAAGGGCTTTTGTCTTAAGCGGTGGAGATAAGTGAGCAATTCACATTTATAATTTTGAATGCATATTTTATGTAAGCCTTAGCATGTATGGTTAATGTATAAGGTGATTAGAACTTTAAGAAGAAATAAGGGTTTGCACTATGGAGTTATAAGGTTTGAAGAGGATATTCCAAATTGTACATGTATAGAAGTGATAAGGAAAATAAAGTGTTATGAGGATAATTTGGTCATAGTATAAAAGATGCAATTTTGGTTGAGTTCGACATCTCAAATGAATTTTTTTTATCATGTCACCTTGTTTTTCTGTTTGTAAGGTCATATTTGCTACAATTGAGGGCATCTCCAAAGACTTGCATGCAACATTAAATGGATAAATTGCAATAGGATTATATTGGAGGCTGGAGGATTTTCATCATCTTGAACAAGATTCTCACTTAGAGATGGTGCTTTGTATGAGAAAGAAGCATATGTTTTCTGATGCTGGCATGGATATATTGTAAAGTTTTCTTTTTTAAGGCAGGAAGGGATTTAAACTCAGTATGGATTGTTGCCCAAATAGTTCAGAAGTTTGTGGATCTTGAGAATTATGCACTTCCAAGAGTTATCAAATAAATCAATGCAGCACTATGGATGTAATTCAGCATGGATTTTTGTCCTGCAAATCGGGAGATCTATGATTCGACAATTTAGGAAGGTGGCAATTCGAGAACTCAAGAATCAAGCTCAAAGCTACACTCCTTAAAGAGTTGAGGCAGCTTAATGGAGTTCTACATGGTCCAAGAATTGCTTTTTTTTCAAAGAAAAGCTTCTATAGAATATATATTTTTATTAATATAACTAGACTCGGACTTGGCAAGCCGATTTCGGACTCAGTACCCAAACTCAACAAATTGAGAAACCCAAGATATTCAAAGAAGATTTAAAACTAGTTTCATGCACCCTTTAATAAATAAACCTTAAAGACACAATAACCTCATCAAATAGAAGCTAATTTGATCACATACGCAAATATACATTAATCACAAAACTCAAGGCATATGAAATCCATGGAATCAAAAGTTTCAAACAAATATCAAAACCAAAGCTAGAAGCAATAACTTAGAGAAGCCTGCAACCCTCCTACACAAACTCTAGGCCCAATGCTACCACCACTAGCCCAAATGTAGCACCTTTGGATGGATGAAATGGAGGCATGGAAGACAACTCTCCACTATCACCAATGGCTGTCATCTCCTCTCTTACCTCTTTTTTAATTCTTTTTGTTTCTCAAAGGTTTCTAGTTGCACTCTGTAAAATTCCTTACTAAACATTTATTACACATAATGCATATATCCAGATTATGCAGAAAATGACCCCAGACAATGTGTATGATCAGTTTATGCAGTAGAATACTATGTAGTTTTGCCAGTTGATTCTTGTCATGCATATGAAATTCTTAAATATACTCTTACAGTATCAATTTTAACCTCTGAACTTGTTATTCAACATAATGAGATTGAACAGTCCTTATACAATTTCAACAACAGATAGTTAAGCTTTTCAGGGTGCACCTTCTAAATTGCGATGTCGTCAATGCCAACTTGCTGACTGTGATCCTCTGGAATCGTCAACGTTCGCTCCCTGGCTGTCCGTGTGTGAGACCTCTGTCCCGACCACGTACCACTGCTTCCCTCCAAATTGTCTTTGTTTAGTCTTACGGATTAGTCCGCCAAGGTTGGTCCACGGTTATTGCAAGATAATTACAGTCCTCCCGTGTCAGTCATTGTGACTTGATCGCCATCCTTCACGCAATGCCGATATGTATTATTTTACTCCTCACAGGTTCATATTCCCGGTATCGGCCTTCTGGCTGTTAATACGTAATGATCATATTCTCCGCCTCCTCGTCCAGGATGAACACCCCGATACAAGCATTAATAAATCCACTGGTCTCCGAGCACTCCTTAATCGATCATAAGGAATATGAAGATTATCATCCCTGCAACCGTCGATCACTTCCGATACGTTCATAAGAAATATGAGAGTATGCTCTGGTCCCCGCGTCTGACATCCGCACCCGATATGTTCTTAGTAAATTATGAAGATTGGATTCTGGTCTCACGACATTTCACGGTATAATACCCATACGGCTTCCACCACGTTGCCATCCACCGATCACGTTGCCACCAATAGGTCAGTCTTCACTGACGAAAGGAGGTTGAAATCTGTTTGCAGTCCGCCAAACAGAAAGATGACCTTCACGTCTCTAGATATTGTTTGATAAAATCGCCTCCCTTACTCTCGGATGCGAACATCCTTTTATTAACACAATTTGGTTAGGAATCCCGTACTAGTTAGGACTAGTTACGGAGTGAAATAAAATTAAAGACATTATTGTATGTATTAATTATTTGTATAAATGAAGGAAGAAATTTATATAAAATAATTAATACAATTTTATACTTTCCTTTAAAAGTTATGGGGACATGACACACTCACACTTCACGCATAACATCGGTAGAAACCATGAAGGCATGGATTAGCATCATGTGCAGGTATTGCCTCCTCCATGAAAAATTGTTTGGCAATGATGAAGTGTCCTACCACAAATGCAACCAATTCCTTTTCTCTGTGAAGCACTATACCACTGTAATATCCCCAATAGTATATTATCTAAAATTCTGATTTTTAAACTTTTGATCCCTGCCCTAATTTCTGATTTTCTTCTTTTTTTATTTTCAGACTGATCAGACACTTATAACAGCCGATAAATAATATCAAATACATCAAATTATTATACCAAATGGTTTGCCCAATATCAGAGATGAAATATAACATGAGATACACAATATATGAACAATAAATGCTTTGTACTGCACCCTAACAGCTGTTGCAGACCTGTACACCCTCTTTTTTGACTGATACAGATCTGTACGACTCCCCTTTGATGGCTGCAGACCTGCACAACTTCCTTTTTGATGACTACAGACCTGTATGGTACCCTTCCAGACTTGTACAGCTCAGCATAAACACTTAATAGACCATTAATAGGTACGACCAGTAAAGGAAGGATGACCTTCAGCAACTTGCATTCAAACAGGTTTGTAAAAGCAAGCAAAATAAACCCCTTGCACTGTAGCGCGACACTGTAGCAGTACGAACACTGAAGCAGAGAGTACTGTACCAAGTACGAGTTCTGTAGTAATCGTGTCACTGTAGCAAGCTTCCAAAAATAACATAAAATCTTCATCCAAGTACCTGGAAACTTCACACCAAAAAACTAGGGCATTGATCAATGAAGCACAATGCAAATTTTAGAGTGAATCCACCATTAAATGGAATTTAAAATTTGTCCAATCCAAAGAACCCAAGGGTTTCCGTCCTAGGGCATGAAACTGAAAGCTAGAAGCTCCTAAATTCTCCAAAAGAAATAATCAAACCAAGCATATCCATAAATGAGCTCTTAAGAACCTTTCATACCTTTCCTGGGAGAGCTCACACACTTTCCAGCCAATGTGTGATAAAAGATATACTTTTTCCCTTTAACATTCATGTCTCCACATACTTTAATAAAGGAAATTTTAATATTTAAATTACTTTCCCTTTTAACTTAAGTTCCCACATCAATAAAGTTAAATATTTTACTTTAACTTTATAAATTAACTTTATTGATAAATTAATTAATAATCACAAATGATTATTAAAATTTCAACTCAATATCATCAATAACCATTGACAAGATATTATTCACGAACCATTGATGATCCTAACATGCCCCAACTGACTTATATAAATAGTAAGTATCCCAAAAACACATCGAAACACCTCAGAATCACTTGTAACTGAAACTGCCTAGGCCAAATATCATCAAAATCCCTTAAAAGTCCTGGTTAGCCTACGGGACCATGGAGAAATAGGCTAACGACAACATCATATAACACGTGCTAGAAAAGGGGAAATTACACTCCCCCCTTCACAAAATTGCTTGTCCTCAAGCGATTCCAATGCTGCCCCAAGATCACTATGCTGAACCAAACTGAAATTGAGTATGATCCCAAGGTCCCAAGCCAACCTAGGAGATCTATAGCACCAACCGCTGAAAGCACTACCCTGCTGGATGCCAACACAAGAGACCTAGTGATAACAACTAGTAAGTATAGAAATCAAATACTACACCATCTTTGTCAACACCTCAGGAAACTACTCTCCGAAAAAACTAAACTGGAACACCATGGGAGTAAAACCCAGTAAGTTGGCATTGGCTTACTCATCCTCAACTGTTGAACTACAAACCCAAGTGATCCCAGGGTTCCAAATCAACCTCAAAAGGGAACCACCATGCTGATGTTGCACCACTGATATAATCATAAACTGAAACTCTGCTATCATGTGCAATCCTGTCACCCATGTATGTACCTAAATCTGTTATGTCATTAAGCATACTCAGCATGAAATGGGGAATAGTTTCAGCGTATCTTCAAATGTAATTGTTATCACAAAAGCTTGCAACCTTGCTGAGCTATCAACTCAGCAACCTTGTGAAACATGGAAACAACCCTGAGGTGTGGGACCTTGCACAAAGGGGGTTGAATCTCTGGAGAAGGCCGGCTTCCTTCTCTATCTAGGTGCAGGTGTTGAACCAACTCAACACTTCAAACCTAACTCCTAAACCTATCCTAACAATCTGCAGAGGAAAAGGGAAGAGAGAAATTGCTTGAAACAAAGGGAGGTGATGCACCAAGAAGAGATTGTTCCTCTCTCTACCAAAATGACACAAGGAATTAACTAAAACACCCTGGAAATGCACAAACTTCAATTGCATAAGTGGCCCAAAAGCATGTATGGAGGTTAGAATTTGCTAAGTGTCAAGAGGGGAGAAGGATTCCCACAAGTCACACTCAGAAAACAAGTTAACACAGCACATATGGAGAGAAAAGCCACAAGACATGCACCTATGATGAAGGTAAGAAAGCATACACAACATACATAAGTTGAAAGAAGGCAAGAATGGTGATCTTCAATTAATTCAAGGCCAAAAGCCAATCTTACAGTTGTAGAAATGCAAAAGATTACAAGTCTTCAAGAGAAGAGAAGAGCATAAGAAAGCTCAAGGCAGCAGGGAGAGAACCCTTTACAATGAGGCTTAACAGCCTTTATATAGAAAATACGGTTACAAGGGTGATCATGACCCCTGCATGTTAGTCTGGAGGTGCAGGGAAGTGTATGCACTTGACTTGTACATGCAAGCAACCTAGCCATACCCACAAAGGGCAATCCTGAGAAGGTGGATTGACTAACCTTCCAAAGTCAGGCATGACATAAGTCACCAAGCATGGCCCCATACCTCCCTTGATGGAAATCCTGCCAAAAACATTAAATGCACCATTGTGGCTCCACCAAAAAAAGTGCATAAGTCACCAAAACTGTCGGAGCATTTAAAGCCTTGAGTGTCGATCACGCCATCTGGAAGTGTTGCAAGCCAGAAGCAAGTTTGGAAGACTTCGGAGACTTGGGTCACCGTAGTTAGGGAACTTCGGGGACCGGAGTCACCGTAGTTGGGGAACTTCGGAGACCAAAGTCACCGTAGTTCGGGAACTTGAAACTTGGGAACCTGGGGGTTCCGGAGTTCCGAGGTAGAAGAACAAGGAACTTCAAAGCCTGGGGGTTCCGGAGTTCCGGGGTAGAAGACTTAGGAACTTGGGAACCTGGGGGGTTCCGAAGTTCTGGGGTTGAGGAACTAGGAACTTCGGAACCTGGCGGTTCCGGAGTTCTGGGGTATAAGACTTAGGAACTTGGGAACCTGGGGGTTCTAGAGTTTCGGGGTTGAGGAACTAGGAACTTTGAAACCTGGGGGTTCCGGAGTTCCGGGGTAGGAGAAAAGAAGAAAAGCTAAGGGAAGGAAGGGAGCTTCGAAATCTTGGAGTTCCGAAGCAGGAAAGAAAGAGGCTAAGGCAAAGAAACTCAGAACCTCGGGGTTCCGGAGAAGAGAAAGAGAGGGCCAAGGAACTTTCGACAAGGCAACACTTCAAACCATGATTTCACTGCTTTTCTCCTTGATCAACTAGGCAGCGCTGGTCCATGGAACATATCTATGATCGGTTCTCACTGATGAACCAAGGGTGTCATAAAATGACAACAGTAATCATACACATCTCTTCATGATTTTGAGCAACAACAAGTCTGAAAATCAAATTTATACTCACTTCCTGAATGCCTTTTCTCTCATGGACTGGTAAATTCTCATCAACATCCAATTCCCAAGTGTTGTAGAGATCATTATGAGCACTCAAATCCATACAACCAGTTGTTATCATCACTGCATGATCTGAAAATTCAATGATTAGCATCATAGGAGAACTTTTATTCATTGAAATGTGAGATGGAGGCCAAGGAACCAAATTTGAAAATTCATTCCCGATTGGTTGTAGACTGCTAGAATATATATAATATTTTCTTATTGGTTAGAGAGAGAGAGAGAGTGATCATTTGCTAACCATTTTACTATCAATTCTTTAATGCTATGACTGCCATGTTCATTCAAACTTCTTGGTATATCCATACAAACAATCCATGCAAACAAGAACTTTGTATACCTCATAGTTTTAAAACTCGTGGACTCACCACGGACTCGCGAGTCCATGGGAGCCACGAGTCAACTCGCCAAGGACTCACGAGGCGAGTCCTGGCGAGTCCATCTGAAAGACTCGCGAATCTTTTGCAAGGACTCGCGTGAGTCTTTCACACGGACTCGCGAGTCTTTCAGATGGACACGCGCGACCCTGAAAAAACGTCATGCAAGCTTTAAAAGTGAGTTTTATTTTTCTTTTTTTGCCTTCATTTGGCGTAATTGAGGGAGTGAAATATCTCATGAAGGGTTTTTTTGCCAATAGAAAAATAACACCCGACGCCTATATAAAATAATAAAAGTATTTTTGGCCTCGTGGGGCGCTGCCCCTCAACCCCGCCCTGTATCGCGACAGGGAGCGCGCAAGGGGCGCTGCCCCTTAACCCCAACTTGGGGGCACTGCCCCCAAAACCCCATCAAAAAATATAGGGGGAAACTGCGGTGATGGAAGTAGTGAAAATTTAACCTCCGACTCTGATTAGGCTCCATATAACAACATAATTAGCATTGAAGAAATATGGGTATTTAGATTTAGTATTTCAAATTTCAAATATTGCGCGTTTGTAGATCATATGACATGTGTAATGTTTCAATTATGGCTCTTATGTTCTCTAAATGCATTAATTTCTTTATGGTTTTTTGTAAAACTACGTTTTGTTTTGTTTTTGCCGAGTCCTTGCTGAGTCTTTTGCGAGTCTTTCACGAGTCCGAGTCCGAGTCCAAATTTTTGGTTTGCCGAGTCCGTGGCGAGTCCGAGTTTTTAAACTTTGGTATACCTCATGCTCCTTCTTAATGCCAATCTTCAAATAGCAAGGGAAGTTCATACCTTGTGAGAAACTTGAAACAATGAAGACATCCTCATGCTTAAGCTTGCAATCTTGAGTGTATGCAAAGTGACTTTTCAAATCCATGTCAACCTGAAAATTCATCAATGACATCTTATGACAAACAAGTGCATAAGGACTGCTATTCACCATCAAAAAATCGGCATTTGATAAAAATTCTTTCATAGAATCTTCATAGCGTTCAATCAATTCTTCTTCAAAAATCGATTGCTAATCAATGGTGGTTGTCCCTTCTAATGTGGTTGTCATAGAAGACTGATTTTTTAATTGAGATTGTGCAAAACTCAGCTCCAAGATAAGCTTGTCAATATGATTTTCAGCTCTTTGTAGAGCCTCTTGAGTAGCTTCCAAGGTATCCTTAATATCCACAAGCTCATAGGTGATATTGTCAACCTCTTTTTCTTTCCTATACAATGATTTTCAATAAATTTCTGCGAGATTAAGGAGGTGGTCACGGTCTGAAAGTAAGTGCAAATAATTTGACTTCATAGTCTCTATACCTTCTTTGATTACCTGCAAATTAGCTTGAGTAGATTCTTCTTTACCCCTTTTTTCTCCACTGTCAAGTTGTCCCTTCCAAAGGTGACCCTCCACCAACTTGTGCATGCCATCAAAATGTGTTAACGCTGCAACTATCTTATCTTCATTGACCTTCAATTGGTTCTCCAGTTTGTGTGTTTTAACAACATAAGATTAATATGTTGAAATAGTTAATTTACCTTGACAGATTTGGCTCTCATAGAAAACTTCTTCTATGATATCATCTTTGCACTCTTGCTGATTTAGAACCAAGGCAGTATTAGAATCAAGCATAGAATCACCATCATCAACATTCGGACCAATATTTTCATGAGGTGAGAGTGGGGCAGAAATAACATGAGTCATGGAATCACCATAAGAAGCCATTACCTTTCCGGAATTGTCAAGCATGATTTCTACATCACCCACAAAGAGGTTCATGCAACCTGAAGCAAAAATTGACTTGTCATATTGGCAACTATCCTCTTCATTGCTGGACCAAACTTCTTCATCTTCAGGAATATCTTCAATAGTAGATGCACATGGAGAATCAACTTCATCTTTACGGTCAGCTTTCTTGTTCAAATGATCATTCAAAAGCAAACTTGTATAGGCAACTTGTATTTCCTCTTCAAATGATGTCAAGAGAGACTTGGAAGTAGATGGAATGTATTCCTATACCTTTTCACCCATGCATTGGTGATTAGGCTTCCAATCCTTATTGCAAGAGAAGCACAAATTTTGCCTCCTCAATTCATTCTTGCTCACTTTCAGAATTTTGTCGCTGAAGAAATCTTTTTCAATTTCCTTTGTTTTCTCTTTATCCATGAAAGGTTTAAATTTATCAGATTGATTGGATATACTGTTGACCAGATTGTAAGCAGTAGTAGATATAACCAATTCTTGTTTATAAACAGCCAATAGGAAAGTTACGAGAGGCTGGAAAATGACATCATATTCATCAATAATTGTAGTCATAATGAATCTCATGAAAAAATGAATTGATTGGACATGATCTTCACTGATAGAAAAAAGAAAATGATGAAACATTCGAAAAATAAGATCATCACAACTGCAGTCAATCATGACAACACATGATCTCACTGTAAAATTCCCTAATAGGACTGATACTGAATATATGTATTGCCCAGATTGTCTAAGGTGTTCATTCAATTTAACAAATTGCCTAAGACTGAAATACATCACTTCTCTTTCCAGAATTAACCCTCATAGAGTTTAACAGATTGTCTAGGAATTAAATAGCTTCTAACATTTCCTAAATGAACATTTATAATATTTTCCGACTGTCAATAAATAACATACAATTGAGAATTTTAGGGTGCACCTGCTAATTGTTGTTGCTGTTTGCGCTACTCCCGTGACTGCTGACTACTTGGGCAACCTTCACATATTCCCTGTGAACTCTCGGTGACTGTAGATGACTCTTTGACGAATACAATATGCAATCTGGCTTCACGACATACCTTTTACCCTTTATTTCTCCATTATGACTTCTGCTATATATTTCCAGTGATTCGTGTTTACTCCATATACACAATGCTTTCGAGGTTTATTAGCTCCACCGGAATACGTCCGGGATTATTGATTCCACGCGAATAGGAGGAGTTGTTGAATGCATCAAACCCGATATCGGGTCTCCCGAAAATGAATGGAACCTTTCACCGTCTCCGCACACGAAGGAAGGGAAAGCGTTGGCAATCTCTCTGCATGTCCCTCTGCCTCACTGGTATCGTCTGATAGCAATCATATTTATTAGCTGCTCAGGTATCCTCAATGGGAGTTCTGCGTAGCAAGATGTTCTTACGTTCGGGTTCCTGATAATGGCAGCACTACACCCATGTCGTGATCCTTCTCACCGAACATCTGAAGAGTGCACCGGACTGGTTACAAGCTTCTCCATAATGTTTTAACCCGCGTCACAATATCTCAAAATTCCAATAGGCCAAACGTAGGTTGACGAAAGGAATAGTTTTATATATTTGATGTCCCACAGACTATCAAATGCTTCCTCCAAAATAAGTTCTATTTCCTCCCCTGCTTCCTTCCAGATGTCCATTTTTATTGACATTAATCGGTTTGAGAATTCCCATAAGAATCCCGTAATAGTTAGTAATAGTTAAAATTAACTATCGTGAATATTAATTATTTTATATAAGCGAATGAGGACTTAATATAAAGTAATTAATATCATAATGCGTTGACAATTTATTTATTATTTACTAGGGGACATGACACTCACCTTTGCCATCAATTCTAAATTCATAGCCCTGTTACTGAAAGAAGGTCTACTAATTTCTCCTAACCCTTCAAAACTTTTAATGATTACTTGGAAAACCACTTTCATTTTATCATCTTTGTAAGGAGTTTCAGGAGTTGTAATTCTTATAATTTCACTTAGGCAATTAGAACCAACTAGTCTTACCTCCTTATCTAGGTGTCTCAGCAATCTATGTTCTCCCAAAGAGTTCATTGTCGGAGCTATTTCTATTTGGATCAACTGAGAGGGTGATTGTTTCACCTGTTGCAAACACTCTGCCACTTCCTCCAATGAGCTGACAAGAACATCTTTTAATAGGAAAAAGTGTCCCAGCTTTTCTCCTACAATATACACCCTTTTACCCAACTCCTTATAACCTCCTAAAGTACTTAGTCCATCCTTTTCATCTATTTCTGATTTCTTTTTGAAGATTGAGCTAAACCATTCGGGATGCTCGCGTAAATACTCCAACCAATCACTGCACTCACTATTAATTTGTCGCAATTGTTTATACTCTTCATACTGTCTTTGCCATCTATGCAAGGTTGCACGGATACGAGGGTACTTGGAGATTTTGGAGACTGGTGCTGGTACCGGTACGGCTATTTTTTCAAAATAGGAGATGTGGGTACTTGGAGATGCCAATTTCTTTTAAATATAATTTAATAATTTATAGAAATTCTGAAAATATAATGGCATTGAAAATTGAATATAATGACATTAAGTAAAATATAATAATTTAGTAATGGCTGTTGCAACCTTTTTAAGAAATCCTTGTGACCTGCATTTGTTTTGAGCGTTGTTTTTTTTTCATTTGTACTACATTTTGATTATTTTGTTGCCTGTGTTTTTGTTTTTTTTCTAACATTTTAGGGTTTCCTTTTTTTGTTTGGCTTGGAGACGGGGGTATACGTTAGTGAGAACTTGCCTCTCTATGGAGATGTTTCCAACCAAGTTTCCGGTGCGGGATACGGGTCCGAGTCTCCTGTACGAGTACCCATGCATCTATGCTTCAATTCCATCAATACTTCTTCAAAGCTCTTCATCTTTCTAATTGGTATAATAAATTTAAATCAATTTTCTGAATTTTTCCAACAGGCTGGCAGGAAAAAACGGCTTTGATACCACTGTAATGGCTGCCCTAGTTGCACCCACTTTTTTCAATTATTCTTATGAGCAATTTTGTCAAATAGTTGGCACCCAAGCTATGATTCCGCTGTAACAATCCCCTTGCTAGCTACTTTTTTACCTTTCCTACTCACGGTGATCTTGTCAAACACTTGTCTTGCAAGCTGGGCACTAAGTTTCTGGTTTGGGGTTTGTGTTGTCGTGGTTTGGAATGATTAATATATGACACAACTCAACAAATCTATAATGCAGCTACTCTATATTAATAACTACAATATTTGAACCAAACTCATGCATATAACTTTATTCCAGAAATTCTGAAAACATTAACAGTAGATAGTTACTTTCATTTAATGGAATAATTACAATCTTTTGCATACCCAGGTGGCTGTTCCAGTCACAATGTTAAATCACTGGGTTTAATATCAGCAGCAATAACCCCTTTCTGCCACCTCTTGATGCTTTCAGCTCAACACATCACTATCTAAGGCATGTAGGACATCACTCCAATAAAATTAGACATGTACGGCACTCTAGTTCATGAGTTTCTGCTTTGTACTGCACCCTAACAGCTGTTGCAGACCTGTACACCCTCTTTTTTGACTAATACAGATCTGTACGACACCCCTTTGATGGCTGCAAACATGTACGATTTCCTTTTTATGACTACAGACCTGTACGGTACCCTTCCAGACTTGTACAGCTCAGCATAAACACTTAATAGACAATTAATAGGTGCGAACAGTAAAGGAAGGATGACCTTCAGCAACTTGCATTCAAACAGGTTTGTAACAGCAAGCAAAATAAACCCCTTGTACTATAGCGTGACACTATAGCAGTACGAACACTGTAGCAAGTACAAGTACTGTAGTAATCGTGTCACTGTAGAAAGCTTCCAAAAATAACATAAAATCTTCATCCAAGTACCTGGAAACTTCACACCAAAAAACTAAAGCATTGATCAATGAAGCACAACGCTAATTTTGAAGTGAATCCACCATTAAATGGAATTCGGTTTTCGTCCAATCCAAAGAACCCAAGGGTTTCCGTCCTAGGGCATGAAACTGAAAGCTAGAAGTTCCCAAATTCTCCAAAAGAAATAATAAAGGGAGCTTTTAATATTTAAATTACTTTCCCTTTTAACTAAAGTTCCCAAATCAATAAAGTTAAAGATTTTAATTTAACTTCATTAAATAACTTTATTGATAAATTAATTAATAATCGCAAATGATTATTAAAATCTCAACTCAATATCATCAATAATCATTGACAAGATATTCTGATGATCTTGAATTGGCCCAACTGACTTACTATAAATAGTAAGTATCCCAAAACACATCGAAACACCTCAGAATCGCTTGTAACTGAAATTACCTAAGCCAACTATCATCATGATCCCTGAAAGTCCCGGTGTGCCTATGGGACCATGGATAAATAGGCTAACGGCAACATCATACAACACGTGCTAGAAAACAGGGTGTTACAATTAGTACCCTAGGATTTATACATACCAAATTATGGCAAAATAAACAACAAATGTTGATATCGTCCCCCTAGGAGTGGCGCCAAGTTTAGGGCATGAAACCCTAGTGCAAAGTGAAGACAGACCACCAAGAATGCTGCTCCACATGTGGCACTCAGATCTGCTCCATGGGCTGTTACAAATTAGGGTTAACGAAAACCCTAGACAATGAACAAATCGCCTTCTAAATGCCAAAATTTCTCCTCTCAAGAGGTAGCTCCAATTAGGGCAATGCCCATTGCAAGATAAACATCAAAATGCCTCCAATGGAATCAAATTTAGACTTTTCACACAAACCCAGCAAGTCATAAATCTGATCAGCCACCTTAATCTTTCTTTTCCTTTAAAAAATGATGCCAAAATGATTGTGAACAAACTCTGGTCAACCTGCAAAGATGTATTCTCAAATCGTCTACAAAGTAAATGAAATTTAAAGACAAATCTCCTTTGTTTAATGTCCAAACCCTAGCCGTCCAAGGTATTATGAAAACATGGCAACTGAACCTCCAAATATGAAGCAATATGTCTTCCACTTTCAAATAAACTTCAATACCTAGCTGTTTTTTTCCTTCTTTCAAACCCTAGCTGGTTGAAGCTCCAAAATTAAGTAAAACCTGCAAATATGCTCAATGATGAACCCTAGTTGGATCCACTCTCAATGTAGAGTTGGGTTTTCGTCCAATCCACTGATTTCCAAGGGTTTTTGTCCTCAGATTTCTTGTAAATGAAAGTCAAAGCTCTCAAGCTTCTCAGACAAAAAATAAATAAGACAAATATATGTCAAATGAACTCCCAAGTGCCTTTTTATAATGCTTTCATCCCAATGCCCTAATTAGGGTTTGCACAATTTTAATTAATAATAAATTCATCGTATGACTCCTTTGGCACCAAAAGGATAATCACTTCCTTAATATTTTAAATCAATACCTTATAACTCCCACGGCACCAATTTTAAAATTTTATATCATATTAAATAACAATAGTTAAATATTTAATTTAACTTTAGCATTTAACATTATTTAAAATAATAACTCTAAACATCACTAGTCAATAATATATCTCCAATTTAAACAATCAGCAAATGTACAAATCCTGAAACTGAAGATACTACATGTTGAAGTTGAAGGGACATTGAACTATGACCAGCTGCCGAAAATAACGGTTACTACAAATAGTAACTACTAAAATCAGTTAGTCAGCCCAGACTCCCAACTGACCAAACAATGTTAAAACTGACACTAAAAACAGTAACTTACTAAAAATAGCAAGTCTTGGACATGTTGTCCAAAATCATTCCAAAAAGTGTTGTTCAACTCCAATACATCCTCTGAGCTCACTGGTGACATCAAAAAACCCCTCTAAACAGGCTAACACAAACCCTGAAAGACAGTACCACCCACTTTGCAAGAGGACCTAAAAGTGGGGACATTACAATTTACAAATGATAACAAGTTACTTCTCCTTTCTTTTGCCTAGGGGTAATAATAGCATTTTTCCAGCAAGGTTCTCTTCTAACTAGGATTCGGGACATTGTAATCAAAGATAGTTTGAAAATCTCAAGAATGCTGAAATAACATTTGAATAGAAAAAAATTAACATGTCTGATTTATAATTAAACTAATAAAAAAAAAATGTAGGGTTTACAACTATAAAACTAGATTTTTTTACATAACCACTAAGAGTTTGTTAAACAAAAAAATCAAACACACCTATGGTTTCTTCTTTGATCTACTAAAATAAAATAGAAAAAAGAAAGAGAAAATGTAAAAGAATAATGAAAATTTTGTCAAGGAAACAAAAAAAACTGCAAACTACAAACTTACCTCTTAAATCTAACTTGAAATCAATAGTGAGCTCTTTCCAATCCTTTGTAGACACCTCTCGATGCACCAAAAGTGGCTACAAATGTGCGCAAATGTGATTCAACAATCGATCTTTGCTCAAACTCCTTGCTGGTTTCACTACAATGCAATCTAAATTTGGCTCAAAACTCTCCTTTCTTCTTCTACTTCAGCTTGAAAATGAAATGAAGTTACTTTTAGGGTGGATGAAATATAAGATAAAAAAATCAGATTAAAATATTGAATTTTTTTTTTGTTGTTTCTTTATTCCCCTATCCAGCATATCAAAGTCCAAGGTTTGAGACTCACCAAGACAAGGCAAGTCTAGCGAGTCCACCACACTCAACAAGTCTGGTGAGACTCAACAGATAAGTCTGCTAGACTCGACAATTGTGCCTTACCTCGGGACCCACCAAGTCTTGGCAAGTCTGGGCATGTTTTCTTCTGAGTAATGTAAACCTTAAGTGGAGGTATTGGAAATATTTAAATTTGTAATAAACTCACCTTAGCGAGTTATGTTAGTACTTAAATATCTAATTAGTTGGGAGTTAGTTTCCTATAGGTAGCTTGAGGTGGTTTGAAGAAGTTACATGAATGCAATGTTTTATAAGCATTTGCACAATACATTGTAAAACACCATGTAAATTTAATATATCGTATTTATTATATAATTTTTTAATTATTATGCAATTATGGTTTATATTTATCCAAGGGCTGTTTTCATATCTGTTGTATTTCCATTTAGGATGTTGCTAGAGACATTGTGAGCTTTTCCATGTCTTTGCTTTTGGGCCATTCATTCTATTATGTTGGCTTCGATAATTTCAGCACAGAATTGTAGTTTCTTGCTTGTCCCTGGTTCTGTATTTGGGCTTCCTATTGGCTTAAAATTTTGGTAGTGATGGTCTCTGCTCGAGTATCTTCTTGGCTCACATTACCATATTGTATTATTTTATATCATAATATTAATATGGAGTTCTGCCTTTTTTTTTCTTTTTCTTTTTTTAATAAGATTTATATTTCTAAAAATATATATACTCTTCCATTTCCAACAACATTTTATTTTAAGTAGTTTTAAGGCTTATGTTATGGCAGATAAGCTTTACTTTGATATGTTCAAAAAAGTACTTAATGGTGGAGTCACATAATAGAATAATATAATGTATCTAATATTGATCAATGATGTGATTGAATGGGCAACTATTGTGTTCGTCCACAATTATCTAATGACATCTTGAAGACCAATCCAATGCCTGGTAATCATTGCAAATTTTATCTTTTAAGTAACAGTCGACGAGCGTGTGCAACGCACAACAAGACCCTAAAATAACACATTGAAAGACCATTGCAAGTAACTTTGTTGCATGTGGATTCCAGTTTGTTCTTTTATTCCTAAGTGAGAAATATGTTAATTGATTTCATATCTATCTTTATGACAATACATAGACAATTTGAATCGAACATTTCCCAAACAAACAAAGAAATAAAGCATTCATGCCAAATGTTTTAAATTTTTAATGGTTCAATTATGTTTTGTTTGTTTTCCATGGGGACATGCCCTTGACCCTCAAACCAAGGCCCCCATTCCCAAAACATCTCTAAAATAGTGGGACAGCAAGAAAAATCCCCAAAATCACTCTGTTGACGTGGCTAAAATCGCGTTGCTACGACTCTATCCGGCCAACGCAGAATAGAATTTACTCGCCAAGAATCCTATCCTCTCTTGAAATAAGGAGATCCCTAATGCTGTTTGGATTGATCATTTGAGCGTGACCTCAATGTTTTAGTTGTCAAATCATGACTACAGGATAACTCAACGGTATGATGTGCTTTGCTGGATACACAAAGAGGACTTATGGTTAGGCAGAATCAGTTCTGTTCGTATGGGTTCCCTAGGACTCTACGGTTTTGATTTCATCAGATTTTTACCTTAACATGATGTTGTTTAAACTCCAATTTGATAAAAAAAAGGAAAAAAGGAAAGGGAAAGAGAGAGAATATCTAATTAATCTACCTAAGGTAGCATGTTCAGAAAAATAGACAGAAACCTTGAAAAAACCAGATTAAACATTATCAGCTAATTAAAACACAATTCTGTAAAATCTAGTGCAATCTTCAAAGGGAGTTGGATTTTCATGTTATTAAACATAAATACAGAATCAGACATCCATTCATTTGATGTTTAACAACTGAACAAGAGCATAAAAATTGGTTCAGACTAACCATGCAAGAGGAAATGGCAATCAGCCAATCCTTAATGGTATGAACACTAATGTTTCTATCAAATATGATCCTAAAAAAACTACCTGAAATCAAAATACATAACAGGAAAATTGAGAGGTGAAGAAGGAGACCATGCAATCACAAGGAAACAAGACAGCTTTAATATCCATTAATTA
Organism: Cryptomeria japonica; assembly: GCF_030272615.1. Classification (NCBI taxonomy): domain Eukaryota; kingdom Viridiplantae; phylum Streptophyta; class Pinopsida; order Cupressales; family Cupressaceae; genus Cryptomeria; species Cryptomeria japonica. The sequence goes on from NC_081415.1 coordinate 326,021,200, forward strand.
TGCATAAATTTTACCAGAGTTTCAACAACAATCTTAAACTTCTTACAAAATGAGGTAGAAACCATCCCTTATATAGATTTTCAAAAATGGATGAATGGCCAAGATCTATTCTTACAAGTGGCCCAGATTCATCCTACAAAATATGGCTGCCCATACCTATTAATGAGGAACAAAATATCCCCCACCAACTATCAACTAACTAATAACTACCAACTACCCAACATAAAGCTGCTCCCCAAAAAGTGCACCTGCACGGAGCTCGAAATCTGCAATGACTTTGGGTAGTTGGAAAGAAACTTTATCTTGAAAAAGTGCATTCAAAATTTAAAGGAAACAAATACTTTTTAAGAAATAACTTTTTCTTTCCCCGAGGCAAACTCTTTCTCCAAAAAATCAACTTCCCCCTGCAAGTAGTCCTTCCAGATATCTCGACCTGCTGCACGTTCTACCCGAACATAATCCTGGAATCTTATGCACAATTGGAACAATTCCTTACTGGGAGGCATAGGAGGATTACGTATGTTGTACTGCATACCCTCTCGGTGGCGATCTACATTCTTCAACTCTTCGCTCCAGACTGACCGACGAACCTCAAAACCCAGTATGTATGCATGCAGCTCACTGGAAAATTCCAGATCCTCTATGGAGTACGTGGTTTTATCAATTCTTAGTTTATCCTCCCATCATTATCTTTCATGCCACTATTCCAACCAGGAACCAATGCACTGAGGATCTTTTCACCAATACTCTCAATGCCAGCCAAAGCATCCTTGCACTCCTCCTGCACTTTGTTTATGGTGTCCCTCATATCATTTTTCATGCCGACAATCCAGAACAACTCCTTGAAAATGTTGATATCGTGGGGATCTAAGATAGTATGCAGTGTGGGAAACTGAGTGTGGGTCCAAAATAGGGCCCTCATGATAGGCAAAACCATGCCAACCATCTCCTGGACATTGAAGCATTCTTTCTTTACCTCAACCACCTTGACGTGAATGGACTCTCGGTTGTCAGCCATTTCCTACACATCCATAATGATTTTCTCTCCTTTTCTTTTACTGTCCTAGATCCACTTTCTGACGGCCTTGGCAGTGTCACGCACTCCTTCGAATTCAGCAGTAGTCTTTTGTGCCAACGCCAATGGAGGAATGTAGGACTCAGTAGTATGTTGCAGCGGTCTTAACAGGTGATCTATGTATCCCTCATCTTGCTTAGCACAAGCTCGGTACATATCCCTTTCAGCAGTTATTTCATCTAGCTCGCCCTATTGGGATGGACGTGACGCTATAGTCAGCCAATGCAACCTGATCTATCAGTTTGTCTACGGGTGGGGCAGCGATATGAATCGTCTGATTCCTTTGCTCATCCTTGGTAATCCAGGACTAAGTCTTGGCTTTTTCTTTCCTTTAGATTTATTTCTCCTATCCGAGAGAAGATATCCTCCAAGTTAATCGGTGACTTGACAATCGCTTTCCGTTGTGCCCGAGCTATCAACCATCAGGGATGGTCTATCCAGACGTGACTACCAAATCCCCACTCTGCTCTATGGATGCCCCAGCCGATTCACTGCCTATCTGCAACTGATCGTACATAGAAGGAGGAATGGGTGCAGTGTCCAATCCTTTACTCACGGTTGAGTTTTCTCCCACCTCACTAAGCAACTCCTAGGTAGCTTCTAGTAGTGGTCGCTCCTCACTTCTACTGGGTTCTTGGGTTCTATACTATTCCTTTTCTCCCTCAACTATGGTATCATCCTTGTTGCCACCTTCCTCTTGCCACAACTCATGTTTGCTCCCTTGTGTGGACTCTTGTTTGTCAACCGCTTGATCTGGTGCAATCTCTCTGTCCTCAACCTGATTTTCAGGTCCTTCCAAACCAATGATCTGTGTCTCTATTTCATGCTCACTTTGTGTTTGCGGATCATTTGCCTCTAATGCAATCGGATCATTTTGTGGAGGTGAAGTTGGTAGGTGATCAAGCTCGACCACATCATCCACCGAACTGGGGTCCTTGGATGACGTAGTAACTTCCAGTCGCCTGATTGGTATCTTTTCTCTTCTTGTCATTTTTCACGTTCGAGTTCCCCTATTGGCCCTTGCCTTCTTTCTCTTTTTTTCAGGTATCTCAACCTCCTCTTTTGGCGCACTTGATGTCCCTTCGTCTTCTGAAGACTAGGAATCCAGACTACCCATCATACTATACATAAATTGGGTTCCCTCATGGGTTAGCCTCTCTATTTGTTGGGCTAGCCAGTAGTCTGTATATCTTATTGGGCCCTCCATGACGGCTTCAAAGTCCGTGATTGGGTCCTGAGCCCAATCAATGGCTGGCGGGAGGTCTTTGACTACCTCCAACTCTTGAACTTGCAAGCAATTCCCATAGTCCGTGACCTGATCTGGGACCTAACGCTACTCATAAAGTCGCATTTGTTGAACACTTAACATTGAGTATTCCTGCCATCGGACCTCAAAATCATCTGAACAATTTCTCCAATAGTCCTCTATGGGCGCCTTAGCCCCGTAATGCCTGCCATAGGCCTTCTTTCCTAATCCAGCAAGATCAAAGTACTTCCTGGGGAAGTGCTTCTACAAACAATATGATGTCAGCTCGTCGAATGATTCTTTGGCTTGCACAGAATTCTTAAAGTGCACATCAAGGTTGCCTATGATCATAGGGAATGTGAATCCCGACTAGTTTTTGTCCCTAAGTATGCTGCCTGCTGGGTGTGCCTGTCGTGCAACCTCCATGAGGACCAATCTATCTGATGGGTAATGGGGAAGCCGATACAGTGTTCCCTCAAAGCCTGATATTCTGATATAGGAGAATCTAGGGAACTGAATGAACCATGCACCGTACTTCTGAATCAGTGTGGTAGCCTACTTTGATAGTCTTATGTGCAAACCCCCCTGCATTAACCTGAACATGCGCATTGTAAAAGCGTCATTTACACGCTCATACTGACCAATCGCATATGCAATGTTGTTCTTCTCTCTCTGAGTTATGTCATAGTAATGCAGCTGGGGGTAGCAATCATATACTTTCACTTGATTTGGCTCATTCCCAATCTCACCCCTTTTGATCAATCCAGGTAGCGGCTAGTGCCGAGCAAACATATAGACTAAGTAGGAGGTCATGGTGAAGTACTTTTTCTCCTCGAGCTCAACCAGTTGTGTATGAATGTTATCGCTGATGATTTTACCCCAATCAAACTTAGCCTTCCCATCGAAGACTTGCTCAGTAAAGTAGAACATCCACTCCTCAAATAGGTTGGAGTGCGGAAGTCCCATGACCCGGCTAAGCAAGGTAACCACGTCCCCATATTCGTTGTTAAACTCACTTCTGCGGGTCTTTTTGCCAATCCTAGTGCTTGGGGCTTTTCTTTCTTTAAACCACTCTTCATTTATCAATGTTTTGCACTGACTAGGATTCATGTCATAAGCAATTTGGGCTTCATCAATAGTTACTACAGTGGCATTCTCAAGAAGTGGGATATCGAAGGTCTCTCCAATAGCCCCAGGTGTGAAGTCAGCCATCACCATTCCATTTACCACCACCAATCTGGTTTCCGGTTGATAATGCTTAGCAGCTTCAACCACCAGCTCATAATTCTGCACGGTGTTGACGTGTCTAAAATCGCTGAACTTGCGACTTCATCCGGCCAACGCAGAATAGAATGTACTCGCTGAGTATCCTATCCCCTCTTGAGATAAGGAAATACCTAATGTTGGTTTCGTTGATCAAAGGGGAGGACCTCAAGGTTTTGATTGTCAGGTCTTGACTGCGGGATTACTCAGTGGTCGATGTGATTTGCTGGGAGCACAAGGGGACTTACGATTTGCAACAAGCTGGTCTGCTGCGATTCTCGAATTACATAATAAAGAGCAAAAGGAAAGGGTTTAGGAGACCTAAAACTAACAAGATTGGTATGCGGGTAGACGGATTCAACAAAACCAATCCCTGCTTGGCCAGAATAGCTCACAACCTTGCAGGAACGGTGCAATCTTCAAAGGGACTTGGAAGATTTTCAGACTGGAGACACATGGCTAAGCACCCAATTCTGGCGCAGCTCAAATGGACACCTACAATTGAACTAAGCACAATTAAAGGCTCGGGTTAACCATACAAAAGGATACACAATCAGTATATCCTCAATGGTATGAACCTGAATCTATCAAATACCTGCACATCCAAAACAGAAAGATCTATCTAAAATGCTGAAAGAAACCATGCAAACAGGATGAAAACAAGACAATAAACACCAAATCAATGTTTATATATTGATTTCAGCTGCCTATTACAACAATTTCTGCAGCATCTCTATGCTACTGCTTAAAATCTAACCTATTCTAACTCTAAAATCCAACTACAAAATTCTCTCTAACTGTCTAACTATCTAACCATCTAACCCTTTACAAAAGAAAGGCCTCTTCCTTTTATAGAATTCCAATATTGAATCGAAGGCTAGGATGGACTGCATCCAAGGGCTGCAACCTGCCATCCAAAAGTTGGCAGCCTTAACCCATGCCCAATCAATTCTCAGTTATCCAACCAACCACAATTCCAACTACCTGCCACTATTTGGCTTTAATTCGGTCAACTTGGTAGTTGGACATAACTGTCCACAAAAATATCTTGCACGGGACCCACAGGCAGTTTTATAATAAAACAGATTCAGCTTTTAAAAACTGAACTTCTAAAGTTAAATCCAGTTGCGTACTTTTCCTGAGAATGCATGATTGTTGCATTCGGAGTGTTCTTCGGTCTTTGGTGGTTAACTTTAACTTGTTGCCTGGGTGGCATGCTTCATCGCTTTGATCCTGCACTGCATCTTTTCTCCTCCTGCTTCCAGTGCTTGGCCTTGGTTGCGATCCCTCTTCGATTTGCATTTTCAGGCCTTCCCCTGGTTCTCTGCGATGGCGTCCTGCGACCTGCAAACCATTAATCCCATTTTAATAAATTAATTTGAAAAATTAAAATTAATTTAACAAACATTAAATTTAACACCTGGAGGGTGATTTGAAAATTTCCCAAGTTTTAACGCTTTTACTCCTTTTGCGAATTTAGTTGTTCCTGGCAATTTCGGGCAAGAGGGGCGTTTGAAAAGTTTTTTTTAAAAGTTCATACTTAGACGTTTTCGAAATTCGGCCTAAATGGCACTTCCACAAACTTTAAGTTAACGCCTTACTATTTTATTTTCACATTTTCGGGGGGTTTGAGAGCAATTGCAAGGTTTTTAAAACTTTAACATTTTCGCCCCTTTATGGCGAATTTCGGGATTTTGGGCACTTTTGAAAGTTTTAAAAACTTTGACATTTTCACCCCTTTATGCTGAATTTCGGGATTTTGGAGTGTTTTGCAAACTTCGGGATTTTGGGCACTTTTGCAAACTTCGAGATTTTGGGCACTTTTGCAAACTTTAAAAACTTTGACATTTTCACCCCTTTATGGTGAATTTCGGGATTTTGGAGTGTTTTGCAAACTTCGAGATTTTGGGCACTTTTGCAAACTTCGGGATTTTGGAGTGTTTTGCAAACTTCTTTCCCTTTCGCACTTTTACCCTCTAAAATGTGATTATCGGCATTTTGAGGGGGTTTTGCAAATTTTAAAAACTTTTCAACTATCACTTGTCCCTCATTGTGCGATTTCTGGTGAATGGGAGGAATTTGTCAAGTTTTACCTCTTGTATTTTATCCAATACTGGCGAATTTCGGGAATTTCACCCATTTTGCCAATTTTTAGAAACTCATGTAATTTCCCCCCTTAGTGCGAATTTCAAGATTTGAAGGAGTTTTGTCATTTTTTTGACACTTTGCATTCTTTACCTCCTTTGTATCCCTTGGCGAAAATCGGCATTTCAACGTCATTGCAGGCTTTAACTCTTTCTTCACATTTAGGCGACTTTGCGAGAATTGGGGAGTTTTAAGTTCGCAATATGGCCCTAGAGGCCGAATTTGGTTTTAGAGGCTCTTGATAGCTTCATATCCCCTTCCTCTTCCGCAAGGACAGAAAGGCACAAACTGGGGGGTCCCTGTCCAAGACAAGGATGGGTGTGCGATTCGCACAACACACGGCCGGTGGGAAACCAGCAACTTGAGCAATACCACTCTCCAGCATCCGTCTAGGTTTGCCATATGGATTAGGAGAGTACACCCTGTTTCTGAAATCCTGAAGGTCTATGTGTCCAAGGTCTATATCCCCTATATTGTCCCACACACTTTGGACTTTTGACTCTTTGATTACTCCTCCCTGGTATTGATATTTTATTTTCTCGAGCTTGTGGGGGATGTCAACTCTGGAGGTCTGAGATGCTCCTAGCGTGTCGGGTGCCTTCGAAGACTCTGTCATCGATTCAGGCATTTATCCTGCACATCCGAACATGGATTTCTGAGGCAAGCGTTAATGCAAAAATATGGGTTAGTAGTGCCCATAGACGACGTAAGCACGAGAAATTATTTAAACATCCACACAATTTTGAAATTTAAAAGCGGTTTGAAACAGGCTTTCTAAACAACTATAATTATGCATTTTAAATACGATCAGGACACTAAAAATTGGTCGGTTCTTTGGTTAGTTGGTTTGAGCAAATTTTGAAAATGTTGCTCTCTATGTCGGTGACGACAAAAGTCGCAAACGTTACGGTTGGTGTGACTCAACGTTTAAATTTTCAATGATCGTGTGCTGATTGTTTTGAATGCGCACTTCGAAAAGATGACTATGTTTGCAGTTTTTGGACTAGAATTGCGAAATTTTGTCTAAGTGTGAATTTTTGGTGAAAGGTCAATTTTGGTTGAATGTTGTTGCTTGGGTACTAAGATTTCAAAATTAATTTTGAATTTTACCTTGCAGATTAAACCCCAGGTCAAGTAACACGATAATTCTGCATAATTTAAATCATTTTGAAGGAGGAATTCAAACTTACCTGGCAGCGATGAGCTTGATTTGGGTGTCCTTCCTCTTGGCGAAAGAAATCGGCTATCTGGCTAAGAATGCACGATTTTGGAGGGCGTCTTGACTTTAGTCTCTGAATTTTCCACCTTTAGAATGCGATTTTGACCCTCTTTACCTCTCTTTGACTTTAAAGACCTCCCCCTATATTCTAACTTCGGGGAAATTGGAGATTTTGTGAGAAGTGAAGATGAAATGATTCTTGCGTCCTAGGATTTTGGGAGTATTCTGCCTCTCGCTTTCCTTCATGTGACTAAGGGCTTGAAATGCCTTTTTTGACTTTATGCTTTGGATGGTTGAATGCTCTTCAACTTTGAAGAAAAACCCTTTTACGTTAGCTGACTGCTTCCGTTTCTACTATGCGCGATTTTCTTCTGCTTATTTTTGGCTTGGATGCCGATTTTGAAAGTTTAAACTTCATTATACCTTTTCGGCCTGAAAGATACTTTGGCGAACTTAGTCTCTATTGTGATTTGGACCTTGTGTTTGAAATGCGTGACGTTAATGTCTCTACTCACCATTTTCGGCTAAATTAGTGATTGTGCATTTTTTAACCTTTCCGACCTATGAGGGAGATTTGGGCGATTTAGACTCTTGAATGATTTTTGGCCTAAAATCTTAAAATGCGAGCTCAGGCCCCTTGTCATTCTCAGTTATATGGAACCTATTGAGCACACGAGTTTGTTTTTATATCATTTTCGGCCTATGATGGTTTTACGCGAGTTTGGAGATTGGTCTCATTTTCGGCCAAATGGAAAAAAATTCGCGACTTTAACTTTTAGACGTTTTCCCTCTTTCAATTTCAGCCCAAAAGAATAAAATACACAACCTTATACTTTTTCGGCCTAGAAACTAGGTTTACAAACTCACGATTTTGATGTTTGAAGCTTTTTGTCTTAGGAGATGGGGCTTTGTGAGTTTTTTCTCACATTTCAGCCTTAAAAGCCGATTTGTGAGCTTAACTCCTTTTCGGCCTTTTGGGCCTTTTTGCGAGCTTTTGATTTTTCTATCAATTTCGGACTATAAACGATTGTGCGTAACTTGGGAGACTTTGAACTTTACCTCACATTTCGGCCTTGGAGGCCGATTTGTGAGCTTCACCTTTTCTTTCGACCTTGGAACGACTTTAGGGTCTTTATCTAGCATTTTGGCCTTTTAGGCTGAATTTTCCTTTTGTGTCTCTCATTTTGGCCCTTTAGGCCGAATTTTCCTTTTGTGTCTCTCATTTTGGCCCTTTAGGCCGATTTTAGCTTTAAGTGTTATTACCTTTTACAGCTTATGAAGGTGCTCTAGTGAATTTTCTTTTATTTCGGCTTAGGAGGCCAATTTTGAGCTTTAACGATTTTGAATTTCGAGTCTAAAGGCTGATTTGAGATGCCCTTCCTTCACTTCGACCCTTTAGGCCGATTTAAGAGTTTTGACTTTGCATTTTGGGTATAAAGGTCGATTTTGTCTTTTTTTCTCAAATTTTGTCTTAGGAGGTCGATTTTGGCCTTCAAATGGCATTCTGAATTGGATTTCGGCATCAAGAAGCATTTTACAACTTGCAATTTGGCCTTTGAGGCCGACTTTCCCCTTTTGTCTCTCACTTTTAGGCCAAATTTAGCTTTAGAGATCGAATCTTGAGGGATTAGTTTTGAATAACTTGGTCACAAGTCACAATGTCTTGCCAGTATTTGTGATCTTTTACCTTAAGGCTCCTTATTCATCTTCCCTTCATGAGCGGAATCACAATTGACTATGGTTATAGATTCTCCAAGACTTAGGACGCAGACCTAGCTCAATCGTAGGTAGGATCATCTCCCTAACACTCCAACCTCTTCAATGCTGCATATTCTCTTTGCAAATCAGCCAAAATTTTCCTACTAGGGGCCTCAGCGAGGACACGACCAACAAATTAAAAAAGGGGTCTTTGTCAGCGACAGGGACTGTGTGCAAGGCCCCAACACACTCACAATTCCAAGATGTCCTAGAAACAATAGTAATGAAACAAAAATGCTTGGCCATCCCTAAGATGGCCATGGACATCTGAGATATCCCTCAACCATCCAAAGAATGACCGAGAATGTCTGAGATATCCCTCAACCGTCCTAGGGATGGCTTGACATTCCAAATGACAAACAAATTTTTTGTGATGTTTTTTATACTATATACTTCACAATATGAAAAATTAACTATTTTAAAGGGTTGTGGGGCTACCACAAAGCCTCCCACACCCTTATCCAACCCTAATAAAGCATAATCAATGATTCATTTCATTTGTAATAGCTATGCCTTGAACTTGTCACCTTTTTCTACCACCTACTTTTTAATTTTTGTCAACCCTTAGCACTATCAATGACATAATTCAGCAACTTAAGCCTTAAAGACATTCACACAAGTAGGAAAGGGCATTGTCCTATAGTCTAATCTACTATATTTTCCTTCCATTAAGGTATACTCTATTGATCATACCTATAATAATCAATTTAAACTTATTTTTATTTGATTTGTTACATAACACTTAGAGACCTTGTTTATAGTTATTTAGGAAAAAAAACAGTTTTCTCTCACATAGAGAGTCCAAAACCATAGTTTTACAGCACTAGTAGTCTCTGAAACATCTATGCGATCTTTCATATCTAACATTAAAAACAGCCCTCACAATAGAGATGACAATAAATGGGAAGCAAAGAAGTAAACTTAGGGAAGTTGAAGGAAGTGTTGGACGTTCTCATTCTTTTGAAAACCCAAACACAAGTATTCTAGCAACACCACAAGACCATTTTGCATGCCCTTCATTTTTTCTTCAAGAATTCACAAAAGGCCCCCAAACTACCATCCCCAAATGCTTCCCCTATAATCCCATCAACCACAAACAACAAACTCTGCGAGATTTGGCACAAGAGACTTGGTCAACTAAACTATGGAGCATCGTCTCTATTGAAGGATATGATGCAAATCTTGCAAGATTTCAAGATAGAGAAGGTAAGAGTGTCCAAGGGTTGTGCACTCAACAAGCATGCCATGATTGCTTTCCCTTTTAGTGAGCACAAATTAAAAGGGATTCTTGAATCAAACGTGACTAGATGCATGTTAGAAACTCGATTGGTTGGAAACATTTACTTCCTTTCATTTATTGATGATTCCTCAAGGAAAACCTACATTCACTTCATCAAGACCAAAGATGAGGTCTTCGTGAAGTTCCAAGAGTTCAAATCTCTTGTGGAGAATCAGACAAGAAGGAAGATTAAGATTTCCAGATTTGGTAACAACTATGCATCCAAGGACTTTGATGCCTTTTGCTAAAATGCAAAGATCAAGAGGAAGTTGATCTTTCCTTACATCCCTCAATAGAATGAGGTTGCAAAGAGAAAGACGATATCCTTTATAGAGATAGAAAAATCCATGATTCATGAGCAAGATTTACCCATGTTTCTTTGTGCATAGACATGCAAATATGTTGCTTACATTCTACAAATGTGTCCTCTAGTCTATTGAAGGACAAGATTCCAAAGGAAGCTCTCAAAAGAGAGAAACCTAATGTTTCTCATATTTGGGGTGTTTGGGATTCCCATCAATATTCATATGCCAAAGGAGAAGAGGATGACTTTGAACCCATAAAAGTGAAGGGTGTGCTTGTGGGATATGTAATCTAGTGAAATTAGGGTTAGGGTTAAATTAAGATAAAAAAACCACTAAATGACCTAATTAACCATTACATTTGGAAGGAGAGGGAATCTAATAGATCTAGCCTCAAAAGACTGAGATTTTGATCAAATTCCAGCTCCTTTGGTAGGGCCTTTCTCCTTCCTAGATTGAATTGAATTTGATTGCTTGATAATTAGGGCAAAATAGGTGATAATTGAAGTATTCTGTTAGAAATAGTAAGCTACGGATGTCGCATGGACGAATTGAATTTGATTGTTTGATAATTAGGGCAAAATAGGTGATAATTGAAGTATTCTATTAGAAATAGTAAGCTACGGATGTCGCATGGGGCCACTGACTTGGATCTGGGCAAAATAAGCTGTCTAGAATCTGCTCTCAGAAGTTCGGCCTGATTTTTCGGTACCAAATAGTATCAATTTGCAATGGTCCATTGAATTTTCTGTCGTTCAAATTTGAACCCGTTCGTCTCTATGAACTCTATCGATCCTCCTGAGTGCAGCTCTATACCTGCTCCTATACACAGAGAGGAAGGAAAAATTGTTGGGAATAGGGGTTTGCCTTAGGTCAAACCCCAATTTTGGAATTAACCATGAAATTGAATTGATAAATGTAAATGAAAGACTACAGTTAAATACTTCCCTTTTGAGGGAAAGGCTGAAAATGATGGAAACGCTAAAGATATACCTCAATGAAGTTTTGTTTGACCTTCACAAAGGAATTAGGTTTTCATGAATGTTGTCTTCATAAAACGTATAGATCATGGATGACATCTTCAATGTCTAAACTTGGCACTTGAGTTTGCTAGAGTACAGATCTTGATTTCAATTCATTAGGTTTAAAATGAGAGGGGTAGACCTTTTTATACTTGCTAATCAAAAAACAAATTGAATTTCCAACACAAGCCGACACGGGATCTAGGTCCCTGCTAAAATTATGTGACCGTTATGAGGCCCCAATTTGGGCCCATTTTGAGAGGGCCATGGCATTGGGTGCCATGGTCTTGGAAATCAGGTCTCCAGGCTTTGGGGAGACTATGAAGGTGGTGAAAAAGCATGTTTGATAGGTTATGTGAGCAGAATCAGCACTTCAATCAAACCTCGGAAGTTGAAGCGCCAAAGTGAGGTCCAAGTGAGGACAAGATTGTAGGTGAGTACAATTTAGGACACTTCAGGATACAACGAGTCCTCCAAGGCTTATAGGTTCCATGTTTCATCACATCAAAAGACAATAGTGAGAAAAGACATGAACGTTGATAAGAATGCTTAGTCCTCTCATGTGTTAAGAGCCTCTCATGAAGGTTGATGAAAACATGCAAATTGTTGTCCCAAGTTATGATCAACAAAATGCAGCAGTGTCAACTAAAGTCCAGCCAAGTTCTTGTGCAGCTAAAAATCCTAGATGGATTACTCAAACATTGCAAGCAGCACAAGAACAACTAGTGAGTCAACCCCCTACCAAGTTTTTGAGTTAGGTCTTTTTGAATTCTTACAGCATTGATACAAAAACTTCTGATTTCAAAGAGGCAAATTTAGAGAAAGCATCATGAGATGCCATGACAAAGGAGTATAACTCCATTATGTAGAATGATGTTTTGGAGAATGTGCAAAGACTGGTAGGTGGTTGTACAAGGTGAAACATGTCGTAGATGGGATCGTAGAAAAGACAAAACCAGGTTCATTGCATAAGTTGTCTCTCAAACAGAGGGGGTTAATGACAATGAGAACTTTTCTCTAATTGCAAGATAGACTTATATCAAGGTAATTATCTCACTTGCATTTTATTTTTCTCCATCTTTAGATCAAATGGATATAAAGAAAACTTTTAAGAATGCCAATATAGAGAAAGATGTGTATATAAATCAGCCTATAGGATGTGAGCCACATGGGCAAGAGACCCAATTATGCAAATTGAAGAAGCCCCTATAAGGGCTAAAGCAAGCACCATGTGCTTGCTAGTCATGAACTAGTAAGTGACTATTAAAGTTGGGTTTCATGAAAACTATTGCAGATACTAAATCTTTTCCAATATTTGATAAATTTAATTCTTTAATTTAGCCCGGTATGTGAATGACCTAATCCTTACAAGTAGTAGTGAGAAACTTATTGCATGGTGCAAGGGAGAGTTGAACTTCAAATTTTATATGAAGGATATTGGCCTTATACACTATTTTCTAGAACTTGAGGTGTTACAAGGTACAAGAGAAGTCTTCCCAAGTTAAGGGAAGTACACAGTGGAGAGTCTAGAGAAATTTCTATTGTAATCTTATTGTTACTCCAATGATTCCAAATCTAAATTCGACTATAGATTTAGAATCAAAATTGGTGGATCCTTCAAAGTACATATAGTTAATAGTTTCCTCATATCCATGGAAAAAACTCAAACCTAATGTTTTCTTTCCGATGAATACATTGAACCAATTAATGGCTAAGCCACAAAACCTTCACTAGATTGATGCAAAACATGTTCTCCAATCCTTGAAGACAATTTGTCATCAGTTAAGCCGTGTTGGAGATTGAGAGTTAATGTTGTATGGCTTTATGGATACTCAATGGGCAAGTGATGCTAGTGTGAGGAATGGCATTTTAGGTTTTTGTTTCAGCTTTAGTTCAAGTGTGATGTCTTGGTTAAGCTGGAAGTAGCTAATAATGCCATTAATTTTAGAGGAGAGAGAATGTATATCAGCCTCTTTTGCTATCTACTAGGCTATCTGGCTTTGCAAATTGACGGCAGAAATTATTGATTGGATGTTGAAGATGACAATGGAGTATTGTGAAAATCAAAATTGCACCAGGTCTTTGAAAATCTAGTGTTTCAGAATCAAGCTAGTTATATAGACATTCACAGGCCGATACACATAATGCAGAGATACTAGAGAGATATGTTGACAACATTGCTTGCTCGTCAAGAAACTACCAATGGAAAGAAGACACCATCAACCAACACTTAGAGCCCCGGTGATTGTTGCACTCCACAATCTCAAACACAAGCCCACAATGGGTTTGGTGGGCAATACAATATGTATCACCACAGCCCTCAAAAAAAAAAGTCATGATCAAAGCTATAGCAATGTTACGCAATGGTTTGTGTAGAAACAACATGGAAACCTATGCATACTTTATCAATTTCAATGAGAACTTACACTCCCTAGCTCAAATTGAGAGAACACGGGAGGTCATTGGGGGCATTAGAATCCTAGTTTTTTCTCTCTACAACTAAGAAAATTATGTAACCCTTTTTCTTTTATGCAATGGAAGCTATCCCTACTGGTACCAATATGCCAAAATATATAGAGAGAGACGTTCAATATCACTTTCTCAAAGCTAGAGTCCAAAAGGGAGCACTAATTCTGATAAAATATTATTAAGACATCCAATATCACAAGGGGCCTAAGTTTGGGGATGGTATGGGGATGGCAAGGGGATGGCGAGGGGACAACGACGTGAAAGCAATGGGGTGGCAAGGGAGCAGTGCAAGTACATATAGTACTTGAGAAATTTTGATAAAGAGTTGAGCAAAGGATCTAATGGCAGCTTCAGCAATCTTCAATATGGAGAAAGACAAGCAATATTTGGATAAAAGATTATCAAATCCAAGGAAGTCGATAAAAGAAGTCATAGATAGGAAAGAAGAATTAAATTTGGGGATATCTCTATTCAGGTTTCTTAGGAAATCTCCTCTTCACATATTAAAAATGCTTCTAGTTCCAGTTATCAAAAGCCTATTCATGCAAGCCCTTGTATGTAGATTTATACGTCCATGGCTAAGGATTGAGAAGTCAAGAAACAAATGGCATAGAAATGGAGGAGTTGACAATATTATAGATTATATTTTTTATCTAAAGGGTTTTCCAATGTAAGCTTCCAAAACATAGAAGATAGGGTTGGCAAATTAAGCAAGGAAATCTAAAAAGAGTTATAGAGAGTTGAGCAAAGCACCAAATGGCAGCTTCAGCAATCTTCAATATGGAGAAAGATAGGGAATATTTGGGAAAACACTAATTACATATAGTAATTGCAAAATTTGTCCAAAGTTGAGGGCCACCTAGCCGTCTCGAGGACATCCCAACATCCCCTTTTGGCATTTCCTATGCAAAACGTCTCGAGACATTACCTCTCAAAGGGAAACATCCCAAAAACGTCAAGGGGTGCACGGTGGTGATGGAGGGGCAGTAGAGGGGGCATTCCCCTGGAGTTTCCTTATCTAGGGAATGTCCCTGTTTCGAAAACGTGGCCTTTTTCTAGGGGGACACGTCCCCATGGAACTGTGCTTTTTATCTCTTTTGTGGTGTTGATACAAGGCTTGGCATCACAATGAGTAATGCCTACAAAATGGTATTTAAGGCGGTTTACGCCTCCATGATATAGATTTCGGCATCTTGTGCATATAATCGTCCTAAATTTTGGTCCCTATACAAAATATTTCCAAGCAAAGTCTCTAGCTCTAGCTTGACAAGTGCCTATAACTAGTGTTAATTGGGTTGAATCTAATCTTGAACCTAAACTAGAAGCCTCTCTATTTGCCATTGTATCTAACCAACAAGTACAAAGTGAAAACACAATATTTTAATTTTTAAATACAAAAAAATTAGCTTAAATTCAACATAAATTATCAAAAAAACAGCATAAATTAAGACTAGAATTAGTTTAAATTAACATATATCAGTAAATGCGAAGGACGGAGGATGGAAATTTCGGGCGTGGGAAGGTACGCATGTGTCCGCTTCGGCATGTTGGGATGCGGCCTCATCTAGGATGGAGGAGCAAAGGTGGCGACGCCCTTCACCTACCCGCACTTGTGGAGGAGGCAACCGTATCTTCTCTCTAATTTGGCACACCTCGACTTTGGCACTGCAGTTATTATCCTTGTAGGGTGCGCGAGGTTGGCGGACTTAACTTCTTGCCCATGCCTTTGTCAAGAGCCAAAAGGCATAGACAGCACAAGTTTCTTAATTCGCACAGCAGGAATTGAGCAAGGCAAATCTGAGAAGTGAAGATGGAACCGAATTTCTCCCTCAAAGCTGTGCAACCTATGATGGCCTTCTGGGATCCGATTATGGATGAGAGATTGTCGAACATCTTCCTGTTCGAGGAACACACTTTCCTCAACCAAGTAAAGCTTGTCTTTGGGGACGAATACCTGAAGGGAGAGTTCAAGTATCGAACGAACGCTAATGTAGCGTCCATCTTTGCTACATGGTGCCTGGAACTCGAGAGCAGAGAGGATGCAGAATGGCTGATTCGGGGGTGTGTGACAAAGGAGTGGTGCGGGGGTTTAGACAACTTCCTCCACATGACAAGAGATGGCATGGGCTTTGTATGCTCGAATGGTGTTTCGCTCCACGCGAGTGACTTCAACCCCCCGTTGCACCCATATTTTTTCTGGAGTGCCAACTGCAACAAGGAAGCTAGGAGGGTGGCGACACAAGTTGGCATGCATGGTGTAAAGGAGTTTCTAAACGCCTGGGAAAGACAAGAAGTTGCGGATGGAAGTTGCGAAGTGGGCCATCATGGATGCCAAGCCTATTGAGTTGGAGTGCTCCACCCCAACCAAATGGAAACGAGGCCGACAAAGGAAGGAGAGGACAAGCCTATCGAAGCGAGAACTGTGGATTGGATTTCCACCTAAGGAGCAGGACAATGACGTCATCGATGAGGAAGCGGAGCAAGACTCGACAAGGATGCCTAGCGGAAAAGGCAAGGAGATCATACATGCTCCATGATAGGGAGTTGTTTATGTTTTTTATTATTTTTGAATTATGGATGTATATTTGTGTATCTGCTATGGGAGGGTAGCTTGTCCGAGGAGATAGCGCAAGGATAAGGGTTTAGGCAGTTGGACATGCTGTTTATGATACTTTCGTCATATGTTATTTTTTGGAAAACCAGCTGATGTATGTTTTTTGGAATTATTAATGATAAATATCCTATTTACCGATCCAAAAAAAAAAAAAAAATTGCCTATAAAAAAAATAGTTAATTCATTTAAAAAATTAGTAAAAAACAATCAAAAATTACAAGGAATCCAGTTTTTTGGAAGTAAATTTGACAATACTACTTAGTTTTAGGAAATTATGAAATGTCTTTAACCTACATGCTACATTTTAGCAGCCAAAATGAATTAAAATTCTTGCAAAAATAAATCCTACTAACATACCCTTGAAATTCTTCAAATTTACCCTTCAAATTCACCAAAAAATCCTTCCAATCTTCTCACAAAGATGCAAGAGTGTTATGTGCAAAGTGAAAGGGGCTAGGCTGTCTTTAAATGTAATAAAACAACATTTTTGCAGTGCTAACAACACATATTGGGCACTTTTTAAACCGATTAGCATTAACTCGACATTCAATGAATTATTTGTGCGAACTCGTCGAGTTTTTGGTGAGTACGATTACTCTTTTTCTTAAAAAACTCAACGAATACTCACCGAGTCTACCAACTATGCTCAAAATCAACATAAATTCTATCTACATCAAAATGGCATAGAGAGGATATTGAAGCTAGAGACTTAATTTTTCTAAGGTTGCCACAATAGAGGCTACCTTCCATAAAAAAAAAGGAGATGAGAAACTCACACCTAGATTTTATGGATCCTACAAGGTCTTAAGGAGAATTGAAGTTCTTTATGAACTTGAGTAGCCAAAACACAGCAAGATCCACAACATATTTCATGTTTCATGCCTCAAAAGGGCACTCAAGAAACATATCGTCTCTACAATAAAGTTGCCGTCTTTGGATGATGAAGAAAACTTACTATTGATTCCAAACGCTACCAATGGTACTAGAGAGAAAAAATTGTGGAGCATAACCATAACAGAATATCTAGTGTAATGGCAAAAATCTTCCAGCAAAAGATGCTACATGTGAGAGTGCAAAGATACTTGAGCATCCAAATTTGCAATTGCTTGAGGGCAAGCAATTCTAGGAAAGGCAAACTATCATGTCCCCTTTTAGAATTAAAATGATTGAAAGACCCATATCCCCTTTTAGGTACTTTATAGTAATATTTTAAGAGGTCCCAATAACTTTAATAACATTGTAAAAGGGACAACTTATGTATTATTGTTATTTTACTAATCTGAACCTATTGTAATATTTTATTAAAAAGTGGTTTTGAACACCTTTGTAGGGAACGTTAGGCAGGAAAAGGAAATTCAAATTTAAAAAATGGTTATAAAAAGAAAAAATTTGGCACATAAGAGGTTATCTATTGTTATTGTTATGAAACGCTTTTCCCAAACTTTAAGCATTTGTTAATCTCCACACTCGAGGACAAAAACCCTCTTGGTTTTCATTTTGGATTGGAGAATGAAAAATCTCTAGTCCACTTGAGGTGATCCATCCAAAGATCACATTTGTGCTGAAAAATTATAATTAATTCCAGTTTCAATTTGGTGATTGAGGATTTTAAAGGTAGTTTCAGATTTTGTGAGATTCCAAGGTAATATCATCTCAGATTATTTGTTGTTTCAAACAAATTAGATCATTATTTATTTTGTAAGGTTGTCGTACCAATTTGGAGAGGTCAAACTATTGCTAGTAACTACTATACACATTTCTATGGTCATATCTTCTGTTTGTGGGTCACCGTACTTTGACCTTCGGGCTGTATCATTTGCATATTCCCAATCCTTTAATTTGTCATCGTACTATTGTTCCTGCCAGCAGCCATGGCTATAATAAGGTTGTCATTAGGTTTCCAAACAGCCTTTCCCCTGTATAGTTATACAGCCTATTAGAGAGTGAACTTTCAGAACTTTATACTGCCATTTATAACATTCAGTGTTTATGGGTTTTATTGTTAATATTGTTGCAAGTGTTTTATTTGGGATTTCCTGAATAAAATATGTTGAGAGAGTTTTTAGTTGTTCCTTGTATCAATATTGTCAGTTTTAGATGGCTTCAATACAAAAATATCATATGAACTGTTAATGTTCCAATTGTTTGATGTGGATATGTTGTTATAAATATTCAAATATTGCATACTATCAAAAATATTAAAAAGTACAAACTTTATGAAAAATTCCACAAAGGGACATTACACGGCAACAATATATAACTATTTAGGCTTTAAATATATGTTTAGCATATCCAACATAGACAAGTTCAATTGCTTAGGAGTAAACATGCAAAATATCAGTGTACCTGATAATTTTGCTACACTTGATGATTCAGTTGTTAGTTTTGAATACTAAATGCATCAATGATTACATCAGAAGGGTATAGATTCACAATTGACTATTGCATACCTTTATAGATCCTTCATGAATCCTCAAGTAAACGAGGAGATCAATAAAACATAAAAAACTAAAAATATTATACAACATAGCAAAGTTTATTTCTTCCTAATCCAAATATATCTTGACAGTATTATGGTGTGCTTTGTCTTTTGGACATGTGTTTCATGTGCACATATGTCTATGTATTGTTTTACATGATACCTTATGTGTGTTGTCGATAAATTTTTCAATTGAAGTTACTGCATATTAAATTTATTAATAAAAAAAAAGTGTATTATTCATTTGGACTTAATATTTGTTAACATTATGGGCCTATAGCCTCAACGGCAAAGAGAGAGCTATGGCATGAAATTACCAGGGAGCTCAGTTCAAAGAGAGAAGACAAGGTCATTATAGTAGATGATTTCAATGCAACACTCAACAATTCGGAGAAACAAGGAGGCATCATGTCAAAAAACAGAATACAACAAGACTTTCAGGAATTTGTGGACTCCAATCACCTCGGGGAAGTAGTCTCAAACAATGGAAAGTTCACATGGACTAATAGAAGCCAAGGGTTCACTTGCATTGCAGAGAAGCTAGAAAGATTCTTCCTTCACGAGGACTGGTCTGAGGTTTCAGGATTGGTAGAGGCTTCAATTTTACCCTATAGCGGGTCGGATCATTTCCCGATACAACTAGTCTTTGCCATGGACAAATACTCTAGAGGATCTCCCTTCAGATTCGAGAAGATGTGGATCAAGGACCCATCTCTCCATGATCTTCTAGCTCAGTGGTGGCAGGAATGCCGGGTAGGAAATCACTCCAAGATGTTCATTTTCCACAAAAATTGTCATATATCAAAGCCAAATTAAAGGAATGGAATAAGGTGCATTTCAAGAATATATTTACAAAAAGTGAGAGGATTGAAAGTGAGCTGAGGGCCCTGAATGAAGTTGTCATTGCGAATGGCATGAGGGATGAAGAATTTAGGAAGGAGCTGAGTCTTAAAGCAGAGCAAGCAGAAATTTTGCTAGAGAAGAACAATTCTGGAGACAGAAGTCAAGGGGACTTTGGCTTAAAGAAGGGGATAAAAATACAAAGTTCTTCCACAACGCTGCAGTTACCAAAAGAAACAGAAACAGAATTTTGGAGCTGACTAGAGAAGATGGGACTGTGGCCAGATCCAAAGAGATCGGTCTTGAAGTGGTAAGTTATTTTCAAAATCTCTTAAATTAGAATAACCAAAACATAAATCAGAGAGCAATCAGAGAAGAATTCCTCAATCAAATCCCTCGCATCATTACAGAAGAGGACAATAAGGAGCTCACAAAAATCATTACTCTGGAGGAACTCAAAAAGGCCACCTTTCAAATGGCTCCAAACAAGGCTCCTGGGCCGGATGGCTTTCCAACTTGTTTCTACCAGACATTTTGGGAAATCATAGAGGATGACATACTGAAAGTTGTGGAGGAATCAAGGAAAAAAGCAACTATTCTCGGTGCAGTCAATCATACATTTGTAGCCCTCATTCCCAAGAAAAAAGATGCAACAGGTATGAGTAATTACCGTCCAATTACCTTATGTAACACTTGTTATAATTAATCACCAAAATCATGGCAAATCGACTCAAGAAGGTCATAGACAAGATCATATCAGAAGAGCACAGTGGCTTTGCTCCGGGCAGATCAATAGTAGAAGGCATTATTGTGGCTCACGAAGCAGTCCACATAGCTATAAAACTCAGAAAACCTTGCATGATCATCAAGTTGGATATTCTAAAAGCCTATGATCTGGTGGACAGAAGCTTCCTGTTAGATGTCCTATCCAGATTTGGTTTTGGTAATCCCTAGGTAGAATGGGTAAGAGGATGCATTGAAACCCCAAAGTTCTCTATCCTAATCAATGGGGTGGCTAATGGGTACTTTAATACTAGCAAGGGGCTAAGGCAAGGTGATCCTCTATCCCAATATCTTTTAATTACTATGGTAGAGGCCCTTGGAAGGAGTATCACTCATGCCAAGCTGATGAGGAAATGGAGTGGAATAGAGATCACGCCAGCCATAGAACCAGTCGCACATCAACATTTTGTTGATGACACTATTTTATTCGGGGAAGCGTCAAGGGGCAAAGCTAGGAGTATCAAATATTTGCTAGACAACTACAGCAGGGCTTCGAGTCAATCCATAAACTGGCGCAAGCCTGAAGTCTTTTTTCTCAATGTACAACCGGGCCTCCAACATGACATTGCCAGGATTCTGGGCCTAAAAGTGGCAAACTTCCATGGGAAATTCCTAGGGCTACCCCTATTTGGAGGGATCATCAAAAAGTGTTATTGGGATCGACTGATAGAGAATTGTGAAAAAAAAATGGAGCTTTGGAAGGGAGAGTGGTTTACGTCGACTCGAAGGCTCCACATGGTCAGAGCAGTTTTATCTACAATGCCAATCTACTCCATGACTTCTATGAAATTACCATCAATGGTGGAAGATAGCCTCAATCAACTTCTGAGGAAATTTTTTTGGACTAGTCCACATGAGAACCAAAAACAGGCGTTATTGGCTTGGGATAAGGTGTGTAGGCCTTGGGAAGCCAGTGGGGCAAGGGTCAAGTAACTCAATATCATGAATTTGGCTCTAGGAGCAAAGTTGTAATGGATGATGGCCAAGTCCAATGTGAAATGGGTCCAGATCCTCAGAAGGAAGTATTTAGACACAGATGATCCAATCAGTATCCTAAGGGTCAGAAATTCGCCAAAAGGTTTGACCATCTGGAATTTCATCTACGAAAGCAGGGATATTGTGACGAAGCACATCACTTGGGAAGTCTGTAACAACCTCTTTACCTCTTTCTGGGAAGACTGATGGGATGGCCACCAAAAGTTGTGTCGATCCTAATCTGAGGGAGATCATAACAGAAACCACCAGAGTGTGGGGGAGCAAGGTATGTAATTATGGAGAGGTAGCCAAGATCAATGGAGTTGATAAATGGTGTTGGAAATCCCTAGAGAATATAAATACCCCCAAAGATCAGACGGATATGCTTGCAAGTATTCTCAGAGAAAGACCTATCCCAGTTTCATAGGAAAATGATAAAATCAGGTGTTGTGCTTCCAAGGATGGGGAATACAAAGTGAAACTTGGTTACTGTATAAAGGAAGCGGCAAAATCCAACAGTCATTGGCCAGTCAAGCTTCTATGGGGGAAAGATATAATTCCCAAAGCAGGTGTTTTTTCTTGGCTCGCCATACAGGGTAGAATTTTGACACAAGACAAGCTAGCCAAAATAGGTATATGTGGCCCCAGCAAATGCACTCTATGCAAGAGCAATCTGGAAACTACGAATCACCATTTATGGACTTGCCCTTTTGCACAGTTATGTTGGAAATATCTGCTGGGGAAACTAGATTTCTAGCGAGTGGAGCCACAGAGTCTGAAAGAGTGGTTCATTTAACGGCCCAGAGGTAGGTACAAGGGAATGTTTAACAGCCTATGGCAGGTTCTCCCCTCAACGCTCGTTTGGGAACTCTGGAAGGAAAGGAACAAAAGGACTTTCAAGGACCAGTCGATGACTTGGGAAGTGTTAGTGTCAAAGATGGAAGCTTCTATAGTGGAACTTATCAATGAAGTGGCCAAAAGGAAAACCAAAAAATCCAATGTTTTCAAAAACAGGGATGACGAATTAATGAAAAGATTCCCTAGTCTGATGGTCCCAACGGGACATGAATTGGCTCAAATGGATGACTTAGCAAAATAACGGAAAGCTACATTCTGGCAAGCTCCTGAAAAAGATTAGATCAAGATAAATTTTGACAAGGCCTCTTTGGGCAATTCAGGGCATGCAGGGGCAGCCTACGTGGCCCAAAATATCAAGGCCTCATTGTGGGGAAATCGGTTGAATACATTGGAACGACAACAAATAATATTGCGTAATTTAGAGCTGCCTTCAAAGGGGTCGAACTTGCCAAAAAATTGAGAGCAGTAAAATTACTTCTAGAGGGAGATTCTCTATTAGCGGTCAATGCGATTCGAAATAAGTGGGTGGTGAATTGGCAACTTGAGAGATGGCTTGCTCCCATATTAGAGACACTAAATGGCTTTGTCGAGTACAAAATTAGTCACATCTTCTGGGAGGGAAATGGGACGTCTAATGATCTGGCAAAGCAATCGGCCGAACATAAGATCTCATTTGAATAATTTACACATCAAATCATGAGTTGGGACTGATGCTAGACGAATTTGGAAAAAGATCGCGAGGACAATTATGGTACGCAGGGACAATTTCCCAAATGACCCGACAGGTGTGGATATGACAAGGGACGTCACATTGTTCGAGTACCTATTTTTGGAAAGCTAGCCAGGTGACATTTTAATCATACACTGATATTCCAAGTAGTATTGGTTTGAGTTTGGGGTGGTACGCATGCTAGGTGGCAAAGAGTCAGGCTTCCATGTCACCGAAAGGGGATCATGGGAAGGAAAGATAACAACTAGGCCTTTTATAAGGTACGGCCAAATGGTGCGATCATGATGGTAGGTACTTATTTCGACCCATAGCCTTTTCGGAGACGGATTCGTATATGTGGAGAATATGGCGGAAGAGCCACTTCATTTCCTCTTGCTCAAGTAATCTGGAAGCTATAGCGATGGATACCCCTGTTCTTTTGGAAGCAACCAAACAGAAGATGTCTTTCCTAGGAGAAATTTCGGAAAAACGCCTACTCATGGTGATGTAGTCGAAGCATCCCCTCATTCTGCATGCGGCAATGAAGGTTCTAGGTACTAAGTTCCTACAAGCGTCTCACAAATACAGAGTGAATTCGAATATCACGGCAATGCTCCTGGCGGTTTGTATTCAGATGGACATTTGTAAACCCAGAACGAAGAAAGTCTGCCAAATGCTTTTTAGGCACTCTTTTCTTGGGGAAATAGATGCGGTTCTGGACAATATTGATGAGCAGAAGCGCATTACGCTGGCTCATCAATACTACATGGCTTGGGATGTTGGGGGAGAGGTGAGGAACTTTTCAATTGTGCAAACAATGGAGCTGGAAAACTTCAACCACAGTCGAGTGGAGAAGAATTGAAATCTGGCATTCTTGCTCTTTGTGACAAACAGTCTGTCCAGGCTAGAGACATACGATTTGGGGAAATTCATGAGGGAGGAAGGCCTTCAGTGCCACAAGGATATTGGGGTGGATGAAAATGGTGTGATTGAGGAAGGAAATGACTGGGGTTTAGGCAAAGGGGAATTGTGGATTCCAAATGACATGAGACCCATTGAAGAAATAGTTGCAGGGGAGGCACATGTTGGATGCGGTCGGGACTGTCCAGTCATTGCCTAGGCCGTTGCAGCTCAAAGTGTGTATGAAAATATCTCGAACCCTTCAGAGAGTGAGTGATCTGGCTTTCTTCTTCTCTGGCAAACAGTTCATTTTTGGTCTGCTCTTTCTATAGATCTATATTTAATGTTATACAAACAGTATCGGAGATGGCATGGTGATTATAGGTAAAGTTTAGTCGTATGTAGAAGGTCTAGTTTTCTCTGTACCCAGACTTTGCTGTTCACTGGGCAGAGAATGTCAGGCGGACATAGACTGTCTTTTGGTTTCTTTTTGGTTCTATGTTTGCATTTTGGGTAGGAGGTAACAGCACACAGGCACCTCCAGTAAATGTACAAACTTTCATATCAATACAGGTGCTGGCCTAACCAGCTATTTACTAACTAAAAATAAAATATTCGCTAGCATTGTTAATTTGGCATTCTAACCCATTAGAAAATACAAATTACTTTCGGCCTCTGCCACACATTAGAAGACTGCCTTTTGTTGGCTGTACTTATTACTTATCAGTATTAAAATGAGAAAGTTGTATAATGATTTATTCTACAGCTTGTGCATAAAAATTATTAAGATTTTAATTTTTAACATAACCAATGCATATACACAGAGAATAATTTCCAAATCTTCTCATTAATAGTGTTAGAGGAAATTCTGAATTTCCTCTTTTTAGTGCACATATTTCATGAAACTATAATTCAGATCTGTTCTGTTTAGAAGAATGCACTTCAAGCCTTAAACAATGAATTTTGAGTTCTTTTGCCATAAATTGTGAGTTTTACAAATTGTGTACTGCTACAATAGTATAGTCACCTATTAATATTGCAACTCTGTACTGTGATTGTCAAGAAGTATAATGCATATGAAAACACATCCTTTGTGATAGTTGAGAAATCAACTACAATTTTTAATAAATGGATGTGCAAAGTTTCAAAATAGTTGAACTTTCAGTAACAATACAACATACAAATTATTGTGGTGAAAGGCATCATAATCAATGAATATATACCTTAATTACAAGGAGTGGCCCCACAGCATTAACTTCAAAAGTCAAAAGCAGAGAGGATTTCTCTACTTTACTGAGTGTTGTTTCTGCAAAAATCAAGGAAAGACAATCAGCTTTCTAGTGTTCATATCATGTATATAATATTCAGTAAAAAGCTACTGTATGTGTTTCCTCTATCAGCTTATACAAAACAAAACCAGATAATTTTCCATGGAAAAATATTGATATAAAGGTCATCTTTAATGAAACTTGGAGTGGTGAAATTGTAAATTCTGTGCCTAACCTAAACAGCTTTGTCAAAGATAAGATGAGAATTTGAGATCAATAGAAGAAATTACAATAAGGATGTAAAAGTGTTCAAAGGATTCAAGCGAATGCATAAATAATAACTATTTAATATCTCAACACTTCAATCTTAAAAAAAAATGCTGGAGATAGCATAAATGCATAATTAAAATTTGATGGCCTAAATGGTTCAACATATATTTAATCCATAACATATATAAGAACTTAGAGGGCCTAGTCAATATTATGGATTAGTATTTCCTAGGGCAGAGGGATATAAGAATTAGAGGGCCTAGTCAATATTATGGATTAGTATTTCCAAGGGCAGAGGGATTTAAGAATTAGAGGGCCTAGTCAATATTATGGATTAGTAGTTCCTAGGGCAGAGGAATTGAAGGAATTTTATAATTCAAAACACCCAAGAATAGTACTTGATTAGGAAGCATTGAATGTTCTACTCGCAACAATCTAGTTTCTAATTAACAAGGTTGCACGGGTACGGGGGTACTTGGAGACTTTGGAGACTGGTGCTGGTACTGGTACGGCTATTTTTTCAAAATAGGAGACGTGGGTACTTGGAGACGCCAATTTCTTTTAAATATAATTTAATAATTTATAGAAATTCTGAAAATATAATGACATTGAACATTAAATATAATATAATAATTTAGTAATGGCTGTTGCAACGTTTTGAGAAATCCTTGTGACCTGCATTTGTTTTGAGCATTGTTTTTCTTCCGTTTGTACTACATTTTGATTACTTTGTTGCCTGTGTTTTTTTTTTTAACATTTTAAGGTTTCCTTTTTTTATGTTTGGCTTGGAGACGGTGGGATACGGGCGGATACGTTAGCGGGAAGTCTCCTCTCTATGGAGACGTTTCCAACCAAGTTTCCGGTGCGGGATACGCGTCCGAGTCTCCGGTACGAGTACCCATGCAACCTTGCTAATTAATCATTATCCATGGAACAATAGATTCTCTCAAAGAGGTTTTTGTGCTGACCCTCAGCAAAACATTGATCATTTTGTATGTTGGAATATGGATAATGTTAATTTGAGTTGTTGATTTTGATATTATGACACTGATGTTAGTGTTTCAGTTGATTCATGATTATTACATAATTATGTGTATTTTATCAGGGAAGGATACTGCCGATCTCCATCTTGTGTAACTGTGCAGGTACAAGTGGAATCTGAGGTCACTCCTTTATAGTGATGTGGGTTCCAACGTGGGGCTTACAAGCAGCATACAGGATTCTTATACCAGTCATTTGGCCAAGATGAAATATACCCTTATCGATTTTACCCTTATATTGCAATATGTTTCTCAAAGTTATACAAGCAATTTGCATTAGCAGAGTAGAAGTAAAGATTGACAATATCATTAAACCAATATAAGGGAATAATCAAATCTGCCACCAGGATTTTATATATAACCACAGTTCCACATAAACAACTAAAATCCTGCCCTTATACAGTTGTTACCAGCAATTGAATTAGCTCACTGTTGCAAGTTCACAGCGATATATCCTTGGCACTGGAAGTCACCAAGCTAGGAAAGACGTTATTTAAGGGAAAACTGATATATCTGAAAACATTCATGTTTGGAGTCCAAACCTCATCGATACTCCTGTAGCAGTGAGGGGTTATGGCTGTAAGTGGAAATAAGCAATGCTCAGAAATCTTCTATATCTATGAGCAGGAGTGGTTCCGGTCAGCTCATGACAGGTATCTCCGCAGCTCACAAATACTTCACCCTGATACCCCCGTAGCTTTCCCCTGTGAATCTCTTATGTTAGCCGCATACATGTGAACTTAGCATGCTGCGATGAGGAAGATACTTTTATGTTTGCCCATAGAGTAAAGTCCACTTCAAGACAATATTCACGGCTGAATAATAATAGTCTCTAATTTAATATTTCCCTTTATTGAAATTCACCTTAAATGATAAAATATAGACCTTAGATGGCGGTAGGAAAATAGCTCCATCGAATATTAAAGAGACCAAAACATTAACAAGTCCGCATTATCAATAAAAAGCTGTGATCCCCAATAATATGAAATCGAATGTCTAAATCGTACACGACTCCTAATATCAATTTGAAAACTTAAGATTAAGCTTTGGTCCATAATAATCAGAAAACACAACTCGAAGAGCCAATACATAGGAGCAGTCAAAACTTATAATCTGCTGGCACTAATATTTCTCAGAATAATAATACTTCTACCTCCAGATATAACGTGGATTTGCCAAACAATATTTCAGGATATAATAAACTTATTTCGAAATAGGAAATACATGCAATGTTATCTTTATTTCTGAAACAAGTCTTATAAATTTGTCCCCAAAGGAGACTTCACAAATTCGTTTAGATGTAGACTGCGTCGCGAATCCACCCTTTCAAAAGAACTAGGTTTTCATCCGGCCCTTCTTCAACTCCTGAAGGTTTTCATCTCCAGAAATCTTAAACCATTCATCATATCAAAAGCATGCTTTACTTCTCCCAGCGAGCCTCCTTGTAAAGACCTTTGGGGACTTTCTAGAAGATAAGGCCGACTTGAACATTGGAAAACCTTATTTGATAAAGTGACTATTGTGACGTTTTCACTCATCACCCCATTGAAAATGGGGACCCCCACTTTTTTCATTTTCTAGGATAGTTGTAATCTTTAGCTATTAGCCTTTCATTTGTAGGAGGTGCGATATCTTAAATGGCTAAGAGGTAATCAAGTCAAGTCTCTCTTTGTAGATGAAGTGAGGTCAGTTAGTTCTTGAGGCTTATGAAATGGACGATTCATGATGATGCAAAATCAGGGATGAAATGCGAATTTGGCTAGGCATGAAAATTTCCTTTCATTGTCTAGATCAGCAACTAAGGCATTACCAGCATTTCCTTTGCCCAACCAAGGCATTGACAGCACTTCCTTTGCCCTCCTAAGCCTCTGACCTACCTCTCCCAGCACTGCCCGTAGGTGCTCAAGCCCAATCATTCCATTCAAACCTTCCATCTTCTCTTCCTTCCACTTCACAATCTCCCATCTTCCATCTTCCCTTCCTTTCACTTCCCTCTTCCTTCCCTTAGCACATGCTTCCATCTCCCCTTACATCTTTCCTTCCCAACATCCCATCCCTACACCCTTCCTTCCTTTCATCTACTACCCTTCCTTCCATCACCCCCACTTCCTAACTTTCTTCCATCCCTTATACCTCCCAACTACCATTTCCTACAACCTCTAACACACATCTCATACCCTCTCCCCCCTTTGCTTCCCTTTTACTACCCACCTTCAACTCCTCTACTACCTCCTACCCTGATCCCATCCTTGCCTACACCCTACCCCCCTTTCTTTACCACAGCATTCCCTTTATCTCTTATGCCTCCATATTTCCCGAAACCTTCCTTACCATTCACCTCACCTTTACCTCATCCCTTCCACCTTACTCCCTCACGCCTTCTCCTTACAACATCCCCTCACTTCTCCTTGCCACGGCACCCTTTCTACCTCATTACCTTCAACCCTTCCACTATTGCACTACAATGCTTCGGCCCCACGGACTAGGAATGGAGAGCGAAAATGTTCAATGCATTAATAAATGCCACTGTAGAGGCCACTTCACCGGCTACATCAGCACTTCCTTTGGTCCCAAAACCAATGCGAATTAAGCCTTGTGACTTGCTTTTACCATTCAAAGGCACAAACTAGAATTTCTTTTGATCGCTCCAAACAGCGAACTAGGAATCAGTGACTTCCAGCTAGGCCTCAAAATCAGCGACATAGAGCCTTGTGTCATTTCCTTTGCCTAGCCATATTAACGACTCAAGGAAATACATCCGTCTCTTGGCAAAGTACAAGAACGACATAAGGATGACGATCCGTCCCTTGTCTAAGCAAATAAGCGACATATGAAGATGAAGACGTCCACGGAAAAGAGCGACATAAGAGGATGAAGGCGTCCCTTGATAAAGCCAATCAGCGACATGAGAGTTTGAGACCCCAACCCCTCTCTTGGCAATGACGAGACACATTTTAATGCTAAAGAGATGCAATGTGAATCAGCACGATTTCCAAAGGCCCCACCACAATTGGTGATAGACGATTGTTTAAAATTTTGAATTTGAGATTCAAGTTGGCTATGAGTTAGTTGCAAGACATTAAATGATGGTTGCAAAGTCGGCTAAATATGAGAAGGTGCAATTCTTCCTCAAACAACTATATATTGTGTTTGATCATTTCATTTGATCAAACACAAAATTGGAAGGCATTCTTTTCATCAGCGATTTCAAGCTTGAAGGTAAAAGCGACTATTGAAGGTGGTGAGACTGGTGTCTGTTACAGAAAATTCCCTCCCTCGAGTGGAAGACGATTTTTTATTAAAGCAAGAGCAAGGTCATTGAAGGAGGCGAAGTTGATAATCATATGCAGCGAATCAGTCCTTTTCACAGCGCAATATATTCTCAAGTGCAGCAATCCAAATTTGCCATTGCAGATCATAGCAAATTCCCATACTGTGAAAGGCGGTTCTGACTTGAAGAGACAGTGAATGCATTAATACAAACAGCGAATGTGAGAGAGACTATCGAATCTACACCACAGTTTGACAAAATCCAGTGATTGATCAAGGGTGTATTCATTTAAGAGAGGACGATTTTGTCAAAGAAGCAATCTGATTAATATAGCCAGTCTATTTAGAGGCAATTAGCAAGTTTGATGCAAGTGGAATGAACATGCACAGGAATGTGAAGAGGGTCAATTTCAAGGCATGGAAGGAACATCAGACCCCAAGGCATGGAAAAAACATGAACTCAAATACAACATCAAGATTTTACTACATAAGCAAGATGAAGCATTCCAAGGATAGGTATCCAAGACGAAAGAATTCCCACAAAAGACAAGGAGAATGCAAGTGATCAAGACAAGAGATAGTTTCAGAAGAGTTAATCAAAGTTAGAGGACCGATTTGAGCAAAGTCACCATCACCTCATTCATTGATCGAGTTTGGAAATGTTCAGTATCAAGGGATATGTCTCATTCAATCACACTTGTGATGAGTTACAAAGGTCAAACAAGCTGAGGTGGTGCCCAGTCATTAGCCAATAACATTATTCCAAGATAACCCGTCCAAATACAATGTACCTAACTCATCCAACAAGAAGATAACTACCACATGTGGGCACAAAGTTCGATGCACTTACCGTTGTCATCTATTGGTCAATAATTCAAGGACATGTGTCCCATTTATTGCAATTTTATTGTTGGTCAAGCATTAAATGTTTTGTAATGGGTGTAACAAACCCTAATTAAAGTTTCTATCTTTCGATCTTGGCCATTGATTGTGAATCAATCTGAGCCACTCAATTGTAATGAGAGCACCATATAAGGCTCCACTCTTTCATTTGTAACGGTTAATAGTTAATAGATAATAATAGAGAGTAGTCAATAGTTCACAGTTAAAAGTTAGAGTAGAGTAGGAAGATAAGGCAAAGATTGTTGCCAAGACATTGTTGCAAGAAGTATGTAAACTTCATAAAAGGTATGGTGAAATTCATATGTTGATTCAGCAATTTGCATGGTCTCTAATTCTCGTTTGATTTTCATGTTGCTTATGAATGGAAGAACTTTGTGTATGATCAATGGTGAAATTTGTATATCCATGCTACTAACACCTTGTCAATGGTAAAGTGTCTTGCGTAGTCAACTAGATCTATCTTAACCAAGCTTAACTTCAATTATCACTCCTTCATTGATATGCATCAGCTTGATGGTGTTTATGCTTGTGGTGGTGATTTGAAAATCATCAAGCTATCCTTAGAAGATCATACTAGCCTTGTGGAGATGTTCGTTGCATGTCAAAGCAAAGCTTAGTTGGAGTTTCATCAAAGATTGTCCATTGCTCTTGCATTCTTAGGAGTAGATTAAATCTTTCTCAACCCTATCATTTTTCCTTTTTTTCAAATCAAGTGAAATTTCCACGTTCTGGCAATATCCAAAGCATCCAAGCATTCAAAGTAAGTCCACCTTGTGATTCCAGTAATATCACATTAAACAATTGAGTCTATCCAAGAGCACGTCAAGACCTGACATTCGAGAACCTTGGAGTCGTCCCATTTGATCATGCAGCTTAGCATTTGAGGAGTCTTTGTTCAAGAGAGGATAGAATACTTATTATATTATTATGTGTTGCATAGTGCGTAAAAACACCATCAACAATGACATTATATTATTTTATCATTTAATTAAATTAATTAATATTAAGTCATCATTTATATATTTTATTTATTTTTGACAACTTAATAAAAATCAATTTTATTAATTGTCACTTAAAAATTCGGGACATTACACAAGACACATCACCTCACCATTTTGTGTTGTCGAGACGTCTGTATTGTGGTTGTTATTTATGTAGTGTTTATAGTTCGAGTTAGTTGGGCTACGTTAGTGTGTTTTTTATTTGTTGATTATTATGGATTCTTTATTGGTTTGGGGTTATTCTAGGGACAAGATTGATAGCCTAAGTCCTAAGTCATATTTCCACATATATTTATGAGCATTCATACTCTTTGACTTGATTCTTGAAGCCTACTCTTTGATAAAGCTATATTAGGCTATGTTTATCAATATTGATAATCATACAGTGCAAATGGAACCTGTAAGCTATCTTGAATGTAAAGACATGAAATATTGTTGTCTAGTCTCTATGAAAGTCGGAAACTAAGAGGATTGTCATCATGTAATGTCCCCTTCTCAAGCTTAATCAGTTTGTGGACAATTAAGTTGTTTTCTGAGTTTTCCCATAGGCTAATTGGTAAGGGAGAACTCCAAAGTTCTTAAAGAGCACAAGTCTACTTTAGCAAGATTGTTATTAATGGCAATGAGCTTAGCTAGTGGTGTGGGACCACATGAAACTTTCATAATTGATTTATGGCTTCTTAGTAGCTCTTCAAAAATCTTGGAGGAGCATACTATTTTTAGTAAGTCAAACAATCACCTCGGATCATCATCCCAAGTCTTCAATATCATGATGGTATGATCAGAATTTGATTACTATAACATTGCAGTGCTTTCCACAATTTGGGTAAATTAATTGAATTATTCATTTAAGTTGTCTCGAGTCGAATTATTAAAATGACAACTTACTATAATAATTCAATTAAAAGGTGTTATAAGCATGTTTCAAAGTTTGACGCCTAGCCTTGGAGGCTTTTTGCACATTGAAATATTATTTATTCTTCAAAAAAGCCATTTTGGTGAATAATGGAATTATTATTTTAAAATTATAATTATTCCCTCCAAGAAAGTTATAAAAGTAGGGTGAAAGCTCATTTGAAAGGTTGGACATGAGAATGTTATTTTCTTTTTCTGTTAGAGAGAACTTCCAAAGCTTCTTGAGGAAGAAAACCCTCTTGGAGTTGCTACTTTAGGAGACAAAAGCCCCCCTACCTAACTTGTATGGTTTCACACAAAGATCACCATTGTGCTACAAATTGAAGCTTCAATGTTTGGGTTGCATATATGAAGATTTTTGCAGTGTTTTGAGTTGCAACTTTTTAGTGAAAATTTGCATATTATTTCCAAAAGTTTATTTGTTGCTTTGGGGCAATTCTTGAGGATTTGGCTAGCCATAACAATGTTGAACCCTCATGCCTGGTCATACCATCTTATTGCAGGTATAAAGTGTGAATTTAATACTATTTTATCTTCTGTTTAACTTGGGTAATTGTTGTTTTCTGCTAGCCATACTCCCTAAAGAGTGTCGGAAGACTTGTCAATGCAGTCTGTCTAACTCGGGGACAGGACGTACCTCTGCTAGCTAGAGTGTGACCTTCCAAAAGTAAAGCACTGGGTTTTTAAGTGTTAAAAAATACTTGTATGGGATCACCTTAACCCTACTTGCAACCTTAAGACAAATTGTGGTGAACAAACTGATGTATGATTGAGTTTTGGGAATCAATGTGATGGATGTTCTTGTTGTAGCAGCAAATTGTTAGACCTATACAAGATTGATGTCAATTTTCAGTCACGTGTATCACAACCTTTCACAACCACCACCCTTTGAAATAGTAACAACCTTTCACAATCACCACCCTTCAAAAGAGTCACAACCTTTCATAATTTCTGCCCTCCTTTGGAAGAGTCACTTCCTTATTTACTTCCCATTCTTCCTTCTTCCACTAACTCTTCCTTGATATACATACTCCCTTCTTTCTTTTCTCCTCCCTCTCCCCTCTCAAATGAGGTTCTCTTCTCCCTTTTATATATCATATTCAAGGGAGTCCCAACTTTTCATTTTATGCCTTTTGACCATTCATTAACTTCGTTAAATTTTAATTATATTTAATTTTATATTTTAATTTAAATGTTATTTTTATTCTTTTGTATTTTAATTTTATTATTATTATATATTATTAAATCCTATTTCAAAGTGGGGACATTACATTGGGTTCAGGTGTGTTAGGTAATCTAGAATCTACGATACCAGAGTCTTTGTTCAATTCGAGTTCGCGCTTGGGTTTGTCCCAGGTGCAGCCCAAGTGCCCAGACCGAACCCAAGTGTACCTAGATGTTCCCACGCCTATGGGTGCCCCAAAACAGGGCCCACACTCAAAAAAAAAATTAAAACATTAAAAAATAATGCAAACCCTAATTTTGCCCTATGAATGCCTCTGTTTTTTTAATCACTATACTTGCATTTTTCAAAAACTCTCTCCAAGCTTGTTTTGAAGGTTGTTGATTTTTCTTCAAAGGTGAAGGCTACAAAGGTTTGGGAATCGTCAAAGAAGGAAAATTTAGCCATCAAAGGTGAGTGAATATTCATTTTTTTCAAGACTTTTCCAGATTCTTTATTTAATTTTTTGATAAGTTTAGAATATTTTTTTGCTCTTTGTATGCATAATAGGGGGTTATAATGCCGATTGTTTTTTAATTTTTTTCAATAATGTTTTTAGTTTTCCATTTTAGGTTTATTATTCATACATAATCGCTGCAAGTGGAAGCTCTAGTCCAGTTTCTCGAGGCCGAAGTGAAGAGAGCCATTTTAAAATTGATGCACATTCGCCACTTTGACGTAATACAACAACAATGATCAAGCAAATGTCTGGTTGTTGGAGTTATCTTGGGTGGTTTAAGCATTGTGGTGTAGAGTATACAAGCTCATACGATCGAGTGAAAGGTCACTCATGCGCCATCCCTAGACACGGAATAAAAGCTTGTAAGGGGCCAGATAAGAAAGGTTTGCCCAAAGCTCTAATCTTGGAATATATTAGAGAATAGAGGAAGCCAACATGAGAAGCAACACATCAAAGAATGATCATCCTCTTGCCAAGGCAAGTGCAAGGAGGCCTCCTAGTGGCTCCACAAGCCTAGCTGGCCCACATCCTTTCATGCCAATGCCACCACCTTCTAAACTAGAGAATATCTCAGTTACACAAAAAAGAGGCCCATTGGATAGGATCTTCAAAAATAAAATAAGAGGTTGTCGATCAAAGCATTGCTCGTTGCATTTATGGTAATGGGCTTCCTTTCAACATTGTTAGATCACCTTATTGGCAAGGGATGATGGATACCATTTCTAATGCACTTGATTATGTTAGTCTCGGGTATGAAAAGGTGCAAACCACCTTATTGACGAAGGAAAAAGGTTCCATTGAGACACAATTGAGAGTGATCAAAGATACATGGCCGGAAACAGGTGTGTTAATCATTCCTGATGGATGGAAAGATTGCAAAAATAAACCATTGATCAATGTTATAGCAGTTTCCACTAAAGAGGCGATGTTTTTCAAGGCACTAGATTGTGAGGGGCAAGTGAAAGATGCAAGTTTCATTGCCAAAATCCTCACAGAATCCATTAACATGGTGGGGTCTCAAAATGTTGTCCAAGTAATAACAGACAATGCTAACGATTAGGGCAGCTAAGTCTATAGTGGAGGCTACATGTAATCACATTTTTGGACATCATGCAAAACCTTGGCACACAAATTAATTGGGTGAAACAAGTTTAAACAGAAGCCGAGAAGATTCAAATGTTTGTGACTAATCATCACATGTCACAAACCAGATTCAGGACCTCCAAGTTGGAGTTGTTGAAGGTAATTTAAATTTAATTTTTTCATTTTTCATTTTAATTTTTTTATAGTTGATACATGACATGTATTTTTTATGCCATGTTAGGTTGCTGAAACATGAATTGCATCTCACACACTCACCTTAAAACGACTTGTGAAGATGCAAGAGGCCTCGAGTGCTATGGTCATCAACAACTTGTGGAGTGTATGGAAGTAGTCAAGCATACGAAGAGCCCAAAAGGGTAAGAGCATTGACCTTTGATGATGATTGATGGGATCGTCTGGAATAAGTTTTGAGTTTCACTAAGCCCATCATGAGCATGATTAGGTATGCTGATACTAATTGCCCATGTTTGGGTGAAATTTATGATGGCATGGACTCCATGGTGGAGAAAATAAGAGCAATAATAGAGGCCAAGGAACATGACCCAACGGAAACATTTTTCAAAATTGTGCAACAAATTATTGTTGACCCTTGGAACAAGATGGCCACCCCTTTACATCTCTTAGCATTTGCTTTGATGCCAAAGTTTTATAGCAGAGAGATACTTGCATTGCCAAGGAGGATGCCACCATATAGAGATACGGAGGTTGCTACTGGCTACAAGGCTACATTTAGAAAGATATATGATCATGATGAAACTCGAAATATTGTCTTGACCGAGTTTGGCCAATACGTATTTACAAAATATCATGATAATACAGCTCTTCAAGCCAAATATAGAATGGATGTTGGTGAGTGCTGGTATGTGCATGGTCAAGGCTCCATTTTCTTGCATCCTCTTGCAATTAAATTATCTCTGCAAGTATGTAAGTTTTTATATTTTATTTTGTTGTCCTCATTTTTGTTTTCAAAAATGAAGAACCATTAAATGAATTTTTTGTCAAAAATGAAAAATTTACTCTGTGGCACGCTTCCCGAGGTAGAATTTCGCCTAATCCTTGGACTGGTTTAATCCTCAATCCATCCTCGAACTACGTTTCGAATTTCATCGCAATCTGGGATCGTTTGCTAAGTCTTTCCTTCAATTTCAAGTTTTTTCTCCCTAACTACAAGTGGGAAATTTTCCTCGAATTGCAAGTTTTAATGATTTCCTTTGTTTTAGTCTTTGTAGGGAAATTTTTGGCTAATTACAAGTACACTTTATTGAAAAAAGAACTTGTAACTTACTTTTTATTTCCCCCTTGATGCTTTTTGGTTTTTTAAGTCATAATAGGGATTTTTTGGATGAGTTACAAGTTAATTTTAAATTGCATATTTATAAATAACTTGGAATTCTTTTCTAAAACCCCTATTTTAATGTCTTTTGCTTGTAATAGAGATTTTATTCCTCTATTACATGTGTTAAGTTATTAAAACTTGTTGTAGGGATTTTATTTTCCGTTTACAAGTAATTTGTAACTTGCACATCTCTCTCCAAAACCTGATTTTGCTTAGAAATGGAATAAAGTGACAATTTTAAACTTGCTATTATGCCCAAAAAACCCGATTTTCTTCATAAAGTGCAAATTGGGGAATTTTAAACTTGTAATTGCATTTCTAAAACCTGATTTTGCCTTGTTGAGGGAAAACTAACATTCTAAAACTTGTTAGATGGGAATTAAAAGCCGATTTTCTCTTTTACATGAAAAATAAAACTTGCATTCCTTTTCCAAAAACCCGACCAGCTAAAGGAAGGCGTTTTTGTTGCAAATTGGAAGCATTTTTTGTGGAGATTTTTTGGGAGATGTGAGGCGTTTGGGATTCTTCCCTATTTTAATGCATTTGCAAACATCTATCACGCCATTTGGGGTTTATGTTTGCTGGTTTTTAATCTAAAATAGCAAACACGTGTTTGCCAAAACCCATGTTTTGGTGGATCTAAACTCCACGAAGCTTCAATCTACTAAGTCGTTTTTGCTTTCCATGCTAAGGCGTTGGGGTTTGATGAAGGATTGACCACTTCTTATGCCTCTAAGTTTGCATTTGTTGCCACGTTTTGCTGCCCAAGGCGTTTTTGCTAAAACATGGCAAGGGTTTTAGAATGCAGTTTAATCTCTATTTAAGAGTTCTCCATTCTTCTTTCAAAGATTGATCATCTTTTTGAAGAGGTATTTTCAGTTTGAAGCAAGGTATGATTTATTTTCTTTCTTTGTTTAATTTTCTTGCTTTCTTGTCTTCTTGTTTTTCCTTTCTAGTTGTAAATTTGTGTATATGTTTATTTTGCCCCAAAAATCGGTTTCGTGAGAGAGATTTTCCCCTTTCAAAGGCAATTTGTGAATTGCATTGTTCTTCCCCATTTTCCCTCTTTACTTGTATTCGGGATTTTAAATCCCGATTACAAGCTAGATGAAAATCATTGTTCTTCCCTTATGGTTATAAGAATTTAACCGTCTTTTGTCAAAATTCAAACTTGTAAAGATGAAAAATACCCATCCTTCTAAAATCAGGTTTTTAGAACCGGATTGCATGTCCAAAGTTCTTCCCATTTTCTTGGAAATGACATTCCCAAAACCTTCCCATTTTTATCCATCCATATCGCCTACATCCGTACTTTCCCTTCACGTCATTTCCCGCAAATCTAATTCTCATTTTTCACTCATTTTTCCATTTTCTGTTTTACAAGTATACTTGCATTCGGGTTTTAAAAATCCGATTGCATGTGTACTCTTCCCAACTTGTATACCTGTACAGTTTTCCCCAAGATCTGATATTCGTCAAAGTCAACTTTCCACCATTCCCATTTATTTGCCATCTTTCCCTCACAAAATCGTGAAGTGCAAGGGTTGGAGTTCTTCCCATTTGAAGAAGGAAAAATGTTAGTTGCAATTGATTATGATGTTGCCTTAACACTTTTAAGTCTTCATCGCAATATACCAGGTTGTCCTTCAATGTCAGATTTACCATCCTCTCCTATTCCAAGAAGATGAAGTATAAATATGACAAGTACCAGAATGAAGTTTCACCTTCGCAAGTTTCCTCTCCTTTGGATCGCATAAAAGATACGGAGATAGGGCATGTGGACATATTAGAATTTGTCAAGAGAGTGGAGGATCCGCTGGATAGTAATATGCAGCGGCTGTTGGACAGCCACATCCATCACGCATCCTCTTTTCCAGTGGCTGCCCTAGAACCTGAATTTGTTCTTGCTTGCGCCCATCGCTTTGACAGAGACAAGAACCATTAAAAATGATGATGGTGAAACAATAATACGCCTTGATGCAGATACAACTGAGAAAGTCTTCAGAATACCACCAGCACTTGTTTATATGGAAATTTCAAAGGATAGTGCAGCCGAGTACAATGTCAAGAGGGAAAAGGACTGCAAAAGTCATATTAACAGGTGGATTCATGAGCCACAAGCCGCCTTCTCAAGGTGGGCTAAGTTGTACCGCTGTGACTTTAAGTGAGAAATTCGAGACATCGTAACTCTCCTCAGTAGGATGATGCGTCTTGAACACTCCAATGTTTTTGAACCCTGGATGTATGAGTTTACCTTGTTCATTAGGCAATCCCATCATATATCATGGGGAGAGATTATCAGTGATGCTTTATGCGAGCAACTTGCAGCAGTCCCTACCACCATGACTTTCTACATGAATTCATACTTAGTATATTTGACAGCATCACTCTGACATTTTCCTGGTCTTTCTACCAAGGGTGACCGCTCGCTTATACCTGTACGGGAATATTATGATCAACTGCCTTTGAGACCTAGCAGATTGCATTTCAGAAGAGTTCAAGATGCATTCTTTGGCTACTTCATGTGTCAGTTTGATAAGACTCTAAAGAAAAGAAGGGTGTCAGATGAGGCATGGGAAAGAGTGAATGTGTATGGGTGCTTGTTTCTTCAATTCCCAACCTTTACCTATATGAGAGTCGGATGTTATAGTGGGCAGCCATACATGCTCCCTAGATACCCGACTGATAAGATCATTCTTATGGAGTTGGGAAGACAGATCATGGATGTGCACGCTCATCAGTCTGTCAGACATAAGGTCGGAATGGGGATTTCTACAACAAACCCATTGAAAATTGGCCGGTATTCTCTTGTCACATCCGTCAAAGCCAAAGCTATGGAGACTGATATGCAAGAGATTAAACTCAAAAAGTTTAAGTCCAGGGCAGATTTTGATTACCGAGGTATGAAGGAAAAGATCAAAAAGTCCTTTGTGCACGTGCATCGTATTGAGGATATCTGGGTAGATCTCTGTACAGAAATGGAGGTTCTCAAGATGGACTACTACAGGCTTACTGTTGAGCAGGTTATTGATCTGAACCTGGTGGACATTCCACAAGCAATGATTGATGATGGTTATGTGCTTGATCCAGAATATATTTCACGAAGGGTTGAGGAAGCTCCACTTCCTTTAATCCAATGGTCACACAAAGAGTGCACTTCCATTCTTGAAAAGTTTCAGCCTATTCTTGCCAACACCAACAATTGGCTTAAAGGTAATGGTGTTAGACTCATCAAAATCAAGGTTCGAAAAGAAGATGACTCTACGGGACCTCCTGACATAAGTCTGCGATTCAAATTGACAATAAGGAAGGTGCATCATCTTCAGCCACCAGGATCAAATTGCAGGTTAGTCGGGCAGTAGTGCTTCCTCTTGAGGAGGCGACAGTTCATGGAAAGGAAAAGTCCCGGTTTCATGTTCATGTGATCGATCCTGATAATCCAGAAGAAGGACACCAATTGTAATGTCCCCTACTTGATCTATTTCAATATACTAAAATTGATTGATATTCTTCAATAAATTATTAACAAGTTATTATTTATTTTCCTCACTAGATGATTAATTTCATGATTCATTGTTTTTAATATAGATATCAAACCCTACTACTACTTCAATTTAAGGGAGAAGGGTTTATGTATGTTACCAAAGCGCTTAGAGACCAAATACAATAGGTTCCCTCAAAGTTTACAGATCCAAGCCCTTACCTATCTTGGGTCCATACCCTCAAGGCTTATGGGTCACTGATCCCCACCCTATCTTAGGACTTAACCTTGTAGGTCCCGGGGACAACTAAGAGGGGGGGGGTCAATTAGTTGTCTAATAAATTCACACCAAAATCTTATTAACCAACTTAATGCTTAGTACCGGTAAGATAGTTAAGTATGCCGGTAAACAGTGTTAACATAAAATTGCTATACCGGTAAGAATTAATGCATGAAACATAAACATGAAGTCATCCACAACACATGACACAAATATTTGTACGTGGAAACCCTGTAAGGGGAAAAACCATGGTGGGAAACCTTACCCACAATCAGATGTTACTACTGCAGATAGTAAATGTACAAAAAGGGGTCTGCACATGCAGAAAGGCCAACAGCCTAGAGCTCACTGCTCAATCACAAATGGGAGTCACACTGACTACAGTTGGATGGTTAAATCCAATGAGAATGTACTACACAAAATAGCATCTTCATATGCTGGATTCAGTACCGGTGTAATGCTGATATGCTTCTAAAAAAACCTAACTTCACCTTCAAATGATGTCTTCGTGTATATTCCTGCTTGATCTCGCATATACCCTTCCTTAAATCTTTTGAGCATTTCACACATGATCTTACAAATAAGATCTTACATTTATACCATACCCTAAGACCAATTTTAGTAGGTCGGCTCTACAAGATATTACAATAAAACATTTACAAATAATATAATATCCGATGCAATAACCGATTGAACATGTCGGCTTAATGCATTTACAACAATAATAAATCATCTCCATAGCATGCCATGCTGATCTGGAAAAGATAAACCTGCCGGTGTAACCCTAGATAACCTGGACCTATTTGCCGGTAAAAGCAAATATGCAAATAAGAATATGCCAATGATTATTACTTCAAAGAAAGGTGTCCACATGATGTCTTCGACATTACCAGGTGTCTTCCATGTCAGTGCAGGTACTGGTGAACATTATATCCTGCCGGTTAACCATATACCGGTGACTGTTTTGAACAGTTTACTGATTGCCGGTGAATGTTGCTGAATCTCCAAAGTAGGTGTATTTAGTAGGTGTTGACATCAATGACAAAACCATGCCAAAATACCAACAAACCTATTGCTTGGATTTAGACTGCCCCTCTTTGGAACATCTCATTCCCATCTTCTTAAATACTGACAGTAATAACATGATTTAGACGATAAGTATACTAATTTCTTATGTATTATAAATATATATATGAAATTAAGTATGGCTGTCATATATATCGCAGTCCATAATAATATTACTATTAATTCTGCATGAAAACATTACCAAGTTTCATATATTAAGCATACATTCTCAGCTCATCCCCATGCATACCACCAAGAACAAAGATGTTACTGCCTGTAACTTAATAACAGTTCTAATCTTATCAATCCATGGTGATGTTATTGGATGCTTTGATTCCTTTCCTTTAAATCTCTCGATGTGAGGGAGAGGTCACACGTCTTCATCATGCAAGCCCTTTGGCAAGAGACACACCCTTTCACCATTAGCACCTTTTGAAAGAGTACTCTTCATTATTTCTGCCCTTTGGAAGGGACATAACCTTTTATAATCAGATCTGCACTTCTTATTTAAATCAGATCTCCACTTCTCATTTTTCAAATTCCCCCCTCCCCCTCAAATGAGTTTCTCTTCTCCCTTTTATATCTCACGTTTGAGGAAGTCACAACTTATCATTTCATGCCTTTTGACCTTTCATTAACTTTAATCAAATTCTAATTATATTTAATTATATTCTTTGATATTTTTATTTTTATTTTTAAATTTATTCTTTTGTATTTTAATTTTATTATTATTTATTATTAAATTATATTTCAAACTAGGGACATTACACCAATCTAATGATGCTCCTAAGTCTCTAGCTTTGGACTCACCTCATGAGATTCCTTCCTCAGTTTCCATCGAGACGCCTCTTTCTTCTCCTGACATAATAGTGGAAGAGTCTCCTCAGAATGAAGTTCCTATTTCACCAGTTGAGCCGCCTCCTGATCATCAACAAGAGGGTTTGCTGGAAATTCCAGAGGATACTCCTGCATGTATCCATTTGTCAAAGATTGATACCTCTACTTCTCACTTTGTAGAATTTATGAGGCAATCTTCATGCCCATTGGTTACTGAGCAAACCCTGGTCGCCATCCAAACACATACTCCTCCCAAGGTGACCACGGTTGTTCAAACAGAAACTGCTTCTTCGCTTTTAGCAGCTACTCAAGGAGAACTAGTTGTTTTACCTACATGGCCTAGTTCTTTTACCGCAAACAGGAAGAAGCATGAAATCTCTCTTGATGTCTTTGACTATCAACAACTCAAACAGTCTAGGCCCAAGGTTGCTAAAAAGGCCAAGACAATCTCCAGAGTAACTGTTGATAGCAATAAGATGAAAGTGGCAGAAATTGTTGAGCCCCTTGCGAATAAGCCACGTGAGGAAATGCAAGTTGTTGATTACAAGGTTACAAGGATAGAATTGGGCAAACAAACGCATGAAGTGGTCAAACACGATGCCCAGCAATCTGTAGCCTCACTAGTGCAGCGGAATGACGAACTTCTAGCAAAGAAAGACAAGCTAGAAGAGGAGAACCGGCAACTTGTTGCAGTTGTTCATAAAATTGCAAAACCTGTTGGTGAAGGGAGTAATCCTACAAGTTCTTCCGGTACCCAAGAACCAATTCGTGGAG
The DNA here is from genome assembly GCF_030272615.1 of Cryptomeria japonica. Taxonomy (NCBI): domain Eukaryota; kingdom Viridiplantae; phylum Streptophyta; class Pinopsida; order Cupressales; family Cupressaceae; genus Cryptomeria; species Cryptomeria japonica. The sequence goes on from NC_081415.1 coordinate 326,064,362, forward strand.
TTGAGAGAGCTGCCCAGAAAGTACAAGCATTGGATTCTTGGGTGGATCAACTTCATGATCTAAGTGCACAAGTGCTGAAAGACATTTTCCAAATGATGTCTAAGTTGGAGGCCATTGAAGAGAAATTGAATCATACCTCCGACACTTTCAAACAGAATTTGGAAAGGGTTGAAGCTAGTTTGACAATCTGGCGCACCATGCCCCAACGACAGTTGAGTGTTCTTCAGGAGCATGCCATTATTTCTTCCAGGGTCATGTACTTGGAACTTGAAGAACTTCTGGAGAATAAAGCCCTTGTTCTCAAATCCCTCATTGAGGAGATTGATGATGCAATGAGATTGTGGGGTGAGGTATTTCAAGGTATTGTTTCCCATTGTGAGAAGGCTTCTTGCAACATAATGAGTCAGAATGGAGAGCTGATACGAGAAGAAGAAGTTCTTGCAGATCTCCAGATGAGGTTTCATAATGAATGGAGGAGCAAACAATTCTCAGCTACTTCAATGCAGGCTCTAATGAAACATCAAAACTTTTTGCACGAAATCCAGTCCACCTTAGAGAAGAAAAACTATATGCTTCTTCGATGTCATGATAGCATTGTGAAGACCATGGTTGTTGCCAAGAACACCCACGAGCCGAATCCCGCTGAGCTACGAATGATCATCCAGAAATTCGAAGGATTCATGTCTTCACATGCTGCAGCTTAAGTGTTTTTCAATAATTAGTTGTATTTTTCCAGAATTGTAATCTCTTAGTTGTAGTTTTTCTTTTGACAAGATACAGGTAAAAGCCTTTTGTAAATTGCAAGTTAAGTCTTTACTTGCACTTTTGTAATTACATGTAAGGCAACTACAAGTTGTGTTCAGTTAGGACTGTAGTTGGAATAAGTCTTAGTTAGTTATTGAATAAATCTTGGTGGTTGAGAGAATCTCTCAAGTTAGATAGGATCCTCCCACCTTTTTCTCAAGGCTCCTCTACTATAAATACTTGAGGGGTCTATTGTAATCTTTATCTTTTTGAAAGCAAGCAAAAACTCTGTCAAATTTGCAGCAAAGAAGTCTTTGAGCTTTTATGTGTAAATTGAAGAATTGAAAGGAATAAAAGAAAATTGCTCAAGCTTTGAGTCTTTGTGCTACATTCTTGAGTTTGTGTTCCATATTACCTTTCTTGCAAGTGTTTCTTTGAGAACTTAATCTTATCTGATTTGCAGTCTTTGAGATGCAAGTATAGGAGATTAATTTAGTTAAAGTAGAAGTTCTATTGGGAAAAAGCTGTAAGACTTTGTGCTTACACTTTTTCTTAACAGAGTTTCGAAGTAAGTAGATTTTACAAGAAATAGTTGTGAGTCTTTGAGCTCACACTTGTTCTTGTTGTCTTGCGTTGAAAGAATTAGATATTTCAGTCTTTGTGTTGTTATAATTTGTTCTTAATAAAATTAGTATAGAAAAGGGTAGATAGGACTTCACATAATCAAGACTTTGAGCTTGATATTGCTGTCCCGTCCTGAAGGAAGTGACGAAAGTCTTTGAGCTTTCAGGAAACTTCATTTTTTTTCTCTCATTTCATTTCGAAAGTTGTCACTGCTGTTTTATATCAAATCGCTATCACTTTTCTGTGAAGAGAAAAGGATATTGCCTTTCTTGAAAGAAGAAGAAAGACTGTTGTCCCATCCCATTTTATTTTCAAGTTTTAGATAGATAAGGGGAGCCTTCCCTTAATTAGGAGAGTTTTACTCACACACTATGGTTGAAACCACAATTTTGTATATTTCCCCAAGTGTACAAAATTTTCAACCAACATATTTTTATCGTTTTCAATTCAATGCTATCATATTAAAATATTTTGTTTTATTATTTATGTTTTAAGTTTTTAACTAAATGTTGTATGCAAATTCAACATGTTGCAAGTTCATACATTAAAATATTTTTATTCTATTATTTTGGTTGCTATCTATTTAGAATATTTTTATTTTATTATTTTGGTTGCTAAACTTTTCATAATAATCAATATCATAGGTTCCAATTGCAAGCTTTGTCTCATCTTCAGGGTCCAAATCTTTGCCAACGAGCTCGTCACTCACTGGGCTTTTAGTGTTTCTTCTCATTTTGACTTTTCCTCTTTTTCAAGCTTAAGCACATTGTTCTTATCCATTAAGTCTTTGAGCAGCTGCAACTCATTTTCATCTAGTTTATTTCTATCTTGTGGCGCGCACCAAGCACTAACAATCTCTTTCTTGTACACTAACATGAGGCCCTCTTTCAATACAATCTTGAATCTTTCCTTTGGAATCTTCATGATCAATGATACTTGCACCATGATATTAAACAAAAGGAGCTCACAAAAAGAGTTTGTAAGTTTTCTTCTCTTGCCATATCGTTTCTTGCTTTCCAAACATGCCACAAAACAACATAAAATCTATTACCAATTTTTGAATTTTAACAATTTGGCAGCTGCTAAACAACCATGTAGAAGCATAGTAGATACTATAAGAAGATAAAACCTTTTGATAGACCTGCAATTGGCCAGCTAAAGAGAGCAGAAGAGTCTTCCATTTGATATTTTTATTCTCAATTTTCCTAAACATATACACCTACATTTCTTTTAAACAGAGATCAACTGAAAAGGGAATTCCCAGATACCTGTTGACGTGTCTGAAATCGCATTGCTGCAAACTCCATACGGCCAACGCAGAATAGAATAACCAGCTGAGTATCCTATCCTCTCTTGAAATAAGGAAGTCCCTAATGCTGCTTTTTTTATATTGTATCAAAGGGGACGACCTCAAGGTTTCTTTTGTCAGGTCTTGACTACGGGACTACTCAGTGGTCTGATGTGTTTTTGCTGGAAACACAAGGGGACTTACAATTTGCAACAAACTGATCTGCTGTGATTCTCGAATTACACAATAAAGAGCAAAAGGAAAGGGTTAGGAGATCTAAAACTAACAACACGGGTATGCAGGTAGACGGATTCAACATAACCAATTCCTGCTTGGCCAGAATAGCCCACAACCTTGCAGGAACGGTGCAATCTTCAAAGGGACTTGGAAGATTTTCAAACTGGAGACGCACGGCTAAGCACCCAATTCTGGCGCAACTCAGACGGACACCTGCAATTGAACTAAGCACAATTAAAGGCTCAGGTTAACCACACAAAAGGATACGCAATCAGTATATCCTCAGTGGTATAAGCCTGAATCTATCAAATACCTACACACCCAAAATAGAAAGATCTGTTTCCCCTCTCGGGTAAACGGTTAAATGCAGAAAGTAAATGCACAGAACATAATGGAAATATATTAAATAACCAGCCTCTGTATTAATTCCACAATCCATGTACAATAAGTGCTTATAACATTACATCTGACACGACTAACATGATCCTACTTCGAAGAAAAGGTACACAATATATAATACCCGAAGGGGTGCGATGCAACCATCGCGACTCCAACTACCTACCCGTCGGCTAACTAACTGACCGCCGTAACTCATTATTACCGACGACAACATAAACATAATATAACAACATAACATAATGATCATTCTCGGCAACATCATCCCCTCCAAGAAAAGAAGTCGACTCCGATGACTTAATACAAAATAGAGATGAACAACAGGAACTACTGACGCCAGTCGGGCCCAGATCTTATACACTTGCTGCGTCCTCGCCTGAAAACCCTTTTCTGCTACCATCCGATGCTCAAGTGCGGATTTCACCAATATTGCTTCCTTTGCCATCACAGTACTTCTGTGCCTAACCCAAACTTGTCTGCAAAACACGTTTTTCAGTCTCAGCTTCCACCAACTGCTACTCAAATGATACTGTCTCCCTAGCCAATTTGTCCTCGATAGCCACCCGTGCTGCTCTCCCGGCATCCAACTCCTGGGTACGCTGAACTAAGTCTCACGCGACTATTGCCTCCAACCTGGTGGTCAACTCCTCTCGAGCCCTCTGTGCATCCACCAAGGCAACCTCACGTCCAGCCGAGACATACTCCGAGTTCCTCAAAGCGTACCAGTCATGCCTAGAGGTGGCCACAATCCGCTAGCACAAATGCTAGGAGACACCTCAAATCCTACATCACACTCCCCAAAGGCTAAAAACTGAACTGAATAACTCCCTGGTGTCATACAACTGCGCGGACCTGCAATGCCTTCCCTCAAACTTTGTTTGTTCCCAACTTCCAAATCTGTCTCCCTCTACGGCTTATGGCTTCCTCGCCAATGCTTAGCTGCAGGCTTCTTTCTCATAGTATGGACAACCACAACACTTCCCATGGTATTCTGTAGCTCAAAAATAAACTGGGGGTCTGGGGCAGCGCCCCAGCGGGGTCGAGGGGAAGCACCCCTCGCGGGGTCCTGCGCAGTACAGGGCGGGGTCAAGGGGTACCACCCCCGCCGCCAACACCAATTTACAACCCTCAGGACCATACGAAAGTCCATGGCCCACAGCATTTCAGTGATATTTTAAGATGCCAAAAACCCTTCTTTTCCACTCTGAATTTCCAGTGTCCTGGCTTCAAACTCTAGCGAATCATTTTAAATCTGGTCGTCGTCGTTTTTTTTTTATGGCACTGTAATGTCCCCGATGGCACCCCGGCCATACAACCTCCCTGTATGGTCAACAACAGCACTGGCACCTCCGATCATGCGGCCACCTACCCAATCGTGCGGCCACCTTCCCGTGCGGCCTACACCCCTCCACCGTACGGTGGACCATGACGACGGAGCGGTTGCGCGGCTGTGCGGCGTGTGCAGCTGTGCGGGGTTTATGCTGGGTGTGCGGTTGACCACCGCACGATGGCATCCACCTTCGGTGGCATCCACCGTCGGTGGTTCCACCATACACCGTCGGTGGTACCACCGCCGGTGTGACCACCTTCGGTGGTTCCACCGCACAATGGTCCCACCTTCGGTGGTTCCACTGTACGGTGGTTCCACCGCACAGTGATCCCACCTTCGGTGGTTCCACTGTACAGTGGTCCCACCGCCGGTGTAACCACCTTCGGTGTTTCCACCGCACAGTGGTTCCACCTTCGGTGGAGCCGGTGGCCTCACGTCTTTCTTCTTTTTTTCTTTTTTTTCTTTCTTTCTTCCAGTCGTACGGTCATCTGTCGTGCGGTGGTGTTTTTTTCACAATTTTTTTCCTGTCGTACAGTTAACTGTCTCGTATGACCGTACGGTTTTTTTTTAAGTTGTCTAGAGAGTCTTCAGCTCAGGTCCCCTGTCTCTGGGATCGCCCTTCATCCTTCTCGGTTTTCCTCGACCAAAAGTCTCCTGCTCTTGTCCCGTGCCTCTCGAGTCGCTTGCCCGGCCTCTCAGGTCCCCTTCCATCCTCTCGGGTCCCCCTTCGGGCTCTCGGGTGTTCGTCCGGCCTCTCGGGTCCCCTGTGCACTTCGCGTGGTAGGGTTTCAATTTGTACCCGTTGGTGGCCAATCTATTTTCAATGTCCATCCGAAGACCTGGAACCACAAATTCTATAGGGACAACGGTCTCCTTCCCGTACATAAGAAGAAGAAGAATAATAAAGATTTTGAAGACTGCGGTCTTCCACACAGGGTTCCAATCGTTGCCAACGCTCTTCGGATTATCTACGTCGCCAGGGTTTGGGGCGTCTCCCTTCCAATATTCTTTGTATTCCGGCAGGTACACCTCTGTTGGTTGCTCTGGTTCCTCTACTTCGAGCCTGTAGCTTTGGAACATTCCGTAATCCTCCATTTGCCAGTGGAAGAGCCCGTTAAGTGAGCATACCTCATCCTCAGAACATCCCTCCAATTCGAGCACCCCTTCACTGTTCGGCTCCATTGCGTTCTTGCCCTTGCTTTCATCGGGACCCCCTTCCCCTTTATTAGAGTCCTCTAAGTCCATGGAAAGTGTATTTTTCTTCCAGTTGTGGTTTACCCTCGCGTTGATCAACCACGCTCTCCCCAGGATGGCGTCATAGCCTTTCTTCTTCAAGGGAATAACCATGAAATCTAACAAGAATGGTTGCGTACCAATTGTCACTTGCTGGACCATCAACAGGGCGAGTGGCTTAATGCCGTGTTGGTCCGCTCCCACCAGGTTGAATGTGGGTGGCCACAAGGTGGACTTCCCCAGCCGCTTCCATGTTTCTTCTGGTAGTACATTCACCCCAGATCCCCAGTCCACAATAGTGTCCTTCAGAATGGTCCCACGGATACCCATTTCTACCACAACTGGGTGTCTACCACTGCTCAAGGCTAGTAACATCGGGTCAGTCGAAGGGCTGACAGAAACCTCCACCTGTGGTGTACTCTTCGAAGCGGTGGCGGGAACCCCTACCTATGGTGCACTCGACGATGCGGTGGCAGAAACCCCTACCTGTGGTGCACTCGACGATGCGGTGGCGGGAACCCCTACCTGTGGTGCATTCGACAATGCGGTGGCAAGAACCCCTACCTGTGGTGCACTCGACAATGCGGTGCTTTGCACATTGGTGAGGATGACAGTCCTCAATTGTGGCATAGAGTCTAGAAGGTCTTTTACCTTTATCGACACCTCTATCTGCAAGATTTGCCCAATGATGTTATTTTCAGCTTCCGTACGGAATGATGTACTCGCCACCTCGTTGTCTTGTCGTTCGGCCGTCATCTCACGTTCAATATTGGCCTTTGCCTCCCGTAATCTCTCCTTCTCCGTACGGGGGTCGGGATAAGTGGCCTTTTTCGTTTGGGCGCAGGTGATCACCAGTACTTCTTTCTCACCAGTCTTCTCAGCCTTCTCAATGTTGAGGAGATTAACCCCTGCCTGTGGGCAATTTGCGTCCTCATGGTCACCTGGCCCACACCATCGGCAGAGGTGCTGAGGGGTGGCTTCCTGCGTGCAATCACGGGCGAAGTGCCCCCACTGATTACAAGCTCTACATTGGATAATTGGCCGGCCCTTGGCGTCATACTAGATACGGCTTTCGTTATTGTTATTGTTGCTATTCCTTCCGCCACCGCATCTGTTGTCCCGGTAACCTCCAAATGATGCCGTTGTGTTGGTTTGCGAAGTTCCGACAGCCGGCTGCTCTTGCGTGAAGAGAACTTGTTGGCTCCTGGTTTTCATATTGTAGGGACATTCCTTTATCAAATGTCCCGTAATCTGACAAATGTCGCAGAAAGCCTTCTTGGGACAGGACCCCTTGGTGTGTCCGTCACTCCTACAGTCGGTACACCACACGTCATTTTCTTCCGTCTTACTTGTACTCCGTTTCATGGCTTTGAATTCTTTCAGCATTCGTTCCATGTCCTTTTGGAGAGCATGCACCTTTTTACTCAATTCGCCACCGCTACTGCTTTCCCCGTCAGAATCTTCATCATCGTCAGATGAATATTTATTACTTTTCTTCTTCCTTGATGTTTTGTATTCGCTCTCTAGGTCCATCGCCCTATTATAAGCGTCGTCATATGACGTCGGGGGTACAATTTTCATTTTTTTCCGTAGAGAGGATTTCAATCCTTCAACGAACCATCGTTTTTTCAAGCCCTCAGCCGGTTGGCTTTCCATTTTACCCAACAATTCCTTCAGTCTCCTACTGTATGCCCGTACTGTCTCCTTGGTACCTTGTTTGGTACTGTATATCTCTGTTACAATTTCGTTGTCATCACGGAGCAACCAAAACTCTTCCGTGAATTCCTTCTGTAGGTTGGCCCACGTGGCCACTTTTTGCTTATCTACATCAGAGTACCAATCTATGGCAACTCCACGTAACGTGGCTGGGAATTGCTGTACCCAGTCATCCTGGTCTGTCACTCTGTTGGCGGACCAAATGGTTTCACATGTACGGCAGTGCCGTAAGGGATCTTCCTTGCCCTCCCCTGTGAACTTTGGCAATTTCTGTTTACTCGCCATCCCACCACTGAGTCTTGCTCCTCTAATTCCTTGTGTGCTTGTACCTAGCGATCCTCCGCCTCTTGCAACTAAACCTCCACTCATGGGTCCTCCAAAGGAAGTTGCTGACACCGAACCGAACAAATTGCCTCCCGTACGGTACCCTTGTGCTCCCTTGGCACCTTCGATCGTACCGTCACCTTCCGCTATCTCCCTCCAGTTGTCCTCCGAAATGGACAAATTCTTTAGTAGGTCTCTGGTAGCGTCGATCAGGTTTAGGCTTCGCCTTGTTTGTTCCACCAACTCTTCGCGACTTCTTACCTTACGGTGGTATTCTGGCGAACTGTAGAGTTCTCCTTCGACACCCTCCGTGACTCCTTCTCGGTTCCCTTCGGGCAACCCTGCGACGGTGTAATTCTCTCCGTCTATCTCTGCCTCCGCAACCTCCGTGACACCTCCTGGGTTCCCTTCGGGCAACCCCTCGGCCGGTCGTCCCTCGGCAAGCTGCCTTAGCCTACGCCTTCGTTCTATCTGTTGTCTGAAATTCAACGTGGTTTGTGCCACTTCCCATTCGTCACTCTGTATCTTTTATTTTTGTCCTTATTTAGTCTATTGGGCATAAGTCACTTCCGTACACAGCAAACACATGCCATGTACAAAAAAAAACTTTTTATTATTTTTATTTTTATTTTGCCTTTCAGCCACAATTTATATCAACAGTGTGTCGGGATTATTCCAGGGTTCAATTTCCCCTTCGCCTCTTGCCATCACGCTCTGCGTCCCACGACGATTGTTCCCTTTGCGCGTCATCGGCCTCTGGGTTAATCTCACCGACGGGTAGGCCCATCGTGTCCGTGTGCCATCCGTGTCTTCCGTTCCCGAGTTCGACTAGGCAACAACGCCAAATGTTTGCCCTCTCGGGTAAACGGTAAAATGCAGAAAGTAAATGCACAGAACATAATGGAAATATATTAAATAGCCAGGCTCTGTATTAATTCCACAGTCCATGTACAATAAGTGCTTATAACATTACATCTGACACGACTAACATGATCCTACTTCGAAGAAAAGGTACACAATATATAATACCCGAATGGGTGCGACACAATCGTCGCGACTCCAACTACCTACCCATCGGCTAACTAACTGACCGCCGTAACTCATTATTACCAACGACAACATAAACATAATATAACAACATAACATAATGATTATTCTCGGCAACAAGATCTATCTAAAATGCTGAGAGAAACCATGCAAACAGGATGAAAACAAGACAATAAACACCAAATCAATGTTTATATATTGATTTCAGCTACCTATTACAACAATTTCTGCAGCATCTCTATGCTACTGCTTAAAATCTAACCTATTCTAATTCTAAAATCTAACTCTCACCAGAGTCTAACTATTTAACAATCTCTAACTATCTAACCATCTAACTATCTAACCCTTTACAAAAGAAAGGCCTCTGCCTTTTATAGCTATTACAATTTTGAATCAGAGGCCAGGATGGACTGCATCCAAGGGTCCTGATCTGCCTTCCAGAAGCTAGCAGCTTTAACCCATGCCGAATTAATTCTCAGTTATCCAACCAGCAACTATCTCAACTACCTGCCACTATTTGGCTTTAATTCAGGTCTATCCAATCTTCTTGGTGGTTGGGAATAGTTATCCACAAAAATATCTTGTGCGGGACCCATAGGCAGTTTACAATAAAGCAGTTTCAATTTTAAAACTGAATTTTTGGACTTAACTCTAGTTGTGCACTTTCTTGAGAATGCATAAACTTGAGTGTTCTTTTGCTTTTTTGCCTTCAATCTCACCGAAGGACTTCATCTTTGTTCAGCGGCACGATTCCCAATGTTTGGTTGCTCTCACGCTCCTGCAGCGTGTTCGCACATCATTTTCTTTTCCAGTCTTTAGCGCCCGGCCTTGATTGCGATCCTTCTTCGATTTGCGTTTCAGGTCTTTCTCCTGGTTCTCCAATGACCACCTGCGATCAATCAACCAATTTCATTAAATCAATTTGAAAAATTAAATAATTTAATTTAACAAACATTAAATTTAATTACAATGTCTGGCTTGAGAAGCTCTTTCTGAGATGTATCTTGAAAATGCTTCTCCTTTCTCTTCGAATGTGAAATCTGATCCTTGGTCTTGATGGTGATTGGGCGTTACTTCTATGTGATTTTACCTATGGAGTCTTGGGCGTTTAGGAATGGGTTTATGGCGTTTTGAAAACTTCTTATAGCACGATTCTGGAGGTTTGAAGAGCCCCTGCAAATTTTAAAATCCTAACACTAATGCATTTTCTGGATTTCGGAGCTATGGCGCTGTTTTGCAAACTTTAAACTGCGTTTTCTAATCCTAAGGGCGAACTTCGGATGCCTTGGCATATTTTTGCGATTTTGAAAGAACTTCGGAGCATTCACGCCCTTTTGCAAAATCGAAGAAAATCGGACCATTTGACACTTTTTGCAAATTTAAGGTAAATTTCAGACCATTTAGCATATTTTGCAAATTTTTGCATCTTCAAACTTCGGAGCTTCAAGGTATTTTGCGATTTTGACGATTTCCAGAGCTTAACGCCTTGCCAAAAAACTTCGGACCTTTCGTATGATTCTACAAATTTCGGAGCATTAAGCGTTTTTGCAAGTTAGAAAAGTTTTCGGACCTAAATGCCTTTCGTAAAAAACTTCGAACCTTTAAACGTGTTTTGCAAATTTCGGATGTTTGGTGTTTTGGCGAGCTGGAGATTTTCAGACCTAAACCCACCTTTTGCAAATTTCGGAGTGTTTGAACCAGAGAAACGAGACTCGCCCGAAATCGCCCAAACTCAGCGAGTCCGAGTCCGAGTCAGGCCAAACGAGTCCCAGGGGCTCGGACTCGGACTCGGCCGAGTCTGGAGAGTAAACTCGCCAGACTCGCCGAGTTGGCGATTTTGGCTCAAAATCGCCAGACTCGGCGAGTCCTGAGCCCCAGACTCGGCTACTGGCTGAGTTAATAAAATGACCAAAAAAAAAACATTTTAAAAAGTAATAAGTTTTTTTGGAAGGGCGAAATTTGACATTTTGGTCTCTCCGTCAGGATTATTTTATGGAATATAACATTTAAGTATAAGAAAGATTAAGTTATATTCCATATATACTGTCAGGATGTTTGAGAGTGGTTTTGGGCCTCCAGGAGTTATATTGCAAAATCTAGTTTTTGGAGGATTCTTCAGTTTTCCAAACTTAGTCAAATTTCAGGATCAGGACATTCCAGACTTAGCCAAATTTCAGGGCATTTGAAGATCAGGATGACATTCCAGACTTTATCACTCACCAACTTGACCTAGCTTGGACCTTCAAGAATGATACTCACTCACCAAGCAAGACCCAATTAGCAACAAGAGCAAAACCAGGCCCTAAGGAAGACTCTCAAAGAAACCCTAATTCAGACTTGTAATAAGTTTTTTTGGCCTTGCGGGGCGCTGCCCCTCGACCTCGCCCTGTATCGCGACAGGGAGCACGCAAGGGGCACTGCCCCTTGACCCCACCTTGGGGGCGCTGCCCCCAAACCCCTGTCGAAAAATATGGGGGAAACTGCGTCGATAGAAGTAGAGAAAATTTAACCTCCGAGTCTGACATTGATTGGATCGACCAGGTAGATATAGAGGTTGAGATTGTAGCCATGGCAGAGGAGGAGCGGAGAGCACGAGCACAGACAGGAGATTCAGAGGCAGATAGTGACACGGATGTTCCTGATGTTGGTGAGCATGGCATGGTGTCACGGGGAGCGGCTATGGCAGTCGAATCATCTAGGACCTACCTTAGACGCCTTCGCAGGGGGCTGGGGCCGGAGGGTGCAAGCTCCTCTGAGCCATAGACTTGTAGTTGTATTTACCTTTGGTATTTGTATGAAACATTTGATGATGATCATATGATGACATGGATTTTTTATTCCATGAGTTTTGTAATATTGTATACATTTGACAATATTTATATATCTATGTTTGTTATTTTCTTCAGCTACAATTTGCGTTTATGCTTATCTGATTGATGTATACTTGTGTATGTAATCAAATGAGCCGAGTTTGATGATGTTATTGTGTCTTTAAGGTGTATTCAATAAAGGGTGTCTGAAACAAGTTTTAAATATTTAAAAATCTCTAAATTTCTTGAGTTTTTCACTATCCCGAGTCCAGCCGAGTCTGGAGCCGAGTCTGACGCCGAGTCCCGAGTCCGAGTCCGAGTCCGAGTTGGCCTTGCCGAGTCCGAGTCTCGTTTCTTTGGTTTGAACTTTTTGCAACTTTATCAAAATTTCGAATTTCGGCCCCAGGGTTCGAAATTGGGAGACTTAAGTGATTTTCGGACCTAAAGGGTCTTTTTGCAACATTTCAACAATTTCCAGTTTTTGCCCTAGGGTCCGAAATTGGAAGACTTAAGTGATTTTCGAACCTCTAGGGGCTTTTTGCAACTTTTCAAGCATTTTCGGACCTAAAGCACCTTTTGGGAAATTTTGAATTTGGCCCCAAGGTCCGAAATTGGGAGACAAGTGATTTTCAGACCTCTGGGGGCTTTTGGCAACTTTTGCACCTTTTCACATTTTAGCCCCAGGGTCCGAAATTGGAGGACTTAAGTGAAATTCGGACCTAAACCCACTTTTTGCACCATTTCGCATTTTCAACTTTTTGCCCCAGGGTCCGAAATTGGGCATTTTAGCGATTTTAAACGTTTTCCTCAAGAAGTGCGAGCTTGGGCACTTGGGCGAGTTTGTCAAGATCTCGCCGAAGGATCATTTTATGGAATATAACATTTAAGTATAAGTGTATATACTTTTAGGATGTTTGAGAGTGGTTTCGGACCTCCAGGAGTTATATTGCAAATTCTAGCTTTTGGAGGATTCCTCAGTTTTCCAGACTTAGTCAAATTTGAGGATCAAATTTCAGGATCAGGACATTCCAGACTTAGTCAAATTTCAGGATCAAGACATTCCAGACAATCAAATTTCAGGATCAGGACATTCCAAACTTAGCCAAATTTCAGGGCATTTGAAGATCAAGATGACATTCCAGACTCCATCACTCACCAACTTGACCCTTCATATCCCATTCATCTTCCGCAAAGAGAGAAAGGCACAAACCGGGGGGTCCCTATCCAAGACGGGGATGGGTGTGCGATTCGCACAACAATACCTAACAATTTTTTTTGGGCCTCCCAATTGCCAATTAGACCCACACAGATAAGAGAGAATTTCAACATTCCATCCTAAAATGATAGATTTATGATCTGCAATTTTAGCTCTAGAATCTTCACAGAAGATCTTGAACCTAACCAACAGATTTTATAATTTTCCTGCTCTAGAACAACAAACAAAGTGGTATCATCCACAGATTGAGCACTCAAAAAAGATTTTTGGCAAGTTGTACAAGTTGCACAATAATAACATCCAAGTAGGCATACTCAAGAGTTATATCCCAACTCCCCATCACCCCCTCATTGAAATCAAGTTTTTTGGGAGTGGAGACCCCATGAGGTTGAGGGGTAGTGCCCCTCATGGGGGTCTAGGGGCAACGACCCCAACAGGGTCAACAAGCAACACCCCTTATGGGGGTTTGCAGGCAATGCCCCCAACAAGGTCAAGGGACAACATCCCCTGTGGAAGTTTGAGGGCAACGCCCCCAACATGGTCAAGGAGAAGCAAATTAAGGCCTTCGAAACCTTTGCCACCAATGAAAATCGCATTTTTTTAACTACAAGCAAGAAAAAATAAATCATATGAATTTGGAAGACATTTAATGCAAAACTCAGGATTTATTGCATTTACTCACAAGTTTTATAGGAAAAAATTGCCACGGTTTTTTCAATAACTTGTTGGAAAGTTTTTGGGCGAGTAACTCGCCTCCCATTTTGACTCGAGAGTACTTGTGAGTCAAAAGGATTTTTGGAGAATTTTTCAACAATAGCATCAACAACAATAACAAAGAGCTGGAGCAAGGGGGAAGCCTTGCCTTATTGAGCTTTGAAGCTAGAAGGAATTGGTGAGAGATCCATTAATCTCAATCTACATAGGGGAATCATAGAAGAGCACCTTAACCCAATCACAAAAAACCTTATGGAAGTCGAAAGCATTCAAAATTGTATGAACAAAACCCCATTCTATTCTCTAATAGGCTATCTCAAAGTCCAAGAGAACCATTCCTAATATTTGACAAGTATAACTTGCCCAATCCATACACTCCCAACTAGTAATCAAGTTCTCGAGAATATATCTATCATTAATAAATCCCATTCGATTCACAAATATAATATTAGGCAAAGTATCTCTCAATCTCAAAGCCAACAGGGTAGCAAGGATTTTATAAGATAAATTCAAAAGAGTAATTGGTCTACAATTTTTTTATCGTGGTTTTATCCCCTTCCTTGGGCAGAAATTTTATAACCCTTCTATTAATCTAGGTCCAAGAGAACCCATTTCAAAAGATTCATCATAAACTTCCAAGAGTTCATCCACAATCCATTTACTATTGCTATCATAAAACTTGATAGGAATGCCATCTAGTCCTCGCACTTTTCCATCTTTAAAAAAGTTTATAGCTCTGACAATTTCTTCCTTGAATAAACTCTTGTTGAGCTCATCTCTATCATCCTCCTCCAACTTGGTCAGAATAATTCTCTTGCAAATAAAATATGCTTCAACACTTTAATATTATCCTCTATAGAAAACAAGTTCTTTGAGAATTCATGATGATCTACTCACATCTCATTGGGATCATCAATCAATTCTCCCCAATCGAAATAAGCCCATTTTTCTCTTGTAGTGCTTGGCTTTCAATATATTGAAGAAATATTTAGTCCCTTTGTCCCCTTCTTTGAGCTAGGTGAGGCTGGCCCTAGACCTTGTGATGCAAGAGCATCCATGGTGTAAGGGCAATCTTGCATCACCAAAAAAATTGTGTGGCTGCTTACAAAGTGAGTTCATGAGGGCTGTCATGGATAAAAAGTGGTAGGATAACTTCCTTAATAATTTGAAAGGTATAATTGAATCTTCTAACAAGGCCAAAAACTAATATTCGCTGCCCAAATCTGCAAACTATAAATCTTTAAGATTTTAACTAAATAAAGAAATCTTCAGCAATTTTCTTGCAAATATAAATTGAACAATCACCAACAATGAGCTCAAATGTTATCCCTATGTAGTATTGTCTCAATAGATATGATGATTTTTGTCCCCAAATCCAAATGTGGAAATCGGAGAAGGTTTTAGTCCTCTGAATGTCCAACACCAAAGGTTTTTGTCCTTGAAAGCAAATTTGAAATTTGAATTAGAAAATGATGATAATCAATAATTGATATTTTGATGTGATTCTTGACTTTTGTTTTACAGGTGCTTTACTTTGGGCCCTTTATTTTATTTATTTTTTACTCCAATAAAAAAACTTTTAAATTCCATACAAAGGCCACCTTTTGAATTACATTTTGAATAAAGTGATAAAAGCAGTTCCCAAACATTGCATAAGATCTAAAATAATATTCAAGTGGCATTTTTGAAAATAAAATTACTGGACCCACTTAACATGTTATTATTATTTTATTTCCCTTACTCTATCATTTAGCCTACAAGAAAAGAGAATAGGCTAAAGGTCTTCTCCATTGATTTAATCCTGAAAAGAGGGCATGATAAAACAACATTCAAGGATGAGTTTACGCTCCTTCAAGATGATAATGAGACTGTCGTAGAAATATACAATACTAGCCAAGGGAATCACAAGAGAATATAAGAAAATACACTTTTAGGCTTAAGGAACTGACTAGAAAACTTGAGAAGAACCTATACAAGGACTCAAGAAATGGTTCATTGAAGACTCAAACCATCATTACAAAGAAAAATGAGCATTGTCCCACCTTCATTTTGAGGTGATGTATAATGGACATTGAAAGAAAAACCAAAATGCCTTCATGTTCTTAACAAAGGAATGAAGAGGATGCTAACTCAAAAGCAAGACCATAAACATTAAATCTGCTAGAAGGACCCACAAGGTATCTAAGCCAAACCTTAGGTGATCCACAAGTTGTCTCATCCCAAAACCAAGACTTGAATTGAATTAGTGCACTATGCCAAGCAAAAGTGAAGGATCCAATAACATATATATTTACTCACCTTATGCTATCACCTCCCCTCATTGGATCTTGGTAAGCAAAAAATGCTAAATATTTTATATAAAAAAATTGTTCGGGTCATCACACATTGTCAAATCAAACCTCTTTCTAGCAATTATTCTATTAATGAATTCAACTTTACACTCAAGTTTGCACTCATGCAATGTGATAACTTGTTAGGCAAACTAGATCCTAGGAGACCCATTCAATGTGAGATGTTGCACATCAACAGCAATCTATTTGGCATCCCTATGCCAATCAAATCTATGTACTCCTTAAGTATCGCTAAAACTTTAGGCTCCTCAAAGTTGCATAGCTCTTCTTCCTCTTATGTAGGATTGACTACTAATGCGTAGTATCTTGTAATTTCCTCGCCTCCTTAAGAAACATGTTTTATGAGATTAGCATCACCTTGCACTTTGCACACTCTTCTTTTGCCTTCATAAACAAGAACAAAAACTTCTTAACATTCATGGTAATGGTATAGGTGTTCTTCCTTCCATTATGGATCACACATTATCATACTACCAAGGTTGACCCAACAACAAATGGCATGCATCCATGGGATTCACATCACACAATATCTCATATACATGCCTGCCAATGTGGAATGCCACTTTGCATTACTGTCACCATAAGTTGTCCTTTCTACAACCACAAGACCTTATACATTGTGGAGTGCGCAATTCAACTCTAACTTACCACCCAACTTGTAAGTTGTGTAGAAGATGCTCTTCCTCAACCACAATCCATTCTCCTCTCACTCAAGCTTGAGCAAAACCTTACACATTTTCCCTTGCCATGGGAGCTATGATTTTCACATAACTATCATCTTCTTCTCCTTGCGCAACATCCACATACTTCTCCACTTGAATTTTTTGACACGCAGCTTTAGCACACTCAAATGCTTGATGATCTACTTGTCCACATCTAAAGCAAGTCCAGTTGAAGACTTTCCATAACCACCCCTTTCCTTTCCTATGCTTCTACTAGAGGTTCGCACGCCTTTCAAGTTTTGTACAATGCCGCTAAACTCCGTGACTTCCTGTTGTGCATAGGTTCTTTTTCCCACCTCCGTGTTTTCTCTTCCAACATCTACCTATAATGTTTGGTTCTCTTCACGATTTCTCATCTATCTTGAGTGTAAGATGGTAGGCATTTTCTACAAAACTTATACGCAACAAACAAATTACATCTTGAATGGAAGTGCTCATACTATTCGCATATCTAGAGACCTTCTCTACACTCTCTTCTTGATCAATACAAATGTTTAATCTATAGTACTCCACAATGTACTCTTTGAAAAACATCTCTTGTTGTCAAAAATTATTGAACTTCGCCAACAGATCCATGTATAATTGATTGGTATGAACTTTCCCTTGAGCTTGGCTATCATTCAATCCAATTGTGAGATTTTTCTCTTGTTCCTCTGAACATGATCTTTCTCGAAGTGTTCCCACCACAAGGCAATTTCCCTTTTAACATCTTGACAGTGTTCTTTAGCTTTTTGAGATCTTTGATTGATTTCAAGTCCAAATATTTCTCCACCTCAGTGATCTACTCCAACAATTCCTTTGGATTTAAGCTTCTAGTTGTTATAAAACAAGGTGTAGAAAGCTTGCAATATGAACTTGAACTCAAAGTTATTGCGAATCTGAAACTAAAGATTAACCATTAACACGGTGATTGTAGAATCAAAACAAGAACAAGAAAACCATTGCATGTGAAACACCAAATTTACGTGGAGAAACCCTTTCGAGAATAAACTCCACCATGAAAAAGAGAGGTAAGTATATTACTAATCCAATGAAGAATAAAAACAGCAATAGACTTCTCTGTAGTCCTTTGTAAAACCTGGCAGCACTCCATTACCCTGCAAACTAAACAAGACTGAATGAAGAACACTAGCTCAAGGCACCAATTTATAGGAGTTTCTGAGGATGAATACCACTATGGTATCATCAAACAATAGGCAGAAAAACCATCTGCAAAAACTCACACCCACCTCCCAAAATAGCCTCTTACAGATGCTCTTACAATTGGCATAACACATCTCCCATGCATGTGCATCTATGTAAGGATTATGTCATAAATATTGTCATCGATATTGTCATAGCAATAATGACTATCATAAACGTCATATATTCTCTTACTTCTCCTGACAAGTGTCCAAGCACCTCAAAATAGAAGATTTCAAGAGGGGTCACCTAGATATTTTGTCCTTTTCCTAGAGGACAAACAATAAAAGTAACTTTGCCTTTACATGATCTCTTTCACCATCGTTGGTGAAGTTGTTTAACCCATTATGGGTAAGTTACCAAAAATATTTAGGAAAACAATAAGTTAAAGGATTTACAAGGTTGAAGGCACCTAAATCCTAACACTAGTATAGCTATGTAAATCAAATCAAGGTTTTGTATTGGCTCTCACAAACGGATCTTCTATTTCTTATTCCTCTTATAATTCCATGTTCACTTTAGGTATGGATTCTCCTCACTAATATTTTCTTCGATAGCAACTCCTCATATTTCCACATTGAAGCTTACACAACAATGTGGATGATGTGTGGACAACAAGCATGAGCCAAGACTTGCACAAGACCTGTCCAGCAGGCTTTGTTCAAGAACAACTACACTATAATGTCCCCTATTAGGAGATAGCCTATTTTCCAATAATTAAACACATCTCATCATATTTATTATATTTTATTATGCATTTGTTAGCTTTAGGGAACAATTAGCATACATCATACAAGGGATAATCAACATAGCCAAGTCTAATCCCTAATCAATCCTAATGATCAATCTTAGCGGAGATTGGGAGGCATCTTTGTTAGGTCGCTAGAAAACCATCCTCCATAAGTAGCGCCTTTGTATGATGTAACATATGCCCATTCCACTGCAAGCCTTATTCATTACCTTTGTATGATGTAGCACATTCCCTTATTCATTGCCTTTGTATGATGTAGCACATTCCCATTCCACCGCAGGCCTTATCCATTGCATTTGTATGATGTAGCACATGTCCATTCCACCGCAGGTCTTATCTACCTTGCAAGGTATTAATACCTTATTTCCCTAACAATTCCACATCAATCCTAGTGTAGGCATTAGCAGAAAAGCAAGGATTAGGCTATGAGTATACTAACTTCTCACGTATTATGAATATATATAAAATTAAGTATGACTGTCATACATATTGCGGTCTATACTATTAAATTCTGCATAAGAACATTATCAAGCATCATATATTAAGCACATCCCCATGCATACCACCCAGAACACGGATGTTACTGTGTGTAACTTAATAACAGTTCTAATCTGATCTGACCGCTGTTGATATCATTGGAGGCTTTTGATTCCTTTCCTTTATATCTCTCAATGAGAGGGACGGGTCACACCTCTTCATAATGTATGCCCTTTGGCAAGAGACACCCTTTCAACATTAGCACCCTTTGAAAGAGTTCAACTCTTCATTATTTCTGCCCTTTGAAAGGGACGCAACCTTTCACAATCAGATCTGCATTTCTTATTTAAATCAGATCTGCACTTCCGATTCCCAAATTATCCCCCTTCAAATGAGTTCTCTTCTCCCTTTTATTCCTCATATTTGGGGTAGTCACAACTTATCACTTCATGCTTTTTGACCATTCATTAACTTTAATTAAATTTTATTTATATTTAATTATATTGTTTTATATTTTAATTTAATTTTTATTTTTTATTTCTTTTGTATTTTAATTTTATTATTATTATTTATTGTTAAATTATATTTCAAAGTGGGGACATTACATACACAAGGTGCGTGAAACAATAGACTACACACAAGGATGCACGAGCTACACTGAGGTGTTCATGAACCAAAAGTGCAAGACATGCAATTGCACAAGACTACAATCAGCAAAAAAGCCACAAGCCAAGGGCATGCAAGCACAAAAAGCAACAAGGTGCAGCTGAGAAACAAATCAACAACACAAATTCTTTTTGGCTGATGCAAGATTACTCAACCCCAAGAATCCGCTTGCATTAATTTGACAACTTGTATGCCATGTCCTTGTTAAGACTGGATGAGAGAATTATGTTCTTTCTATGTCCCTATTACACACCCATTGTGAGTTCCTCATAAGGACTCTATGCAATGTCTTTTATAAGTTCACTCCCATTCATGAGCTTGAGTGCCTTGTTCATCATTGAAGGATCTAAAAATGGTTTTCTTAATATTAATCACAGTTACCGGGAGACGCGTCTTCAGACCCCTGGAACGCGTCCTCGGGACTGGGACACGTCTCTGGTCTATGAAACTTTTTTGGTGACTGCTAGGTTCACTGGGTTCTCAAGCGCCGAATCTCCCCGATGACTCCAAGTCTCCTATGCAAATTTTTAATGTCCCCCGTCGCCAACATAACCGTGGAGAGCCCTCTCGTCCAGCATTACCAATACCTTCCTCATCGAAGCTTTGTTGCAGGCCAGTGAGGCTTCGCAATCGTAACCCTACTTAGCATGACATACATTTACACCCATTGGCCTGCTTTGTTCATTGCTTTTATAATTTTATTGGATTCATGTTGTTGATCGCATAGTATGATTATCTGACCAAATTGCTTCAGTTTCAAATGTTTGGATAGTTTTTCTTTTTTATTTTCAAGGAAATAAGAGGAGATATCAAATTATTTTCTAAATTTTTAGAGTGTATTTTTATTAGAAAATGGTCAAAAACATTATATTTTTAATTTTAGGTATTGTATAATGCTAGTTTTTTTTTATTAATTGTATTTGTACACAATTTTGTTGGATGTTGGATTTTAAAGAAATTATTAAAAATATATGATATTATTAAGATTATTTTATTTAAAATATCTAAAGATTCTATTATAAAATTGATTAATTATAAATATACATTTTACATTTTATTTATTATATGTAAATATTCAGGTTTTCAAAGTTCTACGTCATGTTATTTTCTGGAAATTATTAAATTATTTTTTTTTTAAATGGCATCTCCAAGTACCCCAATCTCCTATTTTTCAAAATTAGCCATACCGGTACCAATGTGAGTCTCCAAGTACCCCCCATCTCCTAGTAACCTTGATATTAATCCAAATAATGTAGGATGTCATAATCTACAAGAACTGAACTTTGTAGTAAAATGAAAGATCTCCTATATTCAACACACTGGAATGTAAGTATATCTATCTTTTCAAGGTTGACATTGTAGATCATTGCCATAGGATGGTACAATAGGAGGATCAAGTTTTAATAATAGAAGGGTCATCAGAACAGAGCAATAGAAAAAACGGCCCTTTTCAAAAATAGAGTTTTTGGTCTGTTGACAAGTTTATTAATATACCTAGTAAATCATTAGTATTGAAATTGCAGTGTACCTATAAGTTCTTTCTATTCAGTCATTATGATCATATGCTTAAGACAAACTATAAGATTCATCTTAGTTCAAGAAATAGATACAATCCAAAGCAGAAAAATGACCCTTGTGAACAAATGTATCAAACAGAAAAAGGAGAGTTCTATGTGTCAATGTAAAAATGACGATATATACAATAAAGCATGTTATTTTGAAGCTATACAATAAATAAAAAAATGCAAGTAATAGTTCATGAAAAATCAAGAACGATTTATTCTCTGTCAATGAAAAAGTAGTTTTTTACCAACTCCATAGTAGTTTTTTGTTCATTGGGTTCCATTTAACCCTAATAATGCAGTGTTCTGCCC
Organism: Cryptomeria japonica; assembly: GCF_030272615.1. Lineage (NCBI taxonomy): Eukaryota > Viridiplantae > Streptophyta > Pinopsida > Cupressales > Cupressaceae > Cryptomeria > Cryptomeria japonica. Next base: position 326,086,064 of record NC_081415.1, read on the forward strand.
CTTGCCGAATTTGTTGATATGGTACATCTTCCATTCTATACATATATTTAAGTTGAACAAATTTTGATCTACAATGAAACTTACCTTTGGAACCTATCAAGACTAATCAATATCCATGTCTAAAACTTTCACCTTACTGGATTCTATTAACTCCATGTAATATAAAGTTCTTTTCCATAAAATTTATATTCATGCTCTACATTTCTTCCAACCAATAAACATGTTATGCTTGTGGAACATTATAAGTTTTCTAACCACATTTTCCTGGAAGTGTTGGATATCCATGTTAGGAAATATAATAAGCTGCACTCTTTAAGCAGTGTGCAAGAGCATGGCAAAGTAGCTGCTAAAATGAATAATCCTTCATAATAACATTTGGTATTTGTTATCAAGTCCTTCCAAGATATTGATAGCAACAATTGAGAAACTGATTATAAGCATCACTGAAATTTATCTTTTTCTAGCTAATTCCACCTTCTGCCATTTGTATGACCTTTTCAATAAGACAACAAACCTGGCTTCAAAACATTGGGTATAGACAGGATCCCAGAGGTATTGATTAAAAGATCCAATCGTCCATGAGTATCTCCAATTATTTTTGCTGCCACCTGCCACATGTAAGCAATATGTCACAAGGCTGAACAAAAATGCCAAAAGAGAATATGATAAGAAAACATTACACTAATAGTAAAATTAGATTTAGGCAACATTTCATAGTAACTAAAGCTGAACCTGATGTGAACTGAAGTGATGGGAATAGTCTTAAAATAACCATGCAATACCCTCAATTTAAAGATTGAGTTTGGTGTGTAGCTCAAAAAGTATGCAGTAAAAAAGCAACCCTTCACGACATCTTTGAAGAGAAAAAGAGGATTAGCAAATAAACAACAGCATGGATGACTTCTGTCAGTGGAGCTTTAGTGGCATCCTTTCTAATTACCACTCAATTGATAGAGTTTATCAAGTCCATCCTGAAAGTATACAAGAACACAGTCCCACTTAACTTATTGTGGGTTTGCTCTTAAACTCCAATCTCTATGTGAGATCTGTAGTTAAATTTTAAAAGTTACTAAATTTTACTTTGGTTATTTGTTAGGCTCCAATTGCAGCCCACTTAAGACCTAAGTTACCAAAAGAGCAAAATGCATATGAATATAAATGCTTTTAGTCATCAATACAACTCAAACGAATGAGGGTTACCATTACTGACTTTAAGAGTGTTTAATATTAGTTGCCAAGAAGACCCCAAAACTCATCCCATCATCTTTGTTGAGCTTGTGAGGATGTTTTCTGCTTCCAATTGCTTCTCGTAAATTCCTCTTGTAATAATTTTGTTCCACGGCTGTTGGGGACGGGGAGATGCGAGGACGGGCTTCAAGGACAGGGGCACAAAGGGAAAAAGTTTTGGGACGGGGGGACTTGGACTTAGGGAGGAAACGTGTTTCCGTGGAACAATGAGTTACAATTATCATCTTTGGCAAGGACTTTGATGTCTAGTCATGAACGAATGCTCAACAAAAGTCAATCTGCCCATAGCAGCAAAATACTTCTCAGGAATAAATTGGCAAACCAAAAGATAAAGATTTATTCAAATAATTGAGAAAATTTGGGGAAGGATTAAAGTTTATGAAAAAATCATACAACCAGCAAAAAACACAAAAAAAAATGGTTACGGTTAGGATTTGGGTTTTCAAAAAATTGGCACACAGCCAAAAATCAAAAAAAAAAAGGCTATGGTTTGGGTTTCTAGGAAACAATTGACCAGCCTCAAAAAAGTTGTGGTTATGGAAAATAACCTTGGAAAAAACATTTTCTGGCAATTTAACTAGTGAAATTTGTGATTTTTTTTATGTTTGAATTGAGGTGATTGTTTCACATTTTCAGGGCAAAAAATTGCACCTAAGTAAGATTCATGATTTTACACACTATGTTCCTTGATCCAACTATTGATAGTGCAACCAATTGCATCAATATATGGAGTGTACAAGAGTATTCACTTTTAAAGGCGTCTAAGGTAGGTCTTGGAAGATGTAGCAACCATAATATTTTTTAACTATGAATATGCAGAAATTTGCAACAAGGGATATGTGTATGTAGGTTTTTATGATCATGATTCATCATTGGCCTGTTACTTGCTTAGACTTATAGTTTGATGGGGGTTTGGAGGCAACACCAAAATGAGGTTGAGGGTAGCACCCCTTACGAGGGTGTGAGGGTGAGAGAGAGAGAGAGAGGTAAAGAGATAGGTCTAGATCTTGGGGGAGAGAGGGGAGAGTGAGATAGAGAGAGGTAGAGATGGGGGAGAGAGGGGAGAGTGAGATAGAGAGAGGTAGAGAGAGGGGATAGAGGAAGAGTGATAGGGAGAGAGATAGGTCTAGAGTTCATGGTAGATAAAGTGAGTGAGATAGAGAAAGCGAGAGAATGTTGATAGGAGCCTGTTGATTATTGAAATTTAAAAGTCTAAAAATTTATAAGATCTTCTAAAACCTTAGAATTTGTATTATAGCTCCTAGAGATATGAAACCACTCTTAAACATCTTTTCAATATATACATGACATATAAACACGTTCAAATGTGACTCATACTACAAAGATGGGGGAGTTAAATGTTATGTTTCATGTGTATTCTAGGGGCATGTCATAAACCAGAAAAGCATTGAAATTTTGAGACTTTAAAAATAAATTGAGTTTGGCCAAGTCCAAGTGACAAGACTCAACCACACTCGGTGAGTCTATCCCAAACTCGACCAAGTCTTAGTCTAAGTCCAAGCACCTAGGACTTGCCAAGCTTGACTCGGCTCGTAACTCACTAAGCCTAGGTGAGTCCGTGCAAGTCTCGCTCTACATACATTCATCCGCGCGCGCGCGTGTGTGTGCGGGGGTGTGTGTGTGTGTGCGTGTGCGGGTGTGTGTGTGTGCGTGTGCGTGTGTGCTGGTGGGTGTGTGTGTGTGTGTGCGTGCGTGCGTGCGTGCGTGCGTGCGTGCGTGCGTGCGTGTGTGTGTGTGCGTGTGTGCGGGGGGGACAGGGGGTGTTGTGTGTGTGTGTGTGCGTGTGCGTGTGCGTGTGTGTGTGTGTGTGGGTGTGTGTGCCTGTGCCTGTGTGCATGTGGGTGTGTGTGTGCGTGTGGGTGTTGGTGTGGGTGTGTGTGTGTGTGTGTGTGTGGGTGTGGGTGCAGGTGCGGGTGTGTGTGTGTGCGTGTGTGCGTGTGTGTGTGTGTGTGCGTGTGTGTGTGTGTGTGCGTGTGTGTGTGCGTGTGGGTGTGTGTGTGCGTGCGTGTGTTATATACATGACATATAAACACATTGAAATGTGACTCATACTACAAAGATGGGGGAGTTAAATGTTATGTTTCATGTATATTCTAGGGGCATTCCATAAACCAGAAAAGCATTGAAATTTTGAGTCTTTAAAAATAAATTGAGTTTGGCCAAGTCCAGGTGACACAACTCAACCACACTCGGTGAGTCTATCCCAAACTCGACCAAGTCTTAGTCTAAGTCCAAGCACCTAGGACTTGCCAAGCTTGACTCGACTCGTAACTCACTAAGCTTGGGCGAGTCCATGCAAGTCTCGCTCTACATACATTCATGCGCGGGCGCGTCCGTGTCTATGTCTGTGTGAGTGTGAGTGTGAGTGTGCGTGTGGGTGGGTGTGTGTGTGCATGTGTGTGTGCGTGTGGGTGTGTGTGGGTGTGTGTGCGTGTGTGTCTGTGTGTGTGTGCGTGCGTGTGTGTGGGTGTGTGTGTGTGGGTGTGTGTGCGTGTGTGTGTGTGTGTCCATGTGGGTGTGTGTGAGTGTGTGTGTGTGTGTGCGCGTGTGTGTGCGCGTGTGGGTGCGTGTGTGTGTGTGTGCGTGTGTGTGTGCGTGTGTGTGTGTGCGTGTGTGTGTGTGTGCGTGTGTGTGTGCGTGTGTGTGTGTGCGCGTGTGTGTGTGTGCGTGTGTGTGTGTGTGTGCGTGTGTGTGTGTGTGTGTCCATGTGGGTGTGTGTGTGCGTGTGGGTGTGTGGGTGTGTGTCTGTGTGTGTGCGAGTGTGGGTGTGTGCGTGCGTGTGTGGGGGGTGTGCGTATGGGTGTGTGGGTGTGTGTGTGTCTGTGCGTGTGGGTGGGTGTGTGTGCGTGTGTGTGGATAGGTGTGGGTGTGTGTGTGTGTGGGTGGGTGTGTGCATGTGGGTGGGTGTGGGTGTGTGCATGTGGGTCTGTGTGTGCGTGTGGGTGGGTGTGTGTGTGTGCGTGTGGGTGTGTGTGTGTGTGGGTGTGTGTGTGCGTGTGCGCGTGTGTGTGTGTGAGTGCGTGTGTGTGTGCATGCGTGTGTGTGTGCGCGCGCGCGCGTGTGGGTATGTGTATGTGTGTGTGCGTGTGTGGGTGTGTGTGTGCGTGTGGGCGTGTGTGTGCGCGTGTGCGCGTGCGCGTGTGCGCGTGTGCGCGTGTGCGCGTGTGCGCGTGCGCGTGTGCGCATGTTCTAGGTGACAAGACTCAACCACACTCGGTGAGTCTATCCCAAACTCGACCAAGTCTTAGTCTAAGTCCAAGCACCTAGGACTTGCCAAGCTTGACTCGACTCGTAACTCACTAAGCCTGGGCGAGTCCGTACAAGTCTCGCTCTACATACATACATACGCGCGCGTGTGTGTGTGTGTGTGTGATTTTTACATGTTCTTTTATACGAATGAACCCAACCAAAAAAAAAATTGCCAAATCCACAAACTCAAACCAAGATTCATACCAAAACCAATAACTTAGCCCAATGAAGAGGATTAAAATAATGCCATTTAATTACTTTAAGTATATAGGAAATGAAAGATTATTCTAACTTTTATTCATATCTTGAAAACAAAATATGGCAATTAGCCATAGGTATGGAGAACCTATAGAAAAGGCTACATTGATTGTTGATTGCGTAGGTGCTATAGCATCAATGGTGCAAATATCATAGAGATAGTGTATGGAACAGTTAAAGACACACGGCCATAATTTGATGGCTAATGAGTGTGATACAGAGGATCAACCATAGTTCAAAAACTCGAACTCAGACTCAACTTGGCAGCCCAAAATTTTGACTCGGACTTGCGACTCAACAAAAAACTCAGCACAAACTCTGCAGAAAATAACCTCATAATTATACAAAAAAATTAAACAATTCATTTAGAGAACATAAAAGTCTAATTTGACTATCAAGTTGTCATAATTCAAACATTACACATCATAAGACCCTCAAACTCACAAAAGTTGAAATCCCAGTCACTATGTTTATAATGTTTAAGCATTAGACTCATAATTCAAACATTACACATGTCATATGACCCTCAAACTCGCAAAAATTGGGAGTCCATGCCTAAGAATCAGGAGTCTTGGAGCGGGACTCAGCTGAGTACTCTCTAAAACTCAAATTTTCCACTATTCAATCACATCAGCCCTAATGGAAAATGATTTGTAAGGGTTTAGCATTTTAAGTTGTCTCTTTAGAGACAACACAAAATGAAACGATGTGTATACTTTCCTTAATTTTAAATCATAAGGCAAAGTTCCCTAAGAACTAGCCAAACCTAAAACTAAAAGAATTTAGAAATATGCACATTGTACAAGATTTCAATGGGTTTAATATCTAATATGATTGCTTTTCCCCCAAATACAATGCCAAACTATCAACAATCAAGGTTAGCAGTGATATTTTACGATTGAGGAGGATAAACACTTCAAACAAGAAGATGCACAACATCCTACTAGTTAAGAGCAAAGACTAGTATTTGGCTGTAAAAGAAGATTTAACTAAATAACACCAAAAGAATGTTCACTACTTACTGAATCCAAGACCAAAAGTCTACATCAACAAGAAATGATTAAATGGCCAAACATCACACAATTCCACAAAAAATTTGCTAAAGCAATGCACTATGCTATTACATTAATGAATAAAGTGCATCAATGCAAAGCTAGCAAGATTACTTAATTCAATTTAACACATAATTACAAACATAGATTTAACAATAACTGAATAACAATGTCCAAGGGGTTGATCTCAATTAGTTAAAGCATTGAATTCTTATTGTGGATACCCAAGTTCAAATCCCAAAGGGACATCTAATATAGAGTTCTAAGTTGTGACTCTTGGTCTTCCAAAGTTGGCTTATAGTGTGGAGGTGGTTCCTAAATAAGTTGATTTCTAGGTTGTGAGTCTTGGTCTTCCATAGGTGGTTTCTAGTGTGGTTGCTTGAAAGGAGCTAGTATTAGTCTCATTGTTGTGCTCCCAAGAGCTTGTATTGGCCTCATGTTGATGCTTGTATGAACAGAATATTTGTAAATGATTAGCAATATAAAAATATAATAATAATAGTAACTGAATAACAATAACTTTGTAGCCTCTGTAATAAACTTTAAACTCACCAACCTTCGCTACAGACAAAAATATGACTTGACTTTAAACAATGACAATCTTTGCAGCATAAATCTAGCATCGATTCTCCATATTCTTATTATGTGTCCAGACCATTATTTATAATTCTTCTGCAGTAGTTTCTAGAGATGAAAGAATACTAAAATAATTGCTTTAAAGCAAACCCCAATCCTTCCATTGGCAAGAGGAAATAAAACTCTTGAAATTGGTTTAAATTGGACTTAATCTGCTTTTTCTCGTAATTAGTTAACTAAATGGAATGGTGTCCTCTTTTTGTATGACTTTTATTTAAATTACTTTACTTGGCATTTGATTTTATCCTCAAGCACTTTAACCTCTTGATCAGACTGTTTTACAGCGTAAAATTGCAGCTTCTATAATATTTGAATCTGAAACTTGAATGGGCATTATTTTTACAAGCTACTGCTAGCTTGATAGCCATTTTGAAGCGGTACTACCACACAAAAATCATGATTTCTACTCGTTCCTTCTCTGCCAGTGTACTAGTCACAATTTACCAAACATCTGTACCTATTTCACCTTTTGGGGCTAGCTCAACAATGGAAAAGATGTGATTTTCATTTCTTTCTTGTTGTCATAACACTAGTCATGATTTTCATATCCCTCGCACTTCTGGTCACTTTTTTCAACCAGTTACGCCAACTAAAAAGTGTGGTTTTACTTGTTCCTTTTTTTATCATATTTTTGTCTCACTTACGCCACTTTTTCTCAAGTCGTGTTTTATAATTCTTTTTGTTTACCCTAGTTTTGTCACTCTAAAATGTGATTTTTCTTAACTTTTTTTCCTTCTTATAGTGCATATCATTTCACAACATATTTGCCACTGTAGTAAACATTTTCAACAAGCTCAACCACTAAAAAGCTGTGATTTTATTTCAGATTTTCAAGAGTTTCCTTTATGACTAAATACCTATGCCATTACCGCTTTTGCATGATTTTGCCTTGTCTCAGCAACTCCTCTTCCCTTGGTGTGATTTATGACTAATTTTTGCACTTTGATAACTTTCTACTCATTGAAAGCAAAATTTTCATTTGATGCTATTGCCACATTCATGTATACTTCTCCCTATATAGGATGAGTATTCATCTCTAAACGTTATGTGCTTTCATCAACACTGACTCATTTCAACTTTGTTACTTGGAAGTTGTGGTTGCATGCCTTTGTGCTTAGACTTCTTCTCAAATCTTCGTCTTTCTTGTGTTAATGATCTCCTTTTTTCATCATTTGATGCCTTGTTGAAAATGTATCAACCTAAAAAATTTGCTAGTAAACAAGGCCTTAATAGAACAAAATTTTGTAACAAATTGGGAGAGACCAAAATTACATTAGTATTGATATCTGCTTGAGGATTACTTAACAAGGAACTGTAATGTCCCCATTTTCGGCCCAAGTTTGCAGTGAAGAAATATATTAATTAATTAATTAAATTTAAGTTGTTCTGTCCAGTTGAATTTAATTAATTATGCTTATGAGTTTAATACTTATTTTTAATAAACTTTGCTTGGCGCCACAATAAAAATAAAATAAATATTATAAGTCACTTATGAGCAAACAGATTTATTATTTAAACAAAGTGATTTTATAATTCCAGAATGTTCTACAGGAAGTTATAAAAGGGAGTTGAGGAGGCAAAAGGATTCATTCTGAGTTTTTTATTTCTCTTTTGGAGATTTATGCCTATGGCCAAATTTCTCACCAAAGGGATGAAAACCCCAAATAGTTTTCTTGAGGAATGAAAACCCAAAAGGCAATCCGGTTCCAACAAAGCATTGACGGTGTGCAAAGATTTAGGATTTGGGGGCAAAACCCTCATATTCTACTACTGCAATTTTATACAGGAATTGCCTTTGTGTTGAATGTTTGGAATAAGAGTTTTGGAGAAAATTGATATCTTTCCAGGTTTGCAAGTTTCATCAATAATCAAATTTATTTAAAATCTTGCAAGCAAGACATAAATTTGCAGAGATAATCAATTGTGATGTGTATGTATGTTGTGTAAAGAATGAAATTTAAATATTTTAATTATTGTTGCATGGACTCGTGTACCATCCTATACCCTAAAGAGAGGTCATAAAACATCAAGCATTATTGGGAGGGGCGGTTGTTATTAACAAAGGCTCTATAGCTTAAGTTAAAATCCAATGTAGCCTTTTTGAAGTTCTCCATGGTCTGACATGTCAACACCAAACAAGTTGAAGCTTGTTGGGAGCTTAAAAAGCCACAGTAACACCTTCTGCAGCCATTGAGGGATCTTCCTTGGTTTAAGGAAAGTGCAACATATATAAAAAGGTAATCATTCTTGACTGTTAGACACTACCAAGAAGGATGCGGTAGTGCAGGGTGATTTGATCAAGGAGATTGGGTGCCGCCAAGACTTTAAGACTGTCACCCAACCTTTGAAAATAATCAAAGATTATAATAAGTCATCGCTCCATTCTTTCGATAGTCTTGTGATGTTGGAGGTCTCACAATCATTGAATGAAGACAAATTTTCACCATCCAAGGAACCATAGCTATTGGAAGTCTTGAGCAAGGAGATTAGAGTAGGAGAGATATCATTAACGTCTTAATGTTTATGCAATAGCACTGAGCATGAGACATTCCACTCTGCACATAAGAAGCAAGCTTTACTTCAGTCGTGAGGGGTCAAGGAAGGTCTTGTGACAGTCCAGCCAGTGACAACATTTATTCCCTTGCAAATTATAGTATTGATATCCCAATTGCAAATTTTTGAGTTCAGTGTTGAAAAAATTCTCAATCGTCAGCAAGGTTTCGTGCTCTATAGACTTAGATGGATTCAAGGAGCTTGTGTCTTCTTGTATTCATTTGAAGTTAGTCAATGATCCAATTTGCTTCAATTCAATCTTATCTCAAAGTTTTGCATGCTCAGTTGTTGATTCAAGACCATGAAGGACTCACACCAAAGATAATAAACAGCAAATGCAAGGTCGCAGCACTTTAAGTAAGGAAGGCAATTTATATTCTCCAACTCACCTGGTTTCGCTGACATACAGGTATATGCTTCATGTCCAATTTGCTATTGTAATGTCTAATTGAATTTAAATTACAGCTGATTGTTGTATGAACTCCAAACTCATTGCTCATTACATTCTATTAAATATATTTTGAGATTGTATGCCTCTATTGTAAGAGAATTTAAATATCAAAATTTGTACCCATTGTGTGAACTACATTTTACATGAAGAAATTATTTAAGTAAGCTCTATCAATTGTGTAACCCAGTGAAGAAGCGGAAATTTTCAACTTTTGCCAAGTTCAAGTGGTAGGGGTTCCTACAGAGCCAACAAAAAACAACTATAAGATTGAGTTTTGTAGGGGTATAATTTTGGTACTAACACCAAATAAACAATTTAAACCATCTTGGAGCCCAAAAACAACCCCTATTCTATCAGTATTCCATGGGGATGCATTTCCCAAAACACAAGTTGTTTTTGGGACAAGGAGATTGTAATGTCCCCCGACGTAGTTTCTAAAGAATAAGGGAACAATTAACTTATGAATCAATTGAAGGAGGCGTCTTCTCATTCAACTAACGATACTTATAGCATTTGATTAACAATGTAAGTATACAATGGTTTACTATTGTAATTTGATTGATTATAATATATGAATACTGACTAACATCAATGCCACTGCTGTCTTTGGTTAGGCAATCAGATGTATGCTTAAGTGAATTGACCCTTAATATATATTATGCTTGGGCAAACCCTATGGTATTCGGTTATGTCTGATATGGTAACTCAAATCTGCAAGATGATCTTAATAGCCTTCTCAGATGTAACAATGGCGAAAAATGCTATGCACTTGTCCATGATTGCTTATAGTGATGGGATTTCTATTTCTGAAGTAATCCTTCAATGCCTAGCTATCTCCAATATGAAAGATTGATAGTTATGCAAAGAGATCTTTATTATCTCACCAAATTTACTGATGTAAAGCTCTTCCTGGTATGTTGATACGAACTTTCAATTATGATTCCTAAGATCGTTTTAGTACGATAAGATAGTCTATTAATCTTTAGAGATTTATATGGATGTGCAAAGATATATGATATTATGATATCACTAACAGTGGTACGCTGTTGCCCCTGATCTGGAACTATATACTTACAATAATAATTCATGTTGATGTCTCTGATATCACCTTGAGCTGCCAGCAATAATAGTGTTGTCTCTGACATATTCCATTTATGGGATTGTGCATACGATATTTGGGCCTTCTGCCTTACTAGAATTCTTCCCCCCAAAATAGGAAACAAGATACAAACCAATTCAATGTCTTTATAGAATGGATTTGATATCCATTATATGCCTTTGGTTGGTAACATTTCTTGGGACATGTCTCTTCACAATAGATAGGCTCTCTTAAACCCATCACACCCTTTCTCTAATTAAAGATTATGTGACCGCACCCTATGAATAATAATTCTCCAGCAAACTAATGAATTGCACCTCTTCATTGTCTTTGACCAGATCGTATTATTGGATTTCACCTTAGTTCACCGCATCAACATATTGTATTACTTCATAATTACGGTATCTTTGTATATCATTACTATGGTTTGTTCTAATACTTTAATATTGAGGTATCAATTTTTGCCAATTATCTCAATCTTTTAATAACTGCGCTGGTACCTTAGCAGATCGTATTCCTTCCTGTTGTGCGCTGCGCACACCTCCCCCCTTTGCTTTACAAGGGACCCCCATTTTTGTCGTCTGCCCGTTTGAAAGTGAGAAAGAGAGGGGTTTGTGCAGGCCACCTTCAGATAAACCGAAAGTACCAAGTCTTGCAAAGTGATCTAGAGGCCGAGTTTGGCAAAGAGTGAAGAGGGACCGACTTTGCAAAAACGTAGTAAAGGCCGAACTTTTTTAAAATCAGTGAAGCGTTCAAATTTGTCACTAAACCCCCGAAGTTTACAAAAACGTATTAAAGGCCGACTTTGCCAAAATCGCACAAAGGACCGGGTTTGTAGATTAGTGCTAAGCATCGAGTTTTGCGAAGGAAGGTCTTTTAAAGACGTCTCATATATTAATCCATAGGGCTGAACTTTGCAAGTCTCATGCCTTTGTGGCTCAATCCAAAGCCCGAATTCGCAAAATATAATAGGCCGAAAAGAGTTAGGGGTTCGTGAATTTCATTCCAACAAGCCGAAAGTTTCAAGGCTCATGAAGTCGTCCAAAGCCGAACCTCAATAATTCAAGCTCGCAGAAACTCCTCCTAGCCCGAAATCGCAAAATGCCAATATGCAAAAGGAGCGTTAAACTTAAAGTTTGCAAAAGGTTATTTCAGCCCGAAAATGAGCAGGCAAACATCATGAAAATCGCGCAGAAAGGAGTTTTCATAACTTAAAGTTTGCAAAAGTGGTTTTACCTCAAAAATCGCGAAAATGCGAAAGGAAAGCGTCTTTTTTTAAGTTTGCAAAGTGGCCTTGTGGGCTGAAAACCCAACTTTCAAAATGGCTCAAAGAGCCGAAAATCAAAAATAAGAAAATCACAAAGTTCAAAGGCTTCCTTGTAGCCCGAAATTGGGGTGAAAGTTCAAAATCGTGGGTTAGAAAACACATAGGAAGCTCACAAAATTCCTCCCTCAGCCGAAAATCGCTAAAATGAAGCATGGCGTCATTTTTATAAACTTACAAAAGGGTTAAAATCGCCCCAGAATGATGAAAAACGATAAACTTTCACATTTGCGAAAAGTGGTTTTACCCCGAAAATAGGGAAGGGTGTCATTTTTTTATAAAATCGTGAAGTTTGCATTTTATCATTTTAGCCCGAAAATGCAGGACATAAGAAAAGGCGTTTTAACATTTACATTTTGTCTTCCCAGCCCGAAAATGGGCAAGCAACTCGAAACTTTGCAAAAGTCTCTTCACCCCCAAAATGGCTAAAGGGTTAAAATTGCCGAAGTCTTCAAATTTGCGAAAACTTCAAAAGCCCAAATTTGCACAGGTCATCCCATATGCCGAAAATTTCGATTCTCACAAATCCTCAACTAAGTCGAAATTCTGGGAAGTATAGGTTTAAGTCGCGATTTTTTTTTCAATGGTCGTGATTTCATAAAATAGCCCATTGAGCCAAAGTTTCCTAAAACAAAGGTAAAACCAAGAAAGAGGAAAAGAGTCTAAGTTCCAAAATCGGCTCATAAAGCCGAAGTGCGAGAACATCTAAATTCGTGCCAAAAGATTAAAAGGGCCGAAAAACCTCTCAAATTGCCCAAACCTCCTGATGACCCGAAATTCAAAAGGAGTAAGCTCACAAAACCGACTTATAGGCCGAAATTGAACAATAGGACAAAATCGCACTATTTCGCCAGTAAGTCGGGAAGCTTCTATGGCATTAAAATGGAGTAGTCAACCAGAGGAGAAAGGGAAAACATTGAAAAGATACATCTCACAAAGAGCTTCTCGGGCCAGACGTCGTTTAGAATTTAATATTTGTTAATTTAATTTTAATTTTTTTAAAATTGATTTATTAAAGAGAGATTGATTGTTCGCAGGACGTCATCGCAAAGAACCAGGAGAAGGCCTGGAAACGCAAATCAAAGAAGGATCGCAATCAAGGCCAGGCGTTGAACACTGAAGGAGAAGATGCAGGAATGCGCTACAGGAGCGCGAGATCTGAACCGAGCATTGGGAAGCGTGTCGTTGGACGACAAGTTAAAGTTCATCACCAAAGACCAAAGAACACTCCGAATGCGGCAAGTCTATGCATTCTCGAGAAATACACAGCTGGATTTAATTCCAGGAATTCAGTTTTAAGAACTGAAACTGTTTTATTGTAAAACTCCCTAAGGGCCCCACTCAAGATATTTTGAAACAAAGGGTGTTGATTTTCCCAGGTTTTATTGGGATGTATTTTAATGTATATATCTGATTCAATCTGATACTTGCATTCTTGGAATTCTATGTGTTCTCAAATTGAATAACATTATACTATATACATTCCTTTGGAGAGGCATGTCCTTGAACGGACATGTCTCTCCTTTAATTATAATAATTTAATCAATATTATAATATTTCATCAATCAATTATTAATTTAGAATAATATAATAGATTAATATTGAATATTAAATTTTATATGATTAATAATAATATAATAATATAACATAATAATATATTATTATTAATCAACATATATTATATGTATTCTAAATGATCATTTGACTGAAGCTACAAACATTAACACTCCCTCTTAGCTACGGAGGATGATCAGACAGAATGTGTAGTGATCTCCCATGTCAACACTTATGGCCCTCACCATAGCTACACAAAACATATTTAACACTCCCTCTTAGCTAGGGAAGATAAAATCAATGCAAATGCATTAAGTCTAGATTAATTATGGAATAGAGAAAATATTATCTCACTATGATATCAGGAAGTATGGTATAAACAAGAATATCAAGGCACATGATATTCACCATAACTCAAAAATATCATCTCATGATATTGGGAGTATTTGCATCAACCATATGATGCTCATTACAGGGGACCATAGTCTCAAGGTGTGAATTTGCCTCCGTCGGCGATTCTATTCACAAGCTCTTGCGTGGATTGCCTCTGTCGGCGATTCTATCCATAAGCTCTTGTGTGGATTGCCTCAGTCGGCAATTCTATCCATGAGCTCTCACATGGATTGCCTCAGTCGGCGATTCTATCCACAAGCTCTTATGTGGATTGCCTCAGTCGGCAATTCTATCCATGAGCTCTCACGTGGATTGCCTCAGTCGGCGATTCTATCCCTGAGCTCTCACGTGGATTGCCTCAGTCAGAGATTCTATCCACAAGCTCTTATGTGGATTGCCTCAGTCGGCGATTCTATCCATGAGCTCTCACGTGGATTGCCTCAGTCGGCGATTCTATCCACAAGCTCTTATGTGGATTGCCTCAGTCGGCGATTCTATCCATGAGCTCTCACGTGGATTGCCTCGGTCAGCGATTCTATCCACAAGCTCTTACGTGGATTGCCTCAGTCGGCGATTCTATCCATGAGCTCTCATGTGGATTGCCTCAGTCGGCAATTCTATCCACAAGCTCTTACGTGGATTGCCTCAGTCGACGATTCTATCCACATGCTCTCATGTGGATTGCCTATGTTGGCGATTCTATCCACAAGCTCAAGTTATTGTAAGATCGTCACCTTCCAATAACCTCAAAAATACAAGTGGAAATCATTTGGAAGTCGTCACTTCCTTATGATTTACACAAGGCCCATAAGGCATTAAATGATTTCATTAGTATAATAATCAATTGAATCAAGTTTTACCTCATAAGTGTTTCACCTTTAATAGTGAAAATCCCTCTCAATCACTATGATCGAAATTGTCACAAGTTGACTGAACCATCTACTCCCTCTGAAGCTCAAGTTCTTGTATCAACCTCTTGTCCTCTTTTGAAATGTTAGACTCCCTCTGCATCTAGTCTCAATCATCAATTCGTTTATAAGCATCAATTTATTTCTCCCTTTAATTCAATTTTATTGTGCTTTCGTCCTCAAGGTATGTCAGAGAGAGATTACAAATAGCTCATAAACTAAATTATCTCGAATAGAAATACCAATGATAGAAGCATACAAGATTTTACTAGAAAATATTATAGCATAAATTACAAACTCAATAATTCATGTGCCTTAATAAAACATGGAATACTTATCTTAAGTTTAAAACATTTCCTTTCATAAGGTGAACCCATATAAGAAATATCATGCATGAATCATCTCTCATCATAATTCCCTTTGAATGATGTAGAACATTTTCATAATTTTGATCAACACTTTCATTATGATCTGCCACACACAGTCGTTAATAACTTTTGCAATTTACTAAATTTATCCAATCTCTTCGGTGAGATGTTCGAAAATCTAATTACAAACATTTCCTCCAAGTTATAGCCAGATCCAACGGTTAAAACAAAAGTTATGACATTTTTCCCAAAACTGCTAACCCTAGGTAGGGTTTCAAGTGACCTGCACCAAAGTCGTCATATCTTGCACAAAACTAAATCAAATTTGATGAGATAAACATATTTGAAAACTAGAAACACAGATCTTTCCATCCATATATTATAGTCCTTATTTTGAGACCAACCAAAGGCCGTACAATGGCATATTTCAGACTGAAAATTCTAAAAAAAACTGAATTCTCCAACTTTCTCCAACCTCCAAATTAAACTTCACAGGCCTGAGCTCTGATACCATGTTGAGACATGGACCAGCTAGGACTCGAACCTAGGACCTTCCATACGCTGCTGGAGTGCTCTACCACTGAGCTACTGGCCCCTCTTGGACCATTCCATCGTCGGTCCAGGTGTGGCTTATTTCCAACACCAACACCCCCCCTTAAGCCACACCTCTCGTGTGCTTGGGGCTCCTAGCCTGGACCTGGCTCTGATACCATGTTGATTTTCCCAGGTTTTATTGGATGTATTTTAATATATATATCTGATTCAATCTAATACTTGCATTCTTGGAATTCTATGTGTTCTCAAATTGAATAACATTATACTATATATATTCCTTTGGAGAGGCATGTCCTTGAACGGACATGTCTCTCCTTTAATTATAATAATTTAATCAATATTATAATGTTTCATCAATCAATTATTAATTAAGAATAATAGAATAGAATAATATTGAATATTAAATTTTATATGATTAATAATAATATATTATTATTAATCAACATATATTATATGTATTCTAAATGATCATTTGACTGAAGCTACAAACATTAACAAAGGGGAAACAGGTCAGTTGTGGATGGTTATGTCCAACTACCGGATAGACTCAAATTAATGCCCAAACTGTTGTAGGCAGTTGGGATAGTGGTTGGATAGATGACTAAGAGTTTAATGGGCATGGGTTAAGGCTGCCAGCTTTTGGAAGGCAGGTCAAAACCCTTGGATGTAGTCCATCCTGGCCTCTGATTCATATTGTAAAAACTATAAAAGGTAGAGGCCTCTGGTTAGAATTTTGAAGGTTAGATTATTAGAGGGTTAGATTTTATAAGTTAGAATAGGTTAGATCTTAGCAGTAGCATAGAGATGCTGCAGAAATTGTTGTAATAGGCAGCTGAAATCAATATATAGACATTGATTTGGTGTTTATTGTTTTGTTTTCATCCTATTTGCATGGTTTCTTTAAGCATTTTAGATAGATCTTTCTGTTTTGGGTGTGCAGGTATTTGATAGATTCAAGCTCATATCATTGAGGATATACTGATTGTGTATCCTTTTTTATGGTTAACTTGAGCCTTTGATTGTGCTTACTTCAATTGCAGGTGTCTGTCTAGGCTACGCCAGAATTGGGTGCTTAGCCGTGCGTTTGCAGTCTAAAAATCTTCCAAGTCCCCTTGAAGATTGCACCGTTCCTGCAAGGTTGTGAGCTATTTTGGCCAAGCGGGGATTGGTTATGTTGAATCCGTCTACCCGCATACCAGTCTTGTTAGTTTTAGATCTCCTATCCCTTCCCTTTTGATTTTATTTCGCAGTCCGAGAATCGTAGAAGACCAGCTAGTTGCAAAATCGTAAGACACCTTGTGTTCCCAGCAAATCACATCAATCACTAAGCTATCCTGCAGTCAAAACCTGACAACTGAAACATTGAGGTCATCCCCATTGATCAAATTAACCAGCATTAGGGATTTCCTTATCTCAAGAGAGGATAGGATTCTTAGTATTCTATTCTGCGTTGGCCGGATGGAGTCATAGCAATGCAATTTTAGACACGTCAACACTTCCTTATGTCGAGATTAATATTTCATATCTATCGTATTACATTGCTATCTTTGCCAATATTATTTCTTGTTAACCGTTGACTAGGAGATAGTCGATTTCTTCATTTATAATTAGTTTTCAATTTCTTGTATAGTTATTCCATATGGTTGTAAGAATATCTTGATATTGGGTAGCATGATTATGTCTTGTATCGGCTCTCAAGCGCCTGTTTGGAATAGGCCATGAAGTTTCTCACCATATTATCAATCACGCTCATACTTCATACAATGTTCGAGGGATTCATTTGAAATGTAAGTTCGTGACAACTGGTAGTACACACTCTTGTGACATATTTCTATGCTTATAGATCATTCACTAACTCTAATCAAAATGTTTTTTTATTTAATTATATTCTTAATTTTATTCTTTTGTATTTGTTATTATTATTTATTAAATTATAGTTCGAAGTGGGGACATGACAGAGATCCTAGGATGGCAGGATGCTAAGGAGACATGGCCCTGTTGCTGCCACCCCACCACCAACAACAAGGAGATGTCCCCAAGATGCTTCCCTCAAAGAGGGCATGTTTTTGAGGCACCACACCCTAATGGGAACGTTGAGAGCATGTCAAGGCATCCCAATGACTGCTGGAAAGAAATTTCATATATCTCAAACATCCTCAAAACCATTGGCTTTCTCCCATGCCTAAAACATCAAAAAGCAAGTTTTCTTTAATGTATTTGTTGGAACTATGGGCTACTAACGCTAACTATAAAAGCCTAATTGGCCCCAACCACACCTTATGCATTCAAAAAGACTCTAAAAAGACATCCCAATAATATGGTTCTCTAAATAATTAAGGTTTGATCAGATATAATGAGGACTCGGTATTGGAGATATCAAAAAACATAGTGATAAAATTATAAAAAAATGTCTGCTGCCCCTCAATCACACTAGGAGCTCTACCTCTTGACCCTCCCACTAACTGTTATCCCCAAACTTAGGCCCTTGGTCCCCTCATCCCCCATTCCGAGACTCCATGGAGATATGTATTGTATACTAAAAATGCAAACTGATTCAATATGTTGTGATCATCTTTCTTCAATTTTATCCATTGGAATTCAAACACAAAAAAAAAAAAAGAGAATGTTCTTGCATTCATGTCTTGGCCATTTGATCCTTCACCAATAGAAACTCCACAGATTTCTAGCATGAGCGGAAGTCAACAAATCAAACAACTGGAGCATATCAAGAATTAATGTCAATCATTCCACACATCAATAACCAACCACTTAGTTCATTAATACTCATAATGTGATTCAAGAAAATCAACATTTGAAGTGAGAAATCATACATAAAGCAATTTAATTTGGGGATCAAGTACAAGGGCATCACCAACAATGTGGCAAACCTTCTTAGCCATCCAACTAGAGTTATTACTATCATGAGCAGGTGCACAGCCTATGATAATTAGAATGATATGTATTCCATGGATCCCAATTTTGTTTGAATCATTGATCCCTGCAAGGTTCAATAGTGGTCAGTCAAACAGATTTCTTCATTTGAGTTTGGTGATAAGTTTAGTTATCTTTGCAGTCATGTCAGCCCTTCTCACTAACTTCTCATGCTCAAACATTTTTGCATATAAAAGGTCACGCAACACCTTCTCAACGCTTTTATTGTCCTTCTAAACATATACAAATTAAAAAATTGCATCATACATATTCTCTGTAATCAATCTAAGCCTTCAAATTGGGAGCTTTGATAGTGCCAATCGTTATCATTACTGTTGTGACAGTGCGAATCCATTTTGATGGATTTCATTAGTGCATTGCTCATATCTCATCACCAACATAACTGCATCTCAATTGTATGTTGTTTTCCATGTAATGTCAAGCTTTAGGATTTCTACCAACATGGTGCTCCACAAGATGTCAACTTGTCCTTCAGCCACGTTTGGAGCAATTTAGGCTGCCCCTTGTTATCATTTCTAATAGCAACTTATGATTCTTGAGTCACTTTTGGAGATCATTGTGGAAGCTTCTTGATTGTCAATTATGCTTCTCCACTTACATTTTCACATTCTGGTAAGCATTATTAAGTTTGTTAATGGAACCTTAGTCCATGCTCTCTACATCTATAATTAATAAAGTAAGCAATGAGATGGCTACTTGCATATCATTCAACATAGCTACAAGAGACCTACTCATATATCTATAAAATATTCTTCTTTTGAAATCTATTGTGAATTTCTACTTTTTGCACCTAATGAGATTTGGCTTGCTCTTCTAATCAGAATATGACCCACCATCAAGACAGATTTTCCTCCTCCATGCGGAACTTGTCCAAGATTCACACCAAAATTGAAGACATTCCCTCAACAAATAAGAAAATTCATGGCACTCAATCACCACAGTTTATTGCCATATTATTTTCCAGTCAGAGAAGGTGCTTGATCTCAGTTAAATAAGAAGTTTGACAACATACAAGATCACTTAATGAAAACCATTGCTTATGGGCCTTCCGCTAAATTAGTTTAACAAAATGCTTTTCATCTAGATTTTCCATATTACCATTCCATCCTCAATATAAATATTAGATAGGTCAAGTTGTACAAGCTATCTCACTTGGAAGAGGATATTTCTACCATTTGCTATGAGGTTACCAGTCGATATTTTTCAAAGTGGTTTTCCAGCATTATTATGCACAAAAGGTTCCATATCTATTTCTATAAAGTTCGGACACAACCTAAGAGGCATCATCAAACTTGGCCGACTTCATCTAAAATTCAACCACAAGAGACATTCATAACAGAGAGATTGTTGAAGACAACATAATTTGCAATAGTTAGTGAGTTTAAGCAAATAGTCATCCTAGATGCTTTTAGTCTTCCATTGATCTCATGGCATCTCTTAGGCACTCAGCTTAAATCAGAGAAACTCATTTTTCAATACGGTTAGACTCAAGAGAAAGATACACTTTGTTCCTAAAGTAATGTATTGTTTCTGTAATAAGAGATCTTTCATATAGCACAATTCACATTTGATGAAAACTTTCTAATAAATTAGTATCTAGGATCTTACAAATCTAGGGCTCAACACTTGCCTTTTTTTTACCATTTGGGTTACTTCATGGTTTTTCTTTTCCTATCAATGGCACAAATTTATAATCCATGTTCTTTGGTTAAACACACTTGGACGTACTAATCATTTGTACCATGCTACATGAACACTTCAATTCAGTCATTTGAGTCAAACTATATTGGAGTTAAAGGACATAAAATCAAACATACATCAATGCTGCTCTCATCTGTTACATCTAACTGTACAAGAGTAAGTCGATCTGTGTGCTTCCTTTTCAAATCTAGAAGGCTTTCAGCCCCATTAGGATTCCGGAAAGTTGCAATTACATGGCCCTTAACATAATTGTCCAGTAGTTGTCGAACCTGCCACACAACACTTTAGATTTAAGATAAAATAACAAAAATGTAGATACAAGTGTTGCATAGCAAATTTTTAGGGGAAAAAAGTAGAGCAAGCTTCATACTCAAGTTTGATTTTGTACCAGAGTAATTTATCTTGTCAGTTCATACAAGTAGAAACCCAAACTGAATGAAACATTTTTATAATGGTAAAGAACTAGGAACAATAAAACTTTTGCAGAGTAACTATGTAATTCAGAATTTCTCAGAGTTTTTTTGTACATCATTCCATACCAATTATAGCAGTGTTACAAGACTCGGACTCAGCAAGCTGATTTTTGACTCAGGCTTAGACTTGGCGCCCAAATTTGGCAAATTTTAAAAACCATGAAATATAGAGATGTTTAAGGATTCAAAACTTGTTTCATGCACCCTTTAATAATTAAACTTTAGAGACACAATAAACTAATCAAACAGAAGCTACTTTGACCATATACACAAGTATACATTGATCACATGACTATAAAAATGAATTTAAGTTTTTAGTTGAAGGAAGCAACATCGGCAGATATATAAATTTATAATTATAAATATTGTCAAATTTACAAATCTCATGGATTATGATCCATGGCATCAAAACTAAAAATATGAGTCTATTGTTCAGAGAAGCCAACATTACTCATCCCAATATCGCAGCAATTCAGGCACTGGCATCTTAGGTACGTCATGTATGATGCTGTAGCCATGCTTTTTTTCTTGTATCTAAGTGATTGGTGTGCATACTCAAGTGAGGAATTTATTATTAAAGTCTTATTGAAGCCTGCAAGACTACATGTTTTATTGTCAAGTTCATTAACAAAGAGGAATGCTTAAGTAAAAAGATAAATGGTTATGTTCTAGTTTGACCTTATTTAGGATACTAATAGATGGGATTGTTCTATTATTGAAAGATCCCTGATGGATCCCCTTGCTGATCTGTTGTAGTTTTTAAATTAATAAACTATATTTTCCTGTGTTTCCTTTAATGGTTTTAGAGAATAGACAAAAGTTGCAGAAGGTTTGTTTATTTTTGTGTTTTTGATAGTTTTTCAGCAAGTAATAATTGAAGAACAAGTACATGAAAAGAGTACTGGAAATAAATGTTCATACACAGCCAAATCAGAATCGTACCAAGCAGATTTCTGATTATTTAAATCAAATAATTATCCAGATAGTGATTCCAAACAATTCCAGGAAGATTACAATAACAATGATTCCAACCTGGATAAAGAGTGAATACTGCAATCAAGAATGAAGCTGCTGCAAATGTCCAACGCTCTTACATAGCTCCACGTGGGAAGAGAAATGGCTGCAAGGTACAGCCGTACGGCTGTTAGGTGATGCCAAGCTGGAAACCCCAACCTCCACGCTGAACCCTAACTCTGTCCACTGAATCCTCCAGAAAGATGTCATACCAACTCCAAGGCACTGAAACTGAATGCTAGAACCAATAACCACTGTGCTGGGGGCTACGTCCCAGACAGGCAAGACCCTGGGGTTTTCGTCCCAGATGCTGAATCGCTCTCCAGAGCAAATTCTCCAAATCAAAGATGAAAATGTGTAAAAGATACCAAGAATTAGGTCTCAACTTCCTTATAACACCTTCCCACTTAGCTCGAACCCTAAAAGTGACTCAATTTGGCGTTTAGGGTTAAAATGTTATATTTCTCATTTTAAGTTGCCAAGTGCATAGAAAAACGACCCTTTTTCAAATATAAAGAAATCCGTTCACCGAAAGGATCTAAGTCAAAAGAGAAATATTTAGAAAAGTCCAAGACCTTTCCAACGAGCTATTACACCAAGGGATACGCATCCAGATGAGGCCAAAAACCCCTTATTATACCAAAATGGCTATAAACATAGCCTTATTTAAATAATAAACGCTAACTTAGGAAATATTAAAAATATAACCCAAATAGCTGCAAAATGCTCAAATGACACCACAAACCAAAAAGTCAACCTGCCACCTGTCTGTGACTGAAGTCGGAAATCAAGGATCCACTGGCAATCTCATCCCTAAAATCTAGCGATGCTCCTAGAAACTAGGAAACAAACTCAAATCCTCTGAAACTGAACCCAAGGAATAATCTCATGGAGACCCAACCCTGGGTATGATCATAACCTCCTATATAGTAGGGATATCCTCCATAAACGTAGGAACTGCCTCCTAAAAATAAGGAACTGCTCCAAACTGATCAATTGCTGCCACAACACCAAGTCCCAAACATTGTATAACCACACTGAGTCTCTATCCATCACTGTCAGCCTACAAGACCCCATAATAAGCTAACTCACATGTCTCTGCTAGACAGAGCTAAAGAGGGGACATGACAATCATTCTATGAGTTGTCTGTACAAGGCATTGATGAACTTATTTTAATGCCCTTTTCATTTAGCTAACAGACCTTTATTTCCTAATAACTGCAGACTTTTACTTTAAAACCATGATACTCTCTAAGTATTAAGACTATTTGATAAGTACTAAGCATGTTTACTCGTGAATGATAGACATAATAATATGCATAACTATATATGCAAATGTGATGGAATTATGTGATTATTGTTATAGAAAGTGATTCTAGGAACTGACATGTTATATAAGATCCCTCGTCTAATCTGATGTAGTTTTGCTCTCAAGTGATATTGTCAAACACTTTTCATAAACACTCAATGCTTGCTGGTCTGTGATTTCAGTCTGATTTGTATGCTTAAATGGACATGGAATTCAATTTAAATGCTTGAAATTAACACTACAATGACTAAGCTACAAGCTGAATGCAAGAGGTACTTTCCTTAGACTTTCCAACAGCACATAAATGAGTTTTACAGTAAAAACGCACTCCTACAGCCAATGGACATTTTGTCGGACAATTGACACACATACCAAGAACACTCTAATGATCAGAATGCTGATTTGAAACTCTCAGCTTAAGACAGCTTTAATAGAATTATAAATTTATTAATCCTTACAAAATACCCCTACATTACAATCATACCCGGATAATTGATATCTTTGTTGCTTGAAGCCATTGATATGTTGCAGCAGCAAAACACAACTGTACGGCCAGCATAGGGAGTGATGCAATTGCCTGGGAAGGCGAGCTTACTGCACTCTAATGATGTGTGTCCTTTAAACACCCCCAGCACCCTTTCAATGATTTTTTTGCAGAATTTATTGTGGGCTCTAAGTCCAAAATCGCCCCACCTAGGGAATGGCGCCACTTACAGCAGGCTGGAGCTAATTTGCAGCAGACATACAGGAACCCCTTGACTGGCAATGTATATTAATTTCTTGCTGTTCTTCTTCTTCACTAAACTGATTCAAACCTAATTGAAATTCTGGAAATATGGCCTTCAATATGCACAATTGAAACCTCTGGATGAAGCTTCCCCTTTTAGCCAAACTCACTGGGTATTCCACCAATTCATAAGGCTGTAACACTGAAGATTTGTTCCTTCTCCAATGCCCTATCTTGGTGAAACTCATAAACCCTTGTCTCTGTGCTCTCCAAAATGAGTTTAACAAATGCCAATAGAATGCCAAGTTCGAACTCCAATGCCAAATAAATACTTCTTCAAGAAAGTTCGATTTTCTTCATAAAGCACATTTAATGCTCTTAAAAATATTATATCTTTCACTTTATTTAATAATTTGCCCCCAACTTAGGAAAATGTGCTCATGAATTAATTATATAATTTGGCCCCCTCTTTACGATGATTAGACCCTCAACTTAAGTGATTTTTTTATAAAGTAAATTTATAACTTTATAATTAACCATTTAATGAATTAATATTAATTTGGCCACATTCATAACAATATTTCCCTAAATACACAACATATTAACGTGTCGTTTGAAGTAGTAGTCTCTCCTCATAATTCCCCATGTGACCAAATACACTTTCTAAAAATAGAAAGGGTCCATCTCTATTACTTTTGGCTTACTATAAATAGTACATATGGCAAACGGAGTCCAAATGATATCGAACGAAGGCCAAATCCATAAATCTCTGAATGCTAGAGATGAAACAATCCTCAGGAGACCCTCTAACCAACCTCATTAGCCTACGAGGGCCATATAATAGGCTAATCCTCCAAAACTCCATGTCTGCTAAAAAGGGGACATTACATGTTATTGCATAAAAAGTGGTCAAAACATTATGTGGATCTCATACAACAGAGTCACTACAGAAACCGCAAATGTTCCTATAGCCGAGAGCTACGGGGTGCAAAATGGACATTCAAGTGTTGAGATGGCTCTCCAAGGACATCATAAGACTCCTATCTATACCAGACCTCTTCAACTCATTGGATACTTCCATCATAACCATTATCATCAGTTTTTGTTGCATTTTCATTATGGTTATTAAAGTCCTCCGTTATGACTAGTTATACAGTTCTATTAGGACTCTTTCTTTGTTATGTTTCCTAGATTCAATAATCCTCTTCCTATATATCAGGAATGAATGACAACTTAGGATTAGTTTGTTAGCTCAAATAAGTCTACAAATGTACTATGGAATAAGAACGACAAGTTGAAACTTTGTAGAAGCTTTCTATTTTCAACAATATATCATTTTTTGCATATGGTTAACTTCATGTATAAGTGTATGAGAAGATTTTGATTTTATTAGCTTTATTCAACAATTAGTGTAACAGTGCACCTACTCGTTGATGTGTTTTTAGGACACTTCCAACATAGAATAAAATACCAAGTATTCTATCCTCTCTTGAACAAAGAAACCTCATATGGCAAAACAATGTGATCAAATAAGGCAACTCCAAGGTTTACAATGCGATTTTATATTCTAGATAGACTCTATGTATATGATGTGATAATGTTGGTAATCACAAACTGACTAGTTATACAGTTCTATTAGGACTCTTTCTTTGTTATGTTTCCTAGATTCAATAATCCTCTTCCTATATATCAGGAATGAATGACAACTTAGGATTAGTTTGTTAGCTCAAATAAGTCTACAAATGTACTATGGAATAAGAACGACAAGTTGAAACTTTGTAGAAGCTTTCTATTTTCAACAATATATCATTTTTTGCATATGGTTAACTTCATGTATAAGTGTATGAGAAGATTTTGATTTTATTAGCTTTATTCAACAATTAGTGTAACAGTGCACCTACTCGTTGATGTGTTTTTAGGACACTTCGAACATAGAATAAAATACCAAGTATTCTATCCTCTCTTGAACAAAGAAACCTCATATGGCAAAACAATGTGATCAAATAAGGCAACTCCAAGGTTTACAATGCGATTTTATATTCTAGATAGACTCTATGTATATGATGTGATAATGTTGGTAATCACAAACTGACTAGTTATACAGTTCTATTAGGACTCTTTCTTTGTTATGTTTCCTAGATTCAATAATCCTCTTCCTATATATCAGGAATGAATGACAACTTAGGATTAGTTTGTTAGCTCAAATAAGTCTACAAATGTACTATGGAATAAGAACGACAAGTTGAAACTTTGTAGAAGCTTTCTATTTTCAACAATATATCATTTTTTGCATATGGTTAACTTCATGTATAAGTGTATGAGAAGATTTTGATTTTATTAGCTTTATTCAACAATTAGTGTAACAGTGCACCTACTCGTTGATGTGTTTTTAGGACACTTCGAACATAGAATAAAATACCAAGTATTCTATCCTCTCTTGAACAAAGAAACCTCATATGGCAAAACAATGTGATCAAATAAGGCAACTCCAAGGTTTACAATGCGATTTTATATTCTAGATAGACTCTATGTATATGATGTGATAATGTTGGTAATCACAAACGGACTTACGTTTCGCAAAACAATTGGAACGTGGAACTTAAACTCCCTTGGAAAATAAAAGACAAAAGGGAAAGGGTTTAGAGAATCTATGCTAATCCTAACAACGTAATCAATGATTGTTGATTTGGTCAAACCAAACCAAGCTTTTCTTCACCATAAGGAAGCAACTACACAAAGATGGTGCAATCTCCCAAGGATAAGGGAATGACTTTCATATCACTTATGCACACCAACACCATGAACAATGAGCATAAAGAAATTGAAGTTAAGCTTTGAATTGAGTTCGGTCTAACCGTAAACTGCAACGTGCAATCAACAAATTCAAAATGGTATGAACATTTAGGTTTCACCAATAATCAACAATAAGAGCTTCCATTCAACTAATTTAAAAATCTAAACTTGAGAAGTGGAAACCAAGCAATACATTGAGATAACACAAGAATCCAACATAACTTAAATGAAATTGTATGTTCATTCCAACATAGGTTCGACAACAATTTCTTCTCCTCCTACTCTACCTCTACTTGCTACTTATTGTCTACTACTGAATTATTAACTAAAAACCATTACAAATGAGAAGGCTGAGCCTTATATATAAGTCCCAATTACAAATCAAGGGCCAAGATTGATTTGAAATCAATGGCCAAGAGTTGGACAACAAGACCCTAATTAGAGTTAGTTACAATTAACACCCCATTCACCAATAAGAAAATTACAACATATTGGGCACATGTCCTTCCTTTGAATTCGGACCAATGAGAAATGAGGTTAGGTACATGGAATAATATTTGATGCAGTGCCACATGTCACACGTGTAGTCGTTCGCTTCGTAGGATGAATCAAGTTCATTTGAACATGGATGCCTTGACTTTGAATAACTTGATTGGTTGATAATAACTTGTTGGTTGAAAATTTTGTACACTTGGGGAAATATACAAAATTGTGGTTTCAACCACAGTGTGTGAGTAAACTCTCCTAATTAAGGGAAGGCTCCCACTATATAACTACAACTTTAAAAGTAAAATGGGATGGGACAGCAGTCTTTCTTCTTCTTTCAAGAAAGCCAATATCATTTTCTCTTCACAGAAAAGTGATAGCAATTTAACATAAAACAGCAGTAACAACTTTTTAAAATGAAATAAGAGAAAGGAAATAAAGTTTCCTAAAAGCTCAAAAACTTCCGTCACTTCCTTCGGGACGAGACAGCAATATCAAGCTCAAAGTCTTGATTATATGAAGTCCTATCTACCCTTTTCTATACTAACGCTATCAACAACAAATTATAACAGCTCAAAGACTGAAATATCTTATTCTTTTCTACATAAAACAGTGGCAAGTAGTATAAGCTCAAAAACTCACAGCTATTTCTCACAAAATCTCCTTCTAAACTCTCTTAAGAATAAGTGCAAGCACAAAGTCTTACAGCTCCTCTAAAAAGAATATTTATTCTAATTTATATTAACCTCAAATACTTGCAGCACAAAGACTGCAAATCAAATTTGACTAAGTTCTTGAAGAAACACTTGCAAGAAAGATAATATAAAACACAAACTCAAGAATGTAGCACAAAGACTCAAAGCTTGAGCGATTTCCTTCTATTTCTTTCAATTCTTGAATTCACACATGAGAGCCCAAAGACTTCTTTGCTGTAAATTTGGCGGAGTTTTTGCTTGCTTTCTAAAAGATAAAGATTACAATAGACCCCTCAAGTATTTATAGAAGAGGAGTCTTGAGAAAAAGGTGGGAGGATCCTAACTAACTTGAGGGATTCTCTCAACCACCAAGACTTATTCAATAACTAACTATGACTTATTCCAACTACAGTCCTAACTGAACACAGCTTGTAGTTGCCTTACATGTGATTACAAAAGTCCAAGTAAAGACTTGACTTGCAATTTACAAAAAGGTTTTTACATGCAACTTGTCAAAAGAAAAACTACAACTAAGAGATTACAACTCTGGAAAAAACGCAACTAAGTGTTGAAAAACACTTAAGCTGCAGCATGTGAAGACATGAATCCTTCGAACTTTTGGATGATCATTCATAGCTCAGCAGGATTCGATTTGTGGATGTTCTTGCCAACAACCATGGTCTTCACAATGGTATCATGGCATCGAAGAAGCATAGAGATGTTCTTCTCCAAGATGGACTGGATTTCGTGCAAAAAGATTTGATGTTTCATCAAAACCTGAATCGAAGCAGCCGAAAATTGTTCGCTTCTCCATTCATTGTGAATCTTCATCTGTAAATCTGTGAGCACTTCTTCTTCTGGTATCAATTCTCCATTCTGACTCATTATGTTGCAAAAGGCCTTCTCACAATAGGAAACAATACCTTGGAATACATCAACCCGCAATCTCATTGCATCATCAATCTCCTCAATGAGGGATTTGAGAACAAGGGCTTTATTCTCCAGAAGTTCTTCAATTCCAAATACATGACCCTGGAAGGAGTAATGGCATGCTCCTGAAGAACACTCAACTGATGTTGGGGCATTGTGTGCCAAATTGTCAAACTACCTTCAACCCAGTCCAAATTCTGTTTGAAAGTCTCAGAGGTATGATTCAATTTTTCTTCAATGGTCTCCAGCTTAGCCATTATTTGGAAAATATCTTTCAGCACTTGTGCACACAGATCATGAAATTGATCCACCCAAGAATCCAATGCTTGTACTTTCTGAGCAGCTCTTTCAACTTCCCGAATTGATTCTTGGGAACCGGAAGAACTTGTAGGATTACTCCCTTCACCAGCAGGTCTTGTAATTTTATGAACAGCTGCAACAAGTTGTCGGTTCTCCTCTTCTAGCTTGTCTTTCTTTGCTAGAAGTTCATCATGCCGCTACACTAGTGAGGCTACAGATTGCTAGGCATCATGTTTGACCACTTCATGCGTTTGTTTGCCCAATTCTATCCTTGTAACCCTGTAATCGGCAGCTTGCATTTCCTCACGTGGCTTATCCGCAAGGGGCTCAACAATTTCTGCCACTTTCATCTTATTGCTATCAACAGTTACTCTTGAGATTGTCTTAGCCTTTTTAGCAACCTTTGGCCTAGACTGTTTGAGTTGCTGATAGTCAAAGACATCAAGAGAGATTTCCTGCTTCTTCCTCTTTGGGGTAAAAGAACTAAGCCATGGAGGTAAAATGACTAGTTCTCCTCTAGTAGCTGTTGAAGGCAAAGGAGAAGCAATTTCTGTTTGAACAGCCGTCGTCACCCTGGGAGGAGTATCTGTTTGGATGGCAACCATAGTTTGCTCAGTAACCAATGGGCATGAAGATTGCCTCATAAATTCTTCAAAGCCAGAAGTAGAGGTATCAATCTCTGACAAATGGATACATGTAGGAGTATCCTCAGGAATTTCCAGCAAACTCTCTTGTAGATATCTAATCAGGAGGCGGCTCAACTGCTGAAATACGAACGGCATTCTGAGGAGACTCTTCCATTATTACGTCAGGAGGAGAAAGAGGCATTTCAATGGAAACTGAGGAAGGAATCTCATGAATTGAGTCTGAAGCTAGAGACTTAGGAGCATCATCTGATTGTTGTCCTTCTTCTGGATTATCAGGATCGATCACATGAACATGAAGCTGGGACTTTTCCTTTCCAAGAACTGTCACCTCCTCGAGAGGAAGCACTATTGCTCGACTAACCTGCAATTTGATCCTGGTGCCTAAAGATGATGCACCTTCCTTGTTGTCAATATGAATCTCAGACTTACGTCCAAGAGGCCCCGCAGAGCCATCTTCTTTCCCAACCTTGATCTTGCTGAGTCTAACATCATTACATCTGAGCCAAGTGTTGGTGTTAGCCAAGATAGGCTGAAATCTTTAAAGACTGGACGTGCATTCTTTATGGGACCATTGGATTAAAGGAAGTGGGGCTTTTTCAACCCTTCGTGAGACGTACTCTGGATCGAGCACATGACCATCATCGATCATTCCTTGTGGAATGTCCACCAGGTTCAAATTAATAACCTGTTCAACGGTAAGCTTGCAGTAGTCCATCTTGAGAACCTCCATTACTATACGGAGATCTACCCAGATATCCTCAATACGATGCACGTGCACGAAGGATTTTTTAATCTTTTCTTTCATACCCCGGTAATCAAAATCTGCCCTGGACTTAAACCTTTTGAGTTTAATCTCTTGCATCTCAGTCTCCATAGCTTTGGCTTTGACGGATGTGACAAGAGAATACCGACCAATTTTCAATGGGTTTGTTGTAGAAATCCCCACTCCGACCTTATGTCTGACAGATTGATGAGCGTGCACAGCCATGATCTGTCTTCCTAACTCCATAAGAATGATCTTATCAATCGGGTATCTAGGGAGCATGTATGGTTGCCCAGTGTAGCATCTGACTCTCACATAAGTGAAAGTTGGGAATTGAAGAAATAAGCATCCATACTCATTGACTCTTTCCCATGCTTCATCTGAAACCCTTTTGTTCTTTAGAGTCCTGTCAAACTGGCACATGAAGTAACCAAAGAGTGCATCTTGAACTCTTATGAAATGTAATCTGTTGGGTCTTAAAGTCAGCTGATCATAATATTCCCACCCAGGTATAAGCAAGCGATCACCCTTGGTAGAAAGACCAGGGAAATGTCTGAGTGACGCTACCAAATACACTAAGTATGAATTCATGTAGAAAGTCATGGTGGTAGGGATTGTTGCAAGTTGCTTGCATAAAGCATCACTGATAATCTCTCCCCATGACGCTACCAAATACACTAAGTATGAATTCATGTAGAAAGTCATGGTGGTAGGGATTGCTGCAAGTTGCTTGCATAAAGCATCACTGATAATCTCTCCCCATGATATATGATGGGATTGGCTTATGAGCATGGTAAACTGATACATCCAGGGTTCAAAAACATTGGAGTGTTCAAGACCCATCATCCTGCTAAGGAGAGTAATGATGTCTCCAATTTCCCACTTAAAGTCACAGCGGTACAA
Organism: Cryptomeria japonica; assembly: GCF_030272615.1. Lineage (NCBI taxonomy): Eukaryota > Viridiplantae > Streptophyta > Pinopsida > Cupressales > Cupressaceae > Cryptomeria > Cryptomeria japonica. The sequence goes on from NC_081415.1 coordinate 326,117,426, forward strand.
CTTAGCCCACCTTGAGTAGGCGGCTCGTGGCTCATGAATCCACCTCTTAATATGACGTTTGCAGTCCTTTTCCCTCTTGACATAGTACTCGGCTGAACTGTCCTTTGAAATTTCCATATAAACAGGTGCCGGTGGTATTCTGAAGACTTTCTCAATTGTGTCTGCATCAAGGCGGATTATTGCTTCGCCGTCATCATTTTTAATGGTTCTTGTGTCTTTGTCAAAGCGATGGGCACAAGCGAGAACAAATTCAAGTTCTAGGGCAGCCATTGGAAAAGAGGATGTGTGATGGATGTGGCTGTCCAAAGTCGCTGCATATTACTATCCTGCGGATCCTCCACTCTCTTGACGAATTCTGACATGTCCACACGCCCTATCTCCGTGTCTTTTATGTGATCCAAATGAGAGGAAACTTGCGAAGGTGAAACTTCATTTTGGTACTTGTCATATTTACACTTCATCTTCTTCGGAATAAGAGAGGATGGTAAATCTGACATTGAAGCAAAACCTGGTATATTGCGATGGAGACTTAAAAGTGTTAAGGCAACATCATAATTAGCTGCAACTAACATTTTTCCTTCTTCAAATGGAAAGAACTCCAACCCTTGCACTTCACGAATTTGTGAGAGAAAGATGGGAAATAAATGGGAATGGTGGAAATTTGACTTTGGCCAATTTTGGATCTCGGGGAAAGTTTACAAGTATACAAGTTGGGAAGAATGAACATGCAATCGAACTTTTAAAACCCGAATGCAAGTATACTTGTAAAACGGAAAATGGAGAAATGAGTGAAAAAAGAGATTTAGACTTGTGGGAAATGATGTGAACAGAAAGTACGGATATAAGCAATATGGATGGATAAAACTAGGAAGGTTTTGGGAATGTCATTTTCAAGAAAATGGGAAGAACTTTGGATATGCAATCCGGTTCTAAAAACACAATTTTGGAAGGATGGGTATCTTTCATCTTTGTAGCTTGGAATTTCACCAAAAGATGGTTAAATTCTTATAACCATAAGGGAAGATCAATTATTTTCATCCAACTTGTAATCGGGATTTAAAATCCCGAATACAAGTAAAGAGGGAAAATGGGGAAAAACAATGCAATTCACAAATTGCTTTGCGAAGGGGAAAATCTCTCTGACAAAACCAATTTTTGGGGCAAAATAAACATATACACAAATTTACAACTAGAATGGAAAAACAGGAAAACAAGAAAACAAGAAGATGAAACAAGAAGAAAAGAAATCATACCTTGCTTCAATCCGAAATGCTTCTTCAAAAGATGATCAATATTTGAAAGAAGAGAGGAAAACTCTTAAATAGATAATAAACCACATTCCAAAACCCTAGCCACGTTTTTGCCAAAACGCCATATGGGGCAAAACACCTTCCAAAAGCATGAAGAATCGGTCAAATAATAACTTCAACCTCCACGCCTAGATGAAAGAAGCCAAAACGACTTAGGAGAGGCAAGATTTGTGGCATTTGCAGAAGAAAAACGTAGCATTTTTCAAAAATGTTTTTGCTGTTAAAATGCCTTCAAACCAGCAAATAAATCCACCAAATGGCATGGGAAGAGTTTCAAAATGCATGGAAATAGCAATGAAGCCTAAACGCCTTTCTCCTCCCAAGATTTCTCCATAAAAATCGGTGGAAAATGTCAACCAAGTCCTTCAACAAATTCGCCTAAGAAGCTGGTCGGGTTTTTAGAAGAATGCAACAAGTTCGATTTTGCATAATGTAGTGAAAATCGGGTTTCTATTTTCACATTACAAGTTTTAAAATTTCATTTTTCTTCCCACAAGGCAAAACCGGGTTTTATAAACCCTTTAGCAAGTTTAAAATGCTTTTATTTTCACTTATGAAGCAAATCGGGTTTTTAAAACTCAATTGCAAGTTTTAATATGTCACTTATCTCCATTCTAAGCAAAATCGGGTTTTTGAGAGAGATATACAAGTTATTATGGAAAATAAAATCCCTTCAACAAGTTTTAATAACTTAACACATGTGATAGGGGAATAAAATCCCCATTACAAGCAAAAAACACTAGAATAGGGATTTTACAAAAGAATTACAAGTGACTTTTAAATATGCAATTTAAAATTAACGTGTAACTTATCCAAAAAATCCCTATTATGACTTAAAAAGCCAAAAAGCATCAAGGGGGAAATAAAAAGTAAGTTACAAGTTCTTTTTTCATAAACTGCACTTGTATTTAGCTAAAAAATTCCCTACAAAGACTAAAACAAAGAAAATCATTAAAACTTGCAATTTAAGGAAAATTTCCCACCTGCCTTCACGGAGAAAAAACCCGAAATTGAAGAAAAGACATAGCAAACGAACCCAAAATGCGATGAAATTTGAAACGTGGTTTGAGGATGGACTGAGGATTAAGCCAGTCAAAGGGCAAAGCAAAATTCTGCCTCCGGAAGCATGTCGTAGAGTTAAATTTTCAAATTTTTGACAAAAATTTTATGTAATGGTCCTTCATTTTTTAAAACAAAAATGAGGACAACATAACTAAGCGACAACTCATCTTGCTCTTCCTAGATCTAAGTTGCCAGTGCGGGTTCGAGAACCCAGTTTGCCGATTCAACAAAATTTTGAAAAGGGGTTTGGGTTCATTTTGGGTTCGTTAGTACAAAATAAATGTATGTATATATATATGCTCATTAATATATATTTAATTAAGTACGTATAAATATAAATTCACCTTATATAAATTATAAAATATTAGAATACAAATATATTAAAAACTTAGCATAAATATTATAAATAATAAAATATATTAATTTAACATATCTAAATTGAATATTTTTTAAAATTATAACTTTAGTCTTTAAAATTATTTTCGAGTACTCCACTAGACTCCGCTCTCCAACCGACTCCGCTTCAAGCATCTTAGGCAACGGATACCTGACAAAATCTCCTACAAAATATCAGCAAAAATTTTACCTCGCAAATATTTCAATCCAGATTGTCAGACCTATAGGTGGACCAAACTGGTACCCCAATCCCGGAGCAAACCAAACCCGGATCGAGCCAAGCAGCCAACATACCCTGTAACTTAGTTGTAAATCATCGCAAAAACGTCTTTGTGTTTCAACCAGTATCTCTTGATACTCAACATTTACAATTGCTTGATGTTATGATGATAGGTCATATTCTCAAATTGTATCATCTCGATGATCAAGTTTCTAACTTTGCTTAACTCTTCTTAAACTATCATTACTCCTTGATCACATTTCACTTCTACATATTGACGTATGGGAATTTTCCTTCTTTGTAATGCACTCCCACCTTTGACTCCGGAATCTTGGAATTCACTTCCTTGACGCATCTTTGATCTTGAAATTTCTTGCCTTGGCCTTGAATTCCCTGGTGGAGTTCTTGACTTCATGTTGAAATGTCCTTATCATTTTTGGAATTCCACTTCTTGAATATCATCTTGCCTTGAAATAACTTGAATGTATTGGACCTTGATTCTTGTATTTCCGAAGGAAATTCAGAATTGCTATAGCCTCTTCCATTTGCAATCTTAGTTCTTTATCTTACATTTGCATTGTTGCTTTCTTTCATTTGCTTCTTCACAGGCATCTTTGAAGGTGTTCATCTTTCATTTCGTCCTTGAAACTTGATTCCTTCACTTGTGTCAGATCACTTTGTCCGCTTTCGTGGATGATTTGATCCCTCACTCAAGTTGTGAAGTATTTAGTCTTGATTTGCCTTGATGTGTTGTGAATCTTGAACTTGAACTCCTCGAATTGCCATTGTGTATCTCCTTTGAAGTCCTCCAAATCGATGTGTCCAAGGTTAGTGTCTCCAAACTTCTTCCACTTCAAGACAATCTTTGACTTCGAAAGAACTCCCTTGTAGCCATACTTCATTTGTGCTTGCCTTGAAGATCCTTCAACTTTAGCACTTGACATCTACCACCTAAAACTAAACACCTTAACTTATAAAATGAAGGATGCAGAATTGCTAATGCAAGGAATATATCAATGAGAAATGCAAGAATTAATTAAAATGACTTCATGGAAATTTTGATAAATCTTGCAACTAATGCCATGTGTAAATGAATTTCCACAAAAATTGTCAATGAACATCATAAAATGTAATGTCCCCATTTTGCGAGCATCAGAGTTTGTAAGAATTAGCCTATCATTTGACCCTCGTAGGCTAACAATTATTGATAGAGGGCCTCGTGTGGTAGTTACTTGGTGATTAGAGACATTACTCTTCAGCTGGATTCAGGTTTTGGCCTTTGCACAGGTTTTTTGACTCAGATTGGCACACTTACTATTTATAGTAAGTTACTATTTTGGGAGAGTCAGGGTTCCTATTAATAGAAAGACACCTGAGCAGAGCTTATTGGCAGTGTGGACCTTGATTGGGCCTTTGCAGCTATTTCTAGACTCAGTTCCACATACTTACTATTTATAGTAAGTCACTATTCAGGGTTTCTATTTTTAGACAGGCATCCAATCACATGGAGAACAGGGAGAGTCGACTCCTGGCTCAGACGACTTAGCAATCAGACAAGTACATCAAGAGATATTAAAGTTTAAGTGACTTAAGTGATTTATTTAATATTTTAATATTATTATAAAGTTCTAAAGTAACTTTATAATAATAAAGTCACTTTAATATAATAAAGTGCGTTAAGTGAATAATTTAATGTGGGAATAAATCTTTTATCCCACATTGGCCAGGAAGGTGTTTGAGCTCTCTTAAGGAAAGAATAAAAGGAAAGGCAAGAGTTCATTCTCGGCATCCAGTTGATGAATAGTATTTTGATTGATTTTTATTGTGGAGCCTAGGGTTTTCGCAATCTTCTTCTTTGATCATAGGAAACGAAAACTTCCTATTGATAGCAATTTTGAAGGTGTGAAATAACACCTGAATTATTGCAGTTGTGGGAAAGAATACTTCAGTTCTTTCATTTGTGCAAATTGGTGAAGTTTTCTACAAGGGTTTGAAGTTTATTGTTGAAGAACATTTATAGTTGGTTGTGAATCGTCCTTCTTTGGCACATGGAGTTATATCATTCTTGTTGGGAGAGATTATCAACAAATTATTCAAGGTTTTAAGAGCAGATTGCAAGTTTGTTCTTGCTGCTACAGTGCGCATGAACAGTGCCGTGAACAGTGCGCATGAACAGTGCCGTGAATAGTGCGCTACAGTGCCGTGAACAGTGCGCATGAACAGTGCGCTACAGTAGTTGGAGTTCTATAGAAGGGGATTTAGAGAGGTTGAACAGCTATATATATGTGACAAGGGATTTGCATATGAGGAGAATCAAACCAATATATCAAGGCAGCCATTGAAATACCAGGTTTTCTATCTATGGTCATTGTATTAGAAAATCATTACTTCATTGCATCATTTTCTATTATGATTATATCATGAAATATTTGGAGGTTGCATATGTTTAATGGAGATATAATTTGCATATTCCACATTCAACATTGATCAGCCATTTAGCTTTCATGCCAATTGTTTGCTTAAATGCCTAATGGCTGTAGGTGTACTTTCGGATGCATGACAAGTGTTTGTCTTAATGTCAACTAGCTGTACTAGTTAATTTCAGTCATTACATATGTGTGGAAAGGTCTAAAACAGCTAGTATATCATTTCTATAACAACTTTGCATTGTTAGAAGCTTTCCATAACTTCATTTGCAGTCTACAAACCCAAAGAAGACAAATAAAGAATTCACTACAGCGGCTTCAAACGTTGTATGCCAAATGTTTGACAATATTCCTTGGTGTTCATATAAGTAAAACAGGGTCAGATTAGCCAAGGGATATTACATAAAACAAGATTTACATCATAACACAGAAATCTGGAAATCAAAAGAGAATCAAATTCAAATTCAAATTTCATGATGATGATCTAGCTTCTAGAGATGCTTTTACTCTGCTCGGAAGTTTACCTCCCTTGCTTTCACTTGGTGGCACAAATTAGGTCCAAAATGTAGATAGAATCTTGCCTTAAAGAACAGGTTTCAACCTTGCTCGACTCAATTTTCACTTTACATCAGGTCTGATTTTTGAGTATGGTGCACAAGGAGATGAAGCTGGGAATAATAGCACTACCTCAGGTTGGGACACTCTTCCTCCTAGGCTGGAAATTAGTTTGCTTGTCTGATTTTGAAGATCAGAATCAGGTAAAGACAAATTCGCACTAACACTTTAGCAGTTCGCTCAAAAGAAATGATGAAAAAAGTCCCTAAAATCGCATCGAATCAGGTCTGAAAAATTTGCACTAGGTCAGACTACAAAGTCTTAACAAAGTTCTGCATCAACTCGCTTCATGCCTGGAACAATTCGCATCAAATCAGGGCTGGAAACAGGTGAAAATACCTTAAAATTCGCTTCAAATCAGCCTCCTATCAATTTCGCTCTATGCCTGATTCTAATTCACCTCAAATACTTGTGAAATTTGCACTTGAAGCAAAATGGTTGATGGAAAAAATCGCTTCACATCTGCTGTTAAAAATTCGCTTAGCTCTATTTGTCTTGGAATTGAATTAAATTGTTGTTATTGAAAGGAAAATAACATGAAATACCAAGAAAGAACTAATCAATGAGCAATTGTTTGGAGGTAGAGTATTACCATAAAAATGAGAAGCCAAAACCAAGAGCAAGCTGACCATAATCCAAGAATTAGAAACAAGATTTGTAAGGGGGGGAAAAGCAAAGAAAAAACCCCCATGATTATGAAGATGGCAGAAAGCCTAAGAAAATACAAAGACAGAAAGAGAGAATTAACTAAACATAGAAATGATTCCATAAGAAGAATGAGAGGAGAAGCATCTCTTAAATAGAGATGAGGAGAGGAGTTACTTCTCGACTCTATGAATGCCACCATTCATAATATGTTTGTGCAATGTGTCAAGATCCTCTTAAGAAGGAGACAACTCATATTCCATAATAACGGAATTAAAAGAAAATGAGTCATCCACACACGTGTGAGATGACACAAAAAGACAAAGGACATGTAGAGATTCCAAAGGAATCTCCAAACATAATGAAAAAAGTACAAATAAATAATTAACCTTTACCAACTAAAGATTAATATTCTAACAATTATAATTAAGAGATTTCATCTTTATTTTATATGCTCCTTAGCATTTGAAATACCACCTCCCCAATCAGGCCAATTTGTTCTATTTTTTGAATACATATTAACCTAGCCGACCTGCTCTTTCTTGTGTTTGTATTTCATTTTCAACGTTTGCAAGGGTTAATATTTTCATGGAAGGGGGGCGACTTGGAAACAAGCCCCATCATAGCGCCTACCTTTGGATAAAGAAATCAATAACCAGCACTAGGTCCATAGCTAGAAGTGTTGAGCGCTAGGTGTTTAAAGGTACATGGAAATATGTTAAGTTCTACCTCCCATTTAAGCTGGAAATGAAATTGCCTTTGACCACTATCCTTGGTTTAAGCTGGAAATGAATTTGTCTAAAATCTCTTCCTCTTGATTAAGCTGGAAGTAGATTTACTTCCTCTTGTTTCAGCTGGAAGTGTAACTGCTCAAGATTGCTTCCTTTCATTTAAGCTGGAAAATCTAATGAAAAGAACATTTTTGAGCTTGAAAGTACTTTGGTGAAGAATCTCTTAGGTAAAAAGTTGGGAATTTTATGCCAAGAAAAACAATTTAAGCTTGACAATCCACAATTTATTTTGAATTGTACTTCTTCACAAGGAATTTTACTTGAACCTTTTCAAGGAATTTTACAAAATTTTCTTATTATTTCCTTCCTGTCAAGGTCGGACAAGGAATTTTCCTTGTCCATGTCAAATTTCAATCTCTTCCACGCTTATCACCCCAAAACTCAAAATCCCAAGTAGTTGATGCTGACAACAATGTTTATAACATTTTTGCAATTTTTTAACAATCCCGTCAACTTTGACAACATGTAGCACTTTTGAAAATTTTGACAAGATTTTGCAACTTTTCTTGCTCAATCACAACATCTTGCAATTTTCACAACTCTTAGCAATTTGGCCTAAATTCTCAATCTTGACATTTGCTAATGGATTTCGGACTTGAAACTGGAATTCCTGACTTGACTGCAAACTCTAAGGCAAAAACCATCTCACAAGCAAAAGGCTAAAAGACACTAAACTATTGCCAAGCTAAAGACATGTAAGCTAAAACGCATAAACTAACAAGCAAAAAGTGGGGGTCCCCATTTGCAATGGGGCGATGTGTAAAGACATCACAACACTACTCTGATTAGGGCCCACTTGACGTAAGGTGCTACACTATAGATTACTTAGTATCTCTATAATTTGGTTTGATAGTTAGTTTACTCAGTGTCTTTATGATTTAGTTTAATAACTTGTTACATTGTTTTATAATTCTTAATTCCTACAGCAATTAGTTGAACTGTCTCATGAGAACAAATTTAGTATTGATTTATCAATTAAGTTTCATTATGATCAACAATTGTTTTGACTGTAATTAGTCTTTTATCTGTGAATGTCTTTTATCTATGAATGCAACTTCATATTCTACTTAGACTGTATTCTCCTTTAGTAGAAGTTGCAAATTAATTAATTTCTAGATTTCAACACAACTTAGGCACCTCATAGTGTACACATTGTACTAGCCCATCTCAAGTTTACGAACCTGCTGACAATTTAATGTACCCTATAGTCATTTAATGGTTGCTTAGCATAGGATGACCTCATCTCTAAGTTGCAGAACTAACCTATTTGGCCTAAATTATTAGTAGATATAGGGAGCCATACAGCCATGATTGATACAGTTTTGCATTATGAAAATGGCATTTCTTGCCAACCATGAATTTAACTTGTATTCAGTAGTACAACGACTATAGCATGCCAACTTTTCCTATGGCAATCCTTGTACACTAAACAAATTGTCCAATGTATGAAACAAGATAATCCTTGTTCATGACTTTATGAAAATGCAGAGATTTGTGATAGGATATTGTTGTGCCTTGCACACACTCCCCGTCATCGACAGGGTCCTCCCTTATGTTGCTTCGCCTCGTTGAGATCCTACGTTGGAGTTTTGTAAGTATGCAGAGTTAAGCCCAATATACAACGATTTGATCTGAGTATGCCTTGGAAATTAATGAAGGACTTATGTTCTCGATTTCGCAATGTTAAGGGTTTTGATTCCAGGAAGAGTTGGAGGTTTCAAGAGGGAAATTTGAAATGGATGCGTTCCAGTCCCTCAGAGACATTTTTTCCTTTTAGAAGAGTAAAATGATGAAGGGAGATGCATCAGAGTGTTGAAGAGCCAAAATTTCACCTAAGGGAGATGACAAAGGAGATAAAATTGTCGAGTCAAAGTCTCACTTTTGAACAAAGAAGTTTCAATTCTTCTAAGTGCTAAGGCAAAATAGCAAACTCACTCCCGTTCAAACTTTGCAAATCAAAGACTCCCAAGCCGAGAGGTAGAAAACCCAAGAGCACTAAAATCGGAGAGGAGATTGAGGCTGGTACGCAGTCCACACTTGACGAAAAGTTTTCATCCACAAAGAGAACGACGAGGAGGACCAAGGGTTCTCCTTGTCCGCAATGAGGATAATCTCATGGAATGTCAGAAGTATTAATGCCTCTGACAAGAGAAATAGGATCAAGCAGCAACTTGGCACTAAAATCGAAGAGGAGATTGAGGCTAGTACGCAGTCCACACTTGACGGAAAGTTTTCATCCACAAAGAGAACGACGAGGAGGACCAAGGGTTCTCCTTGTCCGCAATGAGGATAATCTCATGGAATGTCAGAGGTATTAATGCCTCTGACAAGAGACATAGGATCAAGCAGCAGCTTGATTCTTCTCAAGCAGATGTTATATTACTCCAAGAGTCAAAACTTTCTCATGACAATTATCAAAAAACAGTAGGGAAATGGGATGGTTGGCTGTCAGTACAAGTGCAGGCAGTAGGTGCATCTAGGGGTCTCATTACATTATGGAATCCCAAAACTACAAAATTGCAGTTAGTCAAGCAAGATGTGCAGTGGCAATTGTTAAAAATTCAAAATTTTGATCTTGCATTTTATTTAATTAATGTTTATGGGCCAACCTCTACACCGGATAAAAAAAGGACATGGACTGCTTTAACTGCTGTCATACAACAGTATGCAGATCTCAACATTGTCTTAGGTGGTGACTTTAATGCGATAACATCACATGCTGGAAAAACAGGGGGAATACAGGATCCAGTGCATGGAGGACATATTTCAGTCATATCAATGAACCTTTGGGACGTCAGGATCCAGTTAGATCACCAGTGCAGGCATTGCCCCTTCAATCGATCAATGAAGCAGAAAGATTCAGGAACCTGGTCCAGCGTACATGTAGTTGGATGGATAGATCTCATACAATGGCCATAGAGTTTGTTACAAGGATGTCGAAGATCACCCATCAGGCTATCCAAGTTCTTGAGATAATCCACAGATTGATGGCAACAGTAGCTGCATTTGCCCATACCAAGGACGTTGTCATCCCTGTCTTGAAAGTTATAAGACACACATCCAGAAGAATTTTAGCGCAGGAGAGGATCTTAGAAGGTGATTCTCACAGTTTGTTTCAGTGGTCAACCTTACTCCATATAAAGAGTGTTCTCTTCGAGGACATCAGTGTTAGATGTGGTCAAGTTGAGGAGGTGATCAATCCGATCCAGGACAGAGTATTTGAGGTACTTCGTACCATTCTTGGCAGAAGGATCGAGGTCGAGACAGATGTGGATTTACAAGAATTTGAGGATAGAATCAAGATCATCTTTCGCAAGGACGCAGATGTTACAGATGAGCAGTATGATCAGATGTATGCCACCATGCTCCTGATTGATAGAACAAAGGAACTTGAACCTACTTGGGACACGGCTCTTCTAGATGCATTTGATCAGGTTATCCACTTAGAAGAGAGTATCAAGAATCTTCCCGAGATTCCAAACACAGAAATCGAAGGAATCGTGACAAAATTCATTGCATATGCTAAGAAAGAGAATTGGAAAGGGAATAAGATTCTAGATGAAAGGTTGTTACAGATGACATGACATCCTATTTCTCATTGGTTGATACCTCCTAGATTTTTGTGCCAAATTTAATATTTGGCTATGTATTTAATGTTGTTCAGTAAAAAGGAGGTCATTTGTAACAAACCCTAATTAGGGTTTAGGTGTCATGATCTTGTCCATCGATTTATTTTCAATCTGGACCTTTCATTGTAACTGGGGATGCTATTTATACCCCCATTTTTCATTTCATTTGGAAATAGTGAATAGTGTAATAGACAATAGTCAATAGTTGATGTAATAGAAGAGAGATTAGAGTTAGAAGCAATTTTTATTTTGTAGCAAGATTGAGTCTTGAAGAGAGAAATTCAAGCAATTGTTGTATATGATGACTTGGAAATCAATAAAATATTGAAGTTATGGTGTTTTGTTGCAAATTTCTTAAGTTATCTTCATGGTTGTTGGATGTACTTGAGTCACGCTCAATCAAAGTAGTTTGTTAATTTGAAAGACTAAGTGTGAGATTTGATATTTGGTGGGATTCGCAATCCAAACCACTAGCTTCTTGCTGATTGTAGGAACGCCTTGCGTGGTCGACTGGAAAACACTTTGCGTCCTTAACCTTCAAGCATTTTCGTATCTAGGATATGTACCTTCATAGTAGTGTCCTTGGTCTTTGATGCATTGAACACCATTATTACCTTAGAAGATCGCACTAATTTCAATTGAGTTGTTATCTTATGGCAAAATTGAAGTTGGTTGAGTCTTGCCAAATCTCATTCATGCTAAGTCGTTCATAGGGTTAGGCTAGATTAGACTTCCTTAAACCCGGTCCTTTTGCCATTTTTTTGAAAGTTCCTTTTAGATTAGTAAAATCTTCGAGCCTTTGGAATCCGTAAGACGCCTTGGAGGAAACAGCAAATCACATCATACCATTAAAAAGCTTGTCCACACGTGGAGACCCCACTAAAAGAACCTTGGAGTCCATCTAACTGATCCTTTTTGCAGATCTTCAGCAGTTAGAGACTATTTTCTCAAGAGAGGATAAGATGCCTATCGGTATTTTATTCTGTGTATGATTGTGTATGAAATACACGTCAACAGATAGGAATGCATGATTTATCAATAAGAAACAAAGCATTTGGGGGAAAACTCATTTGGCAAATTTATAGTCAACCTCAAAAAAAGTAGTGCAAAATTATGCAAGAAAAGTATCTTGATTCGCCTAACCCACTTAGGATTATTACAGTCCTGGATCCACCCAAGGGTTCAGCAATATGGAATTTCATGATCTCATCTAGAGAGGTGATATCTAACTATGTCTCCTGGGAAGTGCATAATGGGGAGTGCATTCATTTCTGGGAAGACTCTTGGAATTGTCTCCCACCCTTAAGCCAAAATGAGGATCTGAAAGAGGTAATGCAATTGACAATTAGCTGTTGGGGCCCTAAACTCATTAACAATGTTAGTGCGGTAGAACTTTTCTCAAGAAAGGTCATCTGGAAAGAAGTATCAGACTTTCATATAGTTGCAGATCTCAAATCTATGTTCCATGATACACTCTTGAACAAGGTAGTCTATTTATCAAAGGATAAGGACAAGTTAATATGGGCTCCATCAAAGGATGGCTCATACACAATCAAGACGGGATACAGAGCAGTTCAACAAATTCAAAACCAAAATCTCAAACACAAAGCATTCTTTTTTTGCTGGAATAGTGTTGTCTTACCTAAGGTGGGTTGTTTTGCATGGCTGGCATTGCACAGGAAGATATTGACTAGTGATAAATTGGAGAAACTGCAAATTGCCCAATCTTTCTGATGTGTATTAAGCAATGAAGACAATGAGACAGTTGACCATTTGCTTCTCAACTGCTCTTTTGCTCAGAAGTGTTGGATCTTCGTCCTGAACAAGCTCAATCTTTCAATGCCTCTGCCATTTACACACTGGGATTTGTTTCAGTCTTGGCCGACGCTTTTTCCCACTTCAATGTTTGCATGTATATGGAGATGTGCCCCTGCAATAATAATTTGGTCTATCTGGTGGGAAAGAAATACACGAATTTTTAGACAAAATACCTCCCCGCTTCACGAAGTTTTGGATGGAATAGAGAAGTGTATATCAGAAGTAACCAATGCCTTCATCCACAAAAACATTAAGAGTAATATCCCCCTCTCTTCCTAGGATGGATCAATGATTAGGAATTGGCATCGATTGGTTGCTCCATCTCCCCCTGCCTGTAACAATTACAGTCATCAATCTATTGACAGAGCAAATGTCAAATGCCAGCCACCACCCATTGGTTATATGAAGATAAATTTTGAAGGTTCCTCAAGAGGTAACCCAGGTAAGTCAGGTATTGGTGTTTGCATTAGGGATCATTCAGGCAAATTGATAGCTTTTAAAACCTCTTCTATTCCCCCCGACACAAACAATGTTGCAGAAGCATATGCTCTACTGACTGGCTTATCATTAGCCAAAAAATTGGGCCTCTCAAAAATTCATATCGAAGGAGACTCAAGTGTCATTATTAATGCCTGCATCAAGAAAACATTGTCAAATTGGAAAATAGCATACATTTTAAAACAAATATGGTCTCTCATTGATACATTTCATGATCATTTAATTTCTCATACTTTGAGAGAGGGAAATAAAGGAGCAGATTTTTTAGCAAACTTGGGATGGGATAACATTAATTTAGACTCATCAAGATTGGGGCTCAGTTTCGCAGACTTTCCTCAGCTAGCAGAGATAATCATTAATGAACAAGCCTGAGGTTGCACATATGCACATCAATCTTTAATGATCACTCAGATCTTTTTTGTACGGGCAAGGCATGGTAGTCGTAATATAAGGCCAGAAGTATATATTGTCATTCACTCAAATGGGCTACTAATCATGACAATTAAAGGATTTTTCTCCCATTTTCTCTAATTATTAAACTGCATTCATTTTACTTTGTACTTCACATGTGTATGCTATCATGTGTTGCAGGCTAAGCGCATGCTACATGACTTCTAGTGGTGTGTTTCTCCTTTTAAATTTTGATTATCGTGCTCGAGAACTTTTTGTAGTGCACTCGTTGAGCTCGGTTTCGTCTTCCTCTAGTTCCGACGACCTGTATTTTCAGTGAATTCCTTTCAACTATGGACTATCGAACTAGAAATTACAGAGTTTTCTTGCAGGTTGAAGATTGGGAAACACCTTTTGATGATCATATTTTCGACTATCGGCTCAGTCAGGCTTTTAACGTTCAGTGTCAACATTGCAGAAGATGTGTGAAGAAAATTATTGGTGAAGTGTTGTACCCGCAAGAGAAAAGAATCATATTTCCATCGCAGTTGGTCTCCATATTCCTGTCTAACGACTTGGACTTACTTCAATCTTGGAGCAGTTTACAAAGTATTGCAAGTAAGGCCGTTAAACTTGAGTTCACACTGGGTACTAAATTACTTTCTGTGGTTTAGAAATATGATCTTTGGAATGGTAAAGCAAATATTGGAGGTCTCTTCCCGAGACATTACTTGCAGAGTCGAGATGACTTTATCATCATTTAAGACAGTATTAAGCGCTTGTTGGACTTACTTTCGGTTCGGCCGTTTCAACAAGCAATTCGAAATATGGGCAGAGCTCTTGATTCTAAGACAAGAAGCAGGATATACTCAAAGTTGCATGCTCTCCTTGTGATCATGGTGCATGACCACAATGTCCCTAGCCCGCCGGCAATTTCAGGTCCAGATGTTCACACTTGGCTGCAAAGTAACACCAATCACCTAGGTTTACTCGTAAGGCAATTTTTGTCTCAATTCACTCTGGCTTCATCACAGTTGAATCTCGAAATCCCTATTCTCCACTTTCAAAACCTGAGCTTGAATGAACCTAGTGAAGAATCATGCGTACAACCTATGGAAGAATAGTTGCCCTAGTCTCCAAATTTTGCTTCCAATTTTACAATTTTGATATTGGCTCTCCTTGGAATTGACGGATGATGATAGTCAGTGAAGATTTAGATGGTTAGGCAAGCAATGTCATTCGAGTTTATGCAAATTTTGCTCAATTTTGCTTCAAATATTATGGCCCTTAATACATAGTGCTCTTCGAAGGTCATTTCCATCCCAATCATCTTTGTGCTGCTAATCCTTCCTTTTGACCAAGTCCTCTTCGGACGAGTAAGGGGCAGTTTTCAGACTATTAAGTGCCCTGTTTTTTATGTTGTCGGCATAGCCCAACCGGTATAGCCTAACCGGTGTTGCCTAACTGCTCTTGCTTAACGGGTATAGCCCAACCAGTTTGGCCTCACCGGGATAGCCTAACCGGTGTATGTCTAGACGGTGTAGCCCAACCGGTATAGTCTAACCAATGTAGGTGAGGCTATGTTTTTCCGGTGTAGCCCAATCGGTATAGCCTCACCAGTGGCGGAATTAGATATACAATTATCCGGCAAACGGGACAGCTAACCGGCAAACAAGAATTGTACAATGCTCAAATGACCGATAAGGACGATAAGCGAAGAGTTAGATGTTGCGGTTTAAAACATATGTTTATGACATTGGCATGAGTCCATGAATGTAACAGCATCAGCATATGTAGCGAGTTTTATTGTACCTAGTCTACATACATGTAATTAGGGGGTAACAGTGGGGGAGCGGGGGATGTTTTATCCCTTCTATCATGATGTTATTTCAATTTTCAAGCTAGGAATGGAGGTTTTCTTAATGGCTATTTCTTAATGGTTTTATTAATATTAATAATATATTAGTGGCTTGCCACTTTCGCAAAAAAAAAAAAAAAAAGTTCGCTCTTTTTTAAGAAAAAGCCGAATTTCATTTCAAGTCAAAGAGGCATTTTAAATCAAAAAACAAAAATTGCTCAAGCAAAAGAATTTGCAAGATTTAAAATCAAAGCAAAAATCGCACTTTTTAAGTTAAATGGCCAAATTGTATTGAGGAAGGGCGTTTAAAAAACTTAAAGTGAAAATCATGCGATCATAACTAAGTCAAAAATCGCACAAAATCATCCAACAAGCCCGAGTTTCATGAAAATGAATTGGGCGTCTACAAAATTAAACAAAATCGCACCATTTAGTGTAAAGGCCCGAATTTCTTTCAAAAGAGCGATTTAAGTTTAAAGTGTGCAAAAGCAAAAGTTAACTCTTTATAACTAAAATGGCCGAATTTCATTAAAAACCAAGCTAAGAATGTCGCGCGTTTCAGACAAAATGACCGAAGTTCATTAAGATAGTGATAGACATTTAAAGTCAAGCCCAAAATCGCACTATTTGTCTAGAATGCCCGAGTTTCAAGAGAAGGGGATGTTCAAAACAAGCAAAAATAATAAATAAACTCAGCCTTTTATTCGCATTTGGGAAAAAGAATTAAGTTCTCACATTTTATCTGAAATAGCCAAGTTATTCCACCAAGGCGACAAAAGCGTTCAAACTTAAAGAAGAAAAAATCGCACAAAGCAACTCAAAAAGTCGAATTTCATCAATAAAAAGGGAGGGCATTTAAAACGAAAGGGAGTATCACATATCAAAGCCAAAGTCGTGCGACCAAAGGAAAACGCCGAGTTTCATTTAGGGATAAAATCGCACATTTTGAGTTGGATGGCTGAATTTTGTAGCAGAACAGAGTTTGTCATTTAGAGTTTAAAGTGTTTAAAGGGCAAATAAACAAAATCGGGCAGGTGTATCAAAGTGCCGAGTTTTCATTTTAAATAAGAGGGTGTTCAAAGCTAAACCAAAGTTTGCTTATTCAGAGTGAGAGGGTCGGGTTGTCTAAGGTAGGCATGGAGAAGGAAAATTGCCCCTAGAAATTTATTCATTTTCATCAAGCAACCCGAGTTTGCGCAGAAACCGGATCCATGTTTGAGCAAACTCGGCATGCTGTAGGATTTTGTGAGAAGGAAACAAAGGAAAATCGCTCAAAACAAAAACCACAATTGCACTTGTCAGGCCGAGCTTGCATCCTCTTCAAAACAGCTAAGTTTTTGTTAGGGCTAGGAGTTTAATCTCAAGAGGACAAAGTATTGCAAGGAGGGAGTCACAACTTTCAATTTTTCTCTCAAAATGCCAAGTTTCAAGAGCATTCACGGTCAATAAAACCTCTTCAATTACTGCTAAGTTCAAAATTGCCCTTGAATGGTTTTAAAAGCTTTGCATTTGATAAATGATCATGTGTAGCAACTAGGGTTTAAATGCAAAGTAGATTGTGTAGATCTCGAAGTTCAATCCCACGAAATTGTTATTTTACCAAATTCGGCCTCTAGCCGAAATTTCAGACAAGCAAATTTTGAGGATTTTGCCTATAAACAGAAAACACAAAATCATCTTTCCAAACACTCACACAAAACATTCAAAACGTTTAAACCTCCCCCTGATATCCTAGCGAAGCAAACAAGTTTGAAAATAATGCACATTTAAAATTGAAGCATCTTGCAATTTTCAAAACATCAGCGAAATAGGGAGCAGCAATATTCAAAAGCTCGCTCAAGATCAACAACCAACAAACTCTAAAGTTCCAGATTCCCCCAAAATTCAAAACACATTCAATCTCCATTCCCCCAAAATTCAAATTGATCAAACAAAATATTATAGCATATTTTCAAATTATCATTATCATGTTGTTTTGACAATTTCAAAGCTAACGTCATCTTCTCGCACTGCTAACCTGCATTTTTCACCTTAAACCTGCCTCGTAATTTGTGTCCAAGTGTACAGGGTAGATGCCTCATCAAGGGGCAGTGTCTTCCAAAGCACCTGACGCACCAGGGACATCGCGGGCATCCAAAATGGACATTCCCCGCAAGCTTGATAAGATGAAATATCAGTATCAGGGTGTGGTAAAAGATTTGAAGGTCCAAAGCAACTGGGAAAATGTTGGAGACACATATGTCGGCCATGTGGACCTTCAAAACTTCAAGGACAGGGTGTATGCTCAAAATGCATATGGGAAGCCGAAACAGATGGTGGAAAGTGGCATTGCACAAGCTGTAGGTTTCCCACCGGCAATTCAGAACTACGGGCTTGTGCTCGAGGCCGCAAAGCGATATCGGCCGAAGAGCAGGGTGGTAGTTGCAAACGGAATGGTGATGGTTGATCTCACTCCAGAGGCCATTGGGGAAGCATTTGATATCCAACATCCTGAGAGTGTAGTCACAATAACTATGGACGAATCCCAGCTAGCTTATGATATGAATCCAACAAGTGCAAGGGGATGGTAAATAAGGAATGGTTTAAAGTGAGGAGACCCCCGAGCACTAGGATCACCAAGAAGACCTATAGAAGTGACTTTATTGAAAAATACGCGGACATGATCAAACTGCTTAGCCGAGTCATGGGGCTCTCCCACTCCAACTTGTTTGAGGAGTAGATGTTTTACTACATAGAGCAAGTCTTCAATGGGAGTGTTAAATTTGACTGGGCTCAAATCATAAGCGATAACATCCATACGCAGATGGTCCAGCTCACTGAGAAGAAGTATTTCACCATGTCCTCCTACCTAGTCTAAATGTTCGCCAAACACCAAAGACTGTCAGGGTTGATCCGCACGGGCGAGTTTGGGAATGGGCAAAATCAGGTGAAGGTGTATGATTGTTACCCTCAATTGCATTATTATAACATATCATAGAGGGAAAAGAACAACATCACCTATGCAGTAGGCCAATATGAATGCGTGAATGATGCATTCACAATGCACATGGTCAGAATGATGCAAGGAGAGTTGCATATACGGTTATCAAAGCAAGCCAATGCATTGATATGGAAGTACAAGGCATGGTTCATTCAATTCCCTCGTTTATCCTATCTCAGGATTTCAGGCTTTGACGGAGCCCCTTTCAAACTTCCACGTTATCCGTCAGATAGAATGATCCTCCTAGAGGTTGCTAGACAAGCGCACCTAGTCGGGCACATACTCAGGGAAAAGAGGATAGCAGGAGTCGTATTCCCAATGGCCATAGGGGACAATAACATATACTTCAAGACCTTCAATCAGGCTGAGCAATCCTTTGAAGAATTAGCATCATACTGCCTACAAGAACACTTCCCTAAGAAGTACTTCGACCCCACGAGATTAGGGAAGAAAGTATATGGCGGACACTTCAAATACAAGACGACCATAGAAGACTATTGGACTAACTGCGTAGACGAATTGGAAGTCCATCGCCAAGAATACTCAAGGCTAAGTGTTCAACAAATCAGAACTTAGCCAGGCTTCCTGCAGCATACCTTGGTACACTGGAGCGGTTTGAAGCAAATCCCATAGTGAGATCTTAGCCAAAGTAACCTTAAGTTGCTCGACGAGATCATAGTCACTAGGTCGCTTATCTACTGGCAAAGGTGCCTTAGGGAGGCTAGGTTGAGGAGGTAAAGAAGTTTGCGTTTGTTCAAGAACTTGTTTGTTCTTTCGAGTATTGAATATGTGAGCAATGGTATCATGAGAAGATTGCTTGGATTGCATGAATCTAGCGTACAAGTCGAAAGTTTCTCCTTTGAAAGGTTTCCCATTAATGGTCTTAACTTTCTTGGGAGAAGGACTCCCTGCCGTCACATGAATGTAAGATCTCTCAGGCCTTTGTGGAGCCGCAGAGACAACAATAACATTCACGAACTCTTCACCTTTGAAAGAGGATTTCGTAGAGGATGACTTTCCCTATACACCTCTTTGGGGGAGAGGTGCTTCTAGGAAGTCATCTAAAACTTCATCCAACATATCAAAGTCATCCTTAGAGAATGCCTTATCAAAGGCATCGAACTCTAACAGGCATTCACGACATGTTCACCAAAATGTAGGGGAGGAGATTTGTCCCCTCCAAGATGATGAATCTTAGAGGACAAACCAATCCACCGCTACCTCGTCGAACAAGTGCTAATATGAGTCAGGGGATAACAAAACTAAACCAAAGACTATATGGAAGTAAATAATAGATTTATGATGCCAAAACAATGATATACAAAAAATTGGTTTTATAGAACATAAAAGAATTAAAAGAGGAATATACCTTTGAAATGAGGCGCTCTCGGGTTCTAGACTTCAGGGCGACGCGCGAACACATGTGTGGTGCGTTGTCGTCTATATGACCCGCGAACAGAAAAACCCAAAAAGACTTTTGTGCACACTTCCCGACGTGTGAAACCTGTTCGCCACTTGCACACACTTAGACGGGAAAAATGTTGGGGGTTGTATAGGGGCTTGCCTCAGTCCGACCCCCGCTTAGGTGTTTCCACTGCCATGGACAGCCAGATAGATAGATTGGAAAAATAAATAACTTGGTAAATTGGAAAGATGCAAATAGAAACTACACTCCGCTTAAAGGAAGCAAACCCCTATTGCATATAATGTAAAATTGGTAAATTAGGAAGATGAATGCACCTAGATAATAGATACAATCAAAATATGAAAGATATATTGCATGCAATGATAGAATATAAAGAGAAAGCAAAGCGTGTAGCCAAACCCTGTTGTCGGGTAATTAAGCAATAAGACATTTAATGTAATTAGAGTTAATGACGGCAGTTAACCCGTCGGTTGTCGACAGTTGACACCGAGTAACTGACCGGTCACCTTTATATATTAGCGAGTCCTTGGTCATGGGGACAGAGTTAGTATGGTCATTGTCATTGTACTGACATTATTATGAATCAATGAAGATCTGAGTTTCTTTATATTCTGTCATGATGTATTCTGTCATGTCTATTATTTCTACAATGCATTGAATTACACTTTATTGGCAAAACAAACCCCTCTTTGTTTGAGATGCGAGCGTGACAAAGCCCTTGGTATGTGATTGTTGGTGAGATTTGCTACGCAATAGTTGCAGCTAGATATTGGAAGAAACGTGTCCAAGAGAGTAGAGAGAAATAGTACAATATAAGAGCCAAGAACCCAAGATGGGAACCCCTCCAAATGAGCTTGGAAGATTTTTTAAACTCGAAGCAGGCGCAGAGAGACGTTACAACAAAACGAGGGCCAAAAGACACGCGTCAGCCAGCGTCCAAGTCTCTACCAAATTCAAGATTTCATATGTTTATCGGGACGTTGGCGCAACGCGAGGACGTCCACACGTTGCGCTGTCGTCCGACCAAAGATAAACCCAATGGGGGTTTTAAAGCATACAGAGGCACTTTTCCTTTTGAGCCCATGATGCCAAAATAGCATAATTTTGATCATGGAGTTTGTCATTAATGCACTGGGCGCCATGTGTAAGTGTCATAAATGCATTGGACGCAATTTAGGACACTACAGTTTGTAATAAGATTGGCCTTTATTCTTCTTTTTAAAGCCTTCTTCATTGTCTTGATCATCTTTGGCATAGGGAAACTTAGCAGCAAAGTGCCCAATCTTCCCACAGTTGAAGCATTTGAAAGGTATCTTCCCTTTAAATTTTCCAAACCCCTTTTTGAATTTCTTGACAAGTTCTGCAAGATCTTCATCGCATGTCACTTTCTGACTTTAAACTTTCTTCCTTTGCCTTTTTTGTTTCTTTAAAAGCAACCTCTCTTCATATCTTCTTCTCCAACCATCCTCATTTCATATGTTGTTAGAAAACCATGCAAATCATCAATTGTGATCTTACTAAGATCTCTTGCTTCTTCAATGGCAAAAAATTTTGCATTATATCTAGAAGGTAAAGATCTTAAAACCTTTTGCATAACTACAAAGTCTTCCAATTTTTCTCCAAAACCCTTGATTGCATTTACTATCTCATCAACTCGAAGGAGATAGTTTGCATTTTGTCCTTCTTCCCTCATTTCAACTCTTCAAACTTAGCTTTATAAGTTTGCAAGTTTGTCTGCTTCACTTTATCATCTCCTTGGTAGATGCTCTTCAACTTATCCCATAAAGCCTTAGCTGTCTAACAATGCATCACCTTGACAAATTCAGTGTTAGATAATCCACAAAAAATAGCATTTTTAGCCTTAGCATTGTTTACGTAATCTCTTTTTTCTGCAGGATCAGTTAAAGTATGTGATGGCATTGTATAATCGTTTACTACTAACATCCACACATCAAACTCTAATGAAGACAGATAACTTTCTATCCTTATACTCCAAAATGCATAGTTGGTACCATCAAATAAAGGTGCTTTATTAGACGAAGATCCTTCCAAACTAGCCATGTGTTCTATAGCCAAGATCTACTTAGACTGATCAGGTCTTTTTTAAGCACTAGATCTGATACCAATTGTAGAACACAGATTTACTACTGAGAGTGGGGGTGAATCAATAGTAAATAAAACTTAAATTCTTATCCAACTAAATCTTTTGACAAACTTATTAAAATCTTTTTATCTGAATATTGAAATGAAAACACCAAAGAAATCAGAAAAGAGACACCACACTATGAAACCAACGCACAAGAGAATACATGGAAACTCAAGATGGAAAAAAACGCGATGAGAAATGCTACTAGGATTTACTGTCCTAATCTAGCCTCGCAAAAATCTCAATTACAATGTTTTAAGGGCACCAACCCTATGGCGTCACCAAACCCCAATTATAAGAGCACCAACTCTTTCAATTTAGCCTCTTAACAAACTGAGCACCAACCCAGCATCCTTGAAGATAAACAAACAAATTACAGATTTCAGATCTCATATATTACAATATCAAAAGCATATATTCGAAATTGTAACAAACTGATCACTCTAACTCTTCAGATAAATAGATCTGTTTTATCTTCCACAAAGTGACTGATCTTCAAATAACTTTTGGTATTTTGTCTGCAAACTTTAGAGAGGAGAGGCCCTGTCACACTAACTTAAACACAACTTCATCAAGCCAAAATAAGATTTGTATATCCTTGTTGACTTTGTTTACAGTTCAAAGCCAATAAAAACATAAACTTTTATAGTATTATACTATTATGCCATCTAATATCAATTGCAGACTTGCACAATAATATTCACCTTTATGTTGTTATCATTTCTACTCATACGTTCTGCCTTTCAAATCACGGGATATTAATTTATATGTTCTCTTTTTCATAGCAACAACTCATCAAACAAATCAAGATATAATGATCTTATTCAGACTTTGAATCATATCAATTATCACACATTCACAGCATTGATTTCATACTAGCAGCACCTTCCTAATCTTTTATTCCATGTAGCGAACTCACAGTATTTCCTTAATGATTCAATCACAGACTTTTGTCCTTCACTGCAATGATCTCAACACATTTTTGTTTTGCAACATCAGACTTATTAGAATTTTCTATGTCTGAACTTTTGCCACTCATATTCTCAGTTTCTACTCATCAATAGTAATATGCTATCATTAATTGTATTCACAAATTCTCTCCATTTTTTTGGCAACAAATACACATCTCACATCCAACGAAGCTTTGTCCTTTATAAATACAAGTTAAATAACTACATTGGCGGAGAAGTTATACAAAGTAGTTGGAAACTACCTAACAATTGAATGCATTTATCACCAAATCCACCGAATACCTTTTATCCATGTCTAGTGCTCAAAACAACAAATAAATCAAACACCTTATGCAGAGTGTAAGTGGCGATAGTTAGTTGAAATGAGGCAACCAAACAATTACAACTAAATGGATCCAAACCATCAAATACATGAACACCAACAATCATTATATAGATTGAAGTCTATGAATCTTTGAAACCCGTGGATCATGAAAATCTATGAATCTTTGCAACCCGTGAATGCTGTGATCGAACATTTCTGCTATTGCATCCCTGCTCTCATGTTGAAACAATCAAATAATATGTAGATCAGGAATACCTAACCTGTATGTGATATGACCAGATCATCTATATCAGCAAATGAAAACAAGTATGGTTCAGAGAGAACTATAAGTTGTTATGGAATTCAACATAAGCATGTATGCTTGAAACCTATATCAAAATCATGATGCAACATAACTCTGATCAACATATTTCAGAATCAAACACACGGAATGTATATTTGCAGGAGAAACTTCTTCGATTACCATTCAGCATACATGAACAATAGATATTTTTGTTTGGTCTGCAACTCAACATCAACAAAACTATTTGGTAATGTATGTTTGATTTTGACATCAATGACAAATTTTCTAACACTAAACTCCTACGTAAATTGATTGGGAAGTGGCAATGGTAACATCACTGGAATTGGACCCACAACTCCAAACCGGTCTCAACACTTCACTGTTCAAAGATGCACCTAGGTCCCAAATCCTACAATCGACTTCAATCTCATTACTAGAATCAGAAAGAGCTCCTTCATCCAACTAAAAGAGTGGATTATCATGTCATATCAGCATCTACCTCAAACAAAGGATTATCAACAAACTGAAGATTATCCTTAACTCATAACTCATACCAATCCTCCTATTGATCCAAACTTCTATTTTCTGATCTTTTGGGACGATGGTCCAAATCAAATCTCTCCTATATCCTGTCAAGTTCCTTAATCATCTCCTTGATCTCCTTGTCCCTTCCTTTGTTCTCCTGCTCCCTAAAATGATTAGTAACAACCATCTGATTTTATGTTACTTGCAGGGCCTTTTGAACATCTATCAATTTAGCCTTTGCACTCTTGTATAAATTTAATGCCTCATCTGCAATCTAAGTAGCCAAATCTCTATCACAGATCATGTGCAAGTAACCTGTCTTGGTTTCTTCCATAGTGTTTTTCATTGTTTGGAAATCATCGAGGGTAATGCTAAGCTCATTTTTACTTCTTGGTGTGTTTTGAATTAAACTTCCCACATGCCTATGTATGGCATCCACACTAGATAAAACTTGCACTTATTTTTCAGTGGTTACCAATAATTGACTTTTCCAATCATGATCAAACAAAGATGATGAATTAATGTTATATTGCAAGAAGAAATCGGAATTCCTCTCAACTATGTCCACATGACTGTCACAAACTTGTTATGCCTCTTCCCTTTCCTCTTCAACAAGAAGGTGAGAATTTGAATCATCAAGGTCACTAGGACTCTACTCTAGATCAGCTTCAAGCAAAGAAAAATCATATTTGTGTTCAATAGTAGCTCTTTCAATGTCATCCTCAATGCATAGCTCCTGAGATGAAGTAAGAACAACATTAGAATTAAAAGGAATTTCATAAACATCTTTCTACATAGGCATGGTTTGGAAGTCAAACCAAAAACCACGTGTCACTCCAATCATCATCATAGTTGGTTTAATTGTTTTCTCCATGACCATCATTAGAAAATAAATTACTGAATTTATCATCAACATCATCTCCACTAGGATCAACAGTGAAGTCATTAAACTTAGAGTCAACACTACATGAATCAAAACTAGGATCCAATACAGCTGTTTTGTCTTGCTCCTCACGCACCGACTCAACATCACTGACTGCGTGCATGACCAAAGAATCACCCTGAAACTCTGCCTCATTGCCCTCATGATTCAAGGCACCATTTTCATCTAAATTATCTGTCATAAACTTCTTTTTATTATCTTTTGTTTTCTTTTTAACTAAAAAGAGAGCACTCAATCTCTCAGGGCGCTCACCTAGTTTTAATAATATATCATCACATCTTTGATAACTTTGTTTCAATTTTTTCAGATCCTCTAAACAAGAGCTCTTCAAATGTTTTCATTTTTTTCACTAAACCAACTGCAGCTGACTAGAACACGTCTGAA
Organism: Cryptomeria japonica; assembly: GCF_030272615.1. Classification (NCBI taxonomy): domain Eukaryota; kingdom Viridiplantae; phylum Streptophyta; class Pinopsida; order Cupressales; family Cupressaceae; genus Cryptomeria; species Cryptomeria japonica. The sequence continues at coordinate 326,143,067 of NC_081415.1, forward strand.
ACTAATCTTTCAAAGTTGATCCCTCTGGCTGGCAGGAAGCACAGCTCTGATACCACTGTAAACTCCCTGGAAGATTTTGTCCAAATTTTTCACCTTCTTCTCCTATGATTTAGTTTGTCAAATAGTTTGCTTGTTTGGTTTTGATAAGCATTTGGAGAATTGTTTCAATTTAGCAAATAATTTTTTATTCTTGAATCTTGATCATACATGCAAAATAATACATGCAATTAAAATTACCAATGACATGTTTATTTGAACAGTAACAGAGATATGAAGGGTTGATGTAATTTGCCAAACCATCTGACACTATCATTAGAATGATGTTCAAATATTACGTTCAGATACAAAATTTACTGTGAGCAAGAAATATACAATATGCACCTTGATTTTAGCCTCCCTCTACCAAATCCAACGATTGGTTGTTCTTTTCTCAACAAGCAGCCATAAATGATTTTGCCACATTCAATTTGAACCACAGACTAGAACCAAACTTCTTTTAATCAACACACCTATGGGTTCCCAAATCAGCAGGTCCAAGTCCTAGAGGAATTGCCACTAACTCATGATCAGACCTAGAAAAGGATTTGGCCAACGAACAAGACTCAATCACAATGACTGAGATCTCCTACACTTTTGGCTCCGAAGACCAAGCCAAGTGAACCTATACAATGTCCTAGTAACTTTCAGCTTCAACTACTCTTGACATTACATGCTACAACGGATCATCTCAATGAAAATATACCAAGGAAAGATAGATTAACTCCTGGTTATGACGTTAACCTTAGTTTCTATGCATCTATGAACTTCATTGAGGGAAGGGGGAGGCTCTACACTAATCCTACTCCTAATGCAGAAAGAAATGCAGAAAATAAAGAGATTTTGATACTGAAGAGATCCTGAAAAACTGAAAGCAACAACCATGACCAGTGCCTTGTATGGGCAGCAAAGTCAACCTTACAATATGCAGACTTAACATTCAAATAGGGGAACATGCAACCTTTGAGCTTTGAATGTTAATGCATTACATCAACATTCTCCCTTTTGGTTTCACCAACAACCATATTGAAGAATCTCAGATATACACAATACTATTTCTATACCTTGAAGAAGGAAATTAATCTCTTCCTTGAAGAGAAGCAAACAACAAGATATAAACTTGACTTGCAGGGACAAAACAAAAGATCCTTTATCATTTCATTTCATAAAATAGAGCATACATAAGAGAGACAGCTGCAAATAAAACGTCTGAAACTATTTGTATTCAAGTTACAAACTATTTGAAACATTAAGAAACTACAAACTGAAAGAAAATTAAGTTGTCATGAAGAAACATGCACTATGCATATGGAAGCCATGCTTCCAGAAAAATTACAATCAGAATCCTTTTCTCACTGGCCTTGAATTCCCTTTAATAAGAACAAGGGAGCAAAACAAGCTATAGGCTAGGTGAGATACACTAGTCAAAATTTGACTGCATGGGACAAAATACACAATGAGGTGTCCCTCTTCCTACTCTCCACGCAATCCATCCAGAGGCAATCAATGCAAGTAGCAATGAGAATAGCCTTTGGGATCTGGGACCACGATCCTCAGGACAATCAACAAGGGTAGGTGTCTGGAGCCACACAAAATTTGCCTTAAGTTCGTCCCCTGCTGCACTTTAACTAATCTCTAAATCTAAATTACTACATTTAGTAATCCACACCTGCTCTGTGTCCTTTCTCGGTCAATAATCCCCTGACGTGCCCGAAGCTATGAAATCCCGTTGATAGATCTTCTGATTTCATGGAGCCGCTCAACCATCTTCTGTCTGATCCTCACTCAATGCGAGCTCCCGCTTAGGCTTTGTCGCTATGATCCGATTTGATTTGGTCGCAAAAATCTACCTGCACCGTCAACACAACAATTCTCCATCAGTAGCGTCTCTCCCTTCAACAGATGGAATCTGGCCAATCTGCATGTGCCACGTCCTCAAAATACTCCCCTCTGTCCTCTGGTTAACCTTCGTCAACCCTCCACGTGAACAATTTGACCATTGGGCTGTGCTCTGCAAATCGCATAACACGCGTGTTATGTGCCCCTATGGTTCCATCATTTGGTCTTCAGTGTCGCGGGATAATGGGCTGCATTGTTATCTCTTTGTCTTACTTATCCCACAACCTTTTCCTTATCCCCGTGGGAACGCACGGGATAAGGAAAACCTTCTTTCTCCGCTTCATCTTCTTATCCCGCAATCCCATTTGAACTAGTAAGAACGTTGGCGGGATAAACTTTCATTGGTCTCCTTTGTTATTTCTTATCTCGGAGCATCAAAGGATGCACCTCCCAACCCCCCAAGATAAGCCTTCCATTGTATTCCCTTTTGTCTTCTTATCTCGGGCCTCTTTTCTTTGACCTTCGCGACCCTCCGGGATAAAGATTTCATTGCTCCTTTACTAATTTCCTTATCCCGGAGCCCAAGTGTCTATATGCATATTCTCACTGAAACTTGAAGTTTTGCTCCGTATACGCCCTCTATTCCTCCGGGATAACTTTTGCTTTGTTCCATCCTGCTTCCTTACCCCAAGACCACAAGAGATGCATTGCTAACCACCGCGGGATAATATCTTCTCTGTTTCTTTGTAAAATTATCCCAGGGCCTCTCAAGCTAACTGGAAACATCCCTGGAGCAACTTTTCTATGGTGATTTTACTCTTCGGAAGTTACCCCAGGATAAAACTTTATCCCCTTGCAACTCTTAGTTAGGAGTTATCCCGGGCGGTCTTTAGACGCTGCCATCTGCTCCCCGAGATAACTTTTCTTCCCTTTGTTGCTTTGCTTGCCTTATCCCGCGTGACCCTTTGGTTGGTCACCTTGCCTCGCGAGATAACAAATGGTCTTACCGCCAGCCGGTAAGAATGAACCATGGAGACCGGCCCGCCAACAACATGGAACCCTCCAGCCGCTAAAACCTAAGTGAGTTGACTGGTTGGACCGGTCAACTCAAAAATAAAATTTTGGAGCCCGAAAAGACTCCCTCCTGTGCTGCAAAATACATAGCCACCTGTTGTTGCCTTAGCGGTCAATAACACGCTGCCCAAATACTCAAGGCAGTCAATAACACGACGTGTTATTGACGTGAGATGCTGATGTTAGGCACGGGGTCAATAACACATCATGTTCTTGATACTTCATATAATCCTCATGTTATATGACCATTGTTGCCTGCTGCAGTACTATAACCTGCGTGTTATTATATGATACCTCTGGACCTTTGAAAATTCTCTGGCTCAAAACTGCAAGCTCACAAAATGAGCTACTCAATCTTGCTCTGAAAGGCGATTCTAAATGCAATCTGCAAAATTTTGAGCCTAGAACTTCAAATTTAGACAAAATATTTGAAGTCCTAACAACACCAAAGTCAAACTTCCATGCTCAGCAGCAGACCATTTGCATTGGTAAGCTGCTCACGCCAAATCAAAGAGAATGGCTAAAGAAACAAACTTGTTGACGATTCCCATAGATGCTTGATATGCCACAGCTGATATTAATTTGTTGTTGAAGCAACAATATCTACTTCAGATCATCTGCAAATTACACAAGCCAGTACCTTCGATTTGCAACTCTTTCATTATCTCAGTCCAATCTCAACCTCTAATCCTCAGAAATGGCTCCAGAAGTTCTATTTGTATCAGCAGAGGAACACCCTAATGTGTAAAGCTCACGCTAGGAAGGTGAGAGGCCACTTCCATAGAGAAAGACCATGCCACAAACAATCTCCAAGCATTGAATGCTTTACATTAGAAAAAGGAAAGCGCCTTGAGGGATTTCTGCACACAGTCCTTTGAAACCTCCATGTCCTAGCTTCAAATATACACCATGAATAAAATACTCTTTCTTTACTATATAGCAATATCCAGACTCTTCCAGCAATGCCCACAAATCCTATAGCAGCAGTGATATAAGTTCCAGCAGCAACAATGAAAACTTCAGGTCTCCTTATGATGGCTTCAGGTTCCCCATAGCAAAGGATGCAGTTGGTCATGGATATATGACCAAGTTGACCAGGTATACTCTCCACCCAAGTTCACGCCAAGTATGAGGAGTCCCACACCTATCATTGGACTAAAATGCCACGGCTATTAGAAGGAATGAATTAAACGATTTCGAAGGAAAATTCACATCCCAGAATAGTCGACTAACTACACCCACAATATACCTCATTCCATCCTCCCGCAATAGGAAATGAAGGACCTACGGCTAGATAATGAAGGAGCGGCTTTAAGGAATGTTCTCCCTCTGCCTTGCATGCCTAGTATCCCTAGCCTATTCAGTTTCCTTGCATCCAACAATTACTGTAGCCACTTCACATGTTTAGCAAGTCATATACTTGGCTCAACTCCAATGTGGAAAGCATAGTAATATTTTGTTAATGTTTTGAAAACAAACCAAATACTTAGCAAATCATAAAGAATTGCCCAACAATAAACTTTATTAATCTTTAATGGCGGCCATGCCAATGTCCACAACTTCTTTTGATTTCATAAAATGATTACTAACCCTAATAGAATGAATTGATCTTATAAATTATATTTCAAATATTATCTAACATGGTTGCAAGATCTCAAACCAAATTATCTTGATAAAGACGTTTTAATGGTAAAGGTATGATCCCTAACTATCTTACATTAAGACGTTTTAATGGTAAAGGTATGATCCCTAACTATCTTACATTTCTTATTTTAATGGAATTTGTGATTTTAGGGCAAGATCAAGTGTCCTCCCAAAAGGGAACATTACAACCATCCCTGAATATGTTTATCCATTCTTCCAATTTGTCAACATAGAGGCCACATCAAATTGGTGACAGTCTGATAATCATGTGTGCAGTCTGATCTTGGTGCTAACTTGCTCATAAAGCCTATGGATAGCTGCCCTGTATTCTTTTGGACTCCAAATTATTCCATCCAACCCCATAACCTAGTTTTAGAATTATGTTAAATATTTTATTGAAGTCAATAAAATAACGTAAGATGACTTCTCCTTTTCTGTCCATACTTTTTCAATTAAATGCTTGAGAGTGATCCAATGATTTTATTATTGAATGCTTTGGTCTGAAGCCTGCTTGCCCTTTTTCCCTTTTTCTTTGTTTCTCAGACCAGTACCTAATTTCACATTCAACCATCCTTCCAAACAATTTTGCATGAGAAGGTTGATCATAATAATTCTGTAAATTGATGCATTGTTGACCTCTCCACTTTTAAGAAGAGTTATGACTAGGATAATAGTTCATTCTACAAGAAAACCTTCTCAAGCAATGTCACTAAAAATGTCTCTTATGTGAGATCAAATGATGTTGATCTTCATTTTAAATATTCAGCCTGTAATCCATCTATATCCTGTGCTTTGTCGCTTGATAGCCTGCTGAGACCTTTTCTAACCTCTTTTGTTGTAAACAGTTTTGTGTACAGATTTATGGGGATGTGTACTCTTTTCTACACTCCTATAGCTGCCTCGCATATACATAGGAATTAATAGATATTTAGCAACTACATAAATGATAGAAAACAACAAAAGAAATTTGAAAATGATTACGAATGAAATAAATCCATTGGCACCTTTGAGAAAAAAGATCCTTTAATTTTCCAAATTCTTTACTACCAAACGTCGAATATAACTGGCGTTGCCTGGTTCATGAGGGAAAGGCACACTGGACCATACGAATTTGCTCGGTGAATATCAGTGATTCGTTTGCAAAGTATCATGACGCATAAATTAGTATCATACGCTGACCAACTTAATTTAATATCATCCTTGACAAAAGTTATCAGATGCTACTGACTCCACCCTCCACATTGTCGCCATAATGTGTCTAACGATGGAAATTACTCTTCTCGGCCAGCTTATAGTTGTAGAAGAATGAGACACTTGCCAATGCCAATACCACAAAGTACTGAATTTCCCAATATTATATAACAAAAGGCCAGTCCCTCAGCTGATAAACTCTACCTATTTTCATGGTTGCTTCGAAATTCTCAGAGGCACCAAATGCAAATGCCCATTAACTTCTAGCACAATTAGATGAGCAGCATAATGCAAAAAGCCCCTTAATAGGCAATATTGATATCTCTTCAAAAAGAGCTAAACACGAAGGTGCAATGCAATATAAATGCAGTTGGATTAATACTTACAAATTCGAGACCTATGCCCCTGGATGCGCCTTGTACCATTGACACACCATTCTCACATTGAATTGCGGAATCCGAGCTAAAACTCCTTAAGATTATTGGATTGTTAGTGATTTTAGATGAAAATCTTGCAAAACTTGTGGCGGAGATGAAACTCCTTCTCAAACAGAGATGGCTCCTCAAGCTCCCCATATCCGCTTTTCCTGCTACTAACTCTGCAAAAGGTCTTCCTCTGTCTTCATTTGAAAGGTTTACAATAACTTTTCGCCAACCAGATATGTCATTACATTAAATATGGGTTCTGTAACGCTTGGATGATAGGATTTAGTCTTGAACATTTTTATAATATATATGGTAAATAATTAAATAATGGTATTCATAATTAATCTGTAAATTAACAAGATTATCAAATGTTGGTCAAAATAATAAAGAGTCTTGTAATGATGAGTCATGTTATAGACATCCAAAACATGTCCAGTTCAAATCTTTAATATTAAAAATTTTAAATTTAAAAAAAAATTGGTCAACACATTAGAATTTATAAATGTTGTATAAAAAATTCATTAATACATTTATTAAAAGGAAAAATAACTAGCAATCGCATTTTAGTGTGCAATGGGTATGTCGAAGAGGTGTGAAAGGTCAATTTGGGCAAAATTTGGTCAATTTTTTGCATAAATTTGTGTAGTACATGACATCAATTGGTAGGCTAAATTTAGAAAATAATGTTTCTTGTGCAACAAAGGTCTCACTGAAGAAGTGATGGTTTCAAATCCACTTTGCATCCTCTTACGAGGTTCCAATTATAACTGAAACAAAACTTTTCAATTAGGAAGATAATCAAGTTCTATAACCAACAGACTCATGTTATGTTTGCAATCAGTGAGAGGGAGAGAGAGGTAGAGGGGGGAAGCAAGAGAGAAAAAGAGAGAGAGGTAAAAAGATAAATATAGAGATATAGATAGAGATGGAGATGAGATGAATATGAAGATGGAGAAAAGGAGAGAGATATGGAGGGAAAAAGATAGAGATGAGATAGGATTAGATATATGTGGAAGCTCAAAAAATAAGGAGAGAGAGAGAGAGATGGATATAAAGAGGAAAATAGATATGAATATAGAGGTTTAAAAGGAGATATATATATATATATATATATATAGAGAGAGAGAGAGAGAGAGAGAGAGAGAGAGAGAGAGAGAGAGAGAGAGAGAGAGAGAGAGAGAGAGAGAGAGAGAGATAAAAATAATTATTCTACAATAAATTAAAAAATTAATAAGACAAATGTATTAATTAAATTAATTCTATTATCTTTTAAAATTATTATTTGTAACTTCATAAGACAAAAATAAAATTTTACCTTAATGTAAATTAAACCTTAAAAGAAGAAGATGATGGTTAGAATGATTAAATAAAAAAAAAAAGATAGAATATCCTAATAAAAGAAAATTAAATTAAAATATATTCTTATCAAAAAAATAGAAATAAAAGATAGATTTCTAATTCAAAAATAAGTATTCTACAATAATTAAAATTTTAATAAGACAAATAACTATAAATTAAATGAATTCTAATCATTTAGAATTATTATTTGTAATTTCATTAAAAAACATAAAAAAATTAAGTAAGATTTTCACTTAATAAAAATTAATCTTTTAAAAAAGTAGAAAAAGTAGCTAATTCTTTATTTTTTAAATAATTTTGTCTATTCCACTTGTCAAACTTCAAAAAAAAATATGGAATATTCAAATAACTTTGACAAAAAAAAATATGGAATATTCAAATAAAGAGGACACCATTAGAAGATATTATTATTAAAAACAAAAAATAGTAGATTTTTCTTTTGTACACATTTTTTTTCTAATTAATCATATTAAAATATGTTTTTTAGATTTTTATCACTTTTTTAAAAATTAATATTAATGTAAACACATGATTGAGATCAATTCAATCGTCTTGCATCCTTCTAGTCGATTTTGAACCATTGATTTCAATAAATAAGTTGAAAACTTCATATAGGGTATGCCTTCGGCATAATAAATATTTTTTGGGCTTCATATAAAATATTCCAACAATCCAAAACAAGTGCCACATAGTGGCCAGTACTTGTCGAGTTTGTTGTGTTGTTATAACTAACATATTGTTTAATTTAATTTGTTTTGTTTTATATTATTTATCTTTTTGATAATTGTGTTGTCTTACATGTATTATGTCAATTTGATTGGTGAGAAAAAGTTTTATTCGTGTAGTGTTCGACTATGATAAAGTATATATTTTTGGGCAGAAAACATTCTTAGTATGCAAGGATCAAATCTTTGGATGTTCAATGACATTTTGTTAGGGAGTCGATTTACCATTTGATGCATGAGTTATATATTTATCTATATTACAAATTTTGTCATGGTACATGCAAAGTTTGGATGAGTTTAAAACATTATTGTGGCTATAATTATAAAATATTTGGTGAATAACACATTAACAACTATATTTTAATTGTGCTATGTGGAGGTTGTACACTATAGTGTATAGATGAAGACTTTATGAACTTTGGTGTGAAAATGCCCTGTACAAATTAACATTTCAATATTGTAGTTTGACATGAGATAGTTGGAGTTAGTAATTGACATGAGATAGTTGGAGTTAGTAATTTTTGTTGTTTTCAGCAACAAACGCAACAACAAAGTGAGCTATACTTCTTAAGATAAATCATTATACAGTTGTGATTTACCTGACAGAGATAGTGCATAGGAAGTTGAGTTTGTCATGAAAGTTGTTGTCATTGGCTATGTGAGTGTTCTTATGTATTTTATTTGTTGATAGGTTCATTTCTTCAAATGGTACTTTTGTATTGGGAAGCATCTCCTTGTTTGGAAATAATCTGTTGAGATTGTCATATCTTGTACTTATATTATAGTTATCATGTTCTTGTATTGTAAGTGTAGTCACATAAATCTGTCTAGTTTAATTAAATGAATATTTGCTATTTATTTGATTAAAAATCCACTAAGCCATCAGTTAATTAAATTAATATTTAATTAATTCATCTTCAAACATTCTCTTATTAATTAAATAAATTATTCAATTTATTTTAATTAATTCATTAAACCAAACTCACAATCAATTAAATGAATAAATCCTATTTATTTCATTTAACCCTTTTCCTCTTTTAAATAAATTAAAGAAAACATTTATTTAAATCATTTATTCGACCCCCCCCCCCCCCACCCCCCACTTGCATTTTCCTACAAATGCAACTTGCACACATTTATTGAAATAAATTAATTTATTTTAAATAAAAAAATCCTATTTTCCCTCACCCACCAAATCCACTTGCATTCCTAAACCCCTTCTAGATTCTTCTAACCCCTTCCTAATTAACCTAATCCATCCCCTAATTATTGTCACATTCCTAAGCAACTTGGAGTCACTTCTCAAAGACTTCAAAGTCTTTGAAAAGCATTTAATGTTTTGTGTGTTCAACAATTTAACCTCTAAAGTCTTCCAAAACCACTAATGGCTCTTACATGACCATTAATGGCTCTTACATAACCATTTATGGTTATTTCAACTTGCACTCATGTGTCTCCTCAAGCATTTATTGCTTTGACCATGGTTATCCCTTTTGCCTTTGCACAAGAGTTTATCCATTGGATAAAAGCTTTATTCTTTGAATAAAGAATTTATTCATTCAACCCAACCTTGACCTTAACTCCCAAGTTAACTCTCAGGTCATGTCAAGCATTTAATGTTTATTCCCTCTCCTCTCAACCTATCTCACATTGACACTTGTCATCCTGGGATTGGGTTGAAAGCCCTCACATGGATCTCAAATCATTCAATCCTAACCCTTGTTGAGATTTCTCAATCTCAACCATCCATTGTTCCATTTTACCTATAAATAGAGCCCCTTTCTTCATAATCCAGATCCTGGAAACTTGTATGCATTTAATCTATAGTGAATTTTAGAGAGCATTTTAGCATAATAAACTCATATAATTGTCATTTTGGTTTAAAACAAATCATCTTAGTATCTATATCATCTAGTATTAGCTTTTCATTCATTTTTAGAGCAAATACTTTAATCTTGAATCTCCATAAGCATCCATAGTGCAAAAAGCTGCTGAGAGCTACACTATTTTGGAACTTGGAGAGGAGAGAAACAAGGAAGGAGAAACTACCAGCATGGTAGAGAGCATTTGGAGGAGCTTAGTTTCTTTTTGTAGATTCCTTAAGCTTTCTTTTTGCTTAGTAGTGTCTTTCTTGATATGCTTGCTTAGGATAGTTTTTAATTTATGATTTTCTAACACCTAACAATCGACTCTTGTTGTTTCTTGTTCAGGTGTTTGTTTATCCTAACCTTGTCCTTTTTGCAGAGCATCAGTAAGTGTTTCACTTATATCAATTTAATTCGAGCAATGATGGATATTATTAAGATTTTATATGATGTATGTACCTATATACTATAATTTTACATTTTATATGTATATTGGTAACTTGGTTTTGAGTAATCTTTATATATATATATATATATGCCAATATCAATATTGTAATTGTTTTATTAAACTGTTATAAGCTCTTGTGAATTGACTTTATATGCATTAGAAGTTAATTAGTTTTAAATCCAAAACTGTAATATTTAAAGTTATTCTTTGCAGAATAGTGAACTTATAGACTAACAAACACATTAGCATCTTCCATTCTTTCTTCTTAGGAAATATCATTGCCAATTGTCATAATCTCAGTGGCCAAAGTTTGAGGTAGGAGGATTGTTAACCAAAATTCTTTAGCCCTTTTGAAATTGTGCTTTCAATCTACCTGCACTTAGAGGATAAGGTTTGCCTAGTTCTATAATAAATGTCATCATTTTAGTTTCATATCTACAAAATGATTGGTGACCGCTTGGACTTTGGAGCTGTTTGAACAAATGGTGAAAGTAATATAACAATAAAGTTTCATGAGGCAAGTAGCATACAATTTACAGAGATTCATTGGTCTGACATGTCAAAGGACCTCTTATAGCAGCCTCAACATAGTCAAGCCAATAAAGCCATTAGCTAACAAAGGTAAACTTGTTCAAGTTTGTCCCCTATCCAAGAGGAACAAAGCCATAAAGATATATTAGAATTTATTCAACAGGAACCTATTTTCTAAGTTAATTAATGAAAGGCATGCAAATGGAGCAACTTCTACACCATGGATTTTCTTGTTCAACTTTAAAATCATTGTCATGTCTCAGGTAGATTCAGTAGAGTAGTCTATCAATGCATGCATAGCTAAGATAGATTTAGAATGTTATTTGTACTGCAATCACAAGCAATGGCATAGGATGCCAAGCCATTCTCTCGGGGTTTTTTACTTTGCAGACAATTACAGTTGTAAATTATCAAACTAAAATTTGCAGACCGTAAACTAGAAGAAACTAGCAATTGGAAGGGATTTCTAGAGGGGAATAGAGTTTCCAAGACAAACAAATGAAACATATTTTACATGTAGAAACCTGAGATACGAGAAATCAAATTTACATATTCAATGGAAAGAATGCATGCCTTCAATCTACTAGCTATCCAAATAATATATTTATGTCCAATTTGAAAATTCGTAGTAAATACACAATCAACACTATATGTTTTTGCAAGTTTTGGAATGTGGACAATGACAGATATAATGATTTTTACTTTAACTACAGAAACTAATAGAAATTCAATAGTTTGTTAATTTACAAATATGTTCCATCTTGGTTGTATAATTATTAACACTTAGCTACCTCTAGATAAAGATGATCAAGCTTTTTACCAAAATGATGTGCACTATACTATTGTTTCAGGTATTTGGTTGCATCCATACCTCTTTTGTCCTTGTAATAGATCATAGAATAGTGGAGGTTACTATTTAACTTTTGCAATAAGGAATTGGAACTGTAAGATTTTCAATATAGCAGTATTGACCATAACAATTCTCCTTTGATGTGATTGAGTGATAGTTACAATCTTCTATGTGTTTCACAAGTAATGAGATCTGAATTATGATTGATATAAGGGTGTAGTTTTGGAGTATAGAAATTGAGATAAATTAATTAGTGTATTCATAAAAAAAATATTCCATGATTATAAATATCACATAGATACCTCCAGATAAAGCTTATAATTTTCAATCCCCAAGAATGGAAAATTTCCCCAAAACTTCCCAGGGCCAACGAAAACCTACTCACACAAACAGTGTTGAAAATGAAATTTATGAAACTGTTTACAATAAATTAACAACCAACCATTAGGTATATCTCTGTTAATAGACTATCAAAACTTAGGCTCACTTAAATTTATGTTGGGATAGTATCCGTTTTGTGTAAGTTGTGGGATACCAAATAAATGCGCAGTCTTTTGGGTCTGTAAATAAGCTGAAAAATAAACAGAGCTGAGTGCAAAACGAAGTAAAACATAAAGTAATTTTAACGATTTGGTGTCTCTTCAAAACGACAAAAAGTGTCAAGCCGCTAGGAATAAACTTGTACAGATTTCACAGGCCTTTCTTCAGTCAATAGAAAAAATAAATTATACAAACATCCCAGAAGTAATATCTTCGTCAGGGTTTCAAACGATGATGAGGATAATGTTCCTATCAATAGGATACCGAGTTGTAATAGAAAGGGGGATGCTTTGAAGAAACAAAAATCGTGTCTTAAAACCTGATTTTCCTTAAAACCTGATTTTCCTTAATCAAAAACAACCGTGTCTTAAAAATTATGTTGATGGTGAAATTCCTTTGGAAAACCTGTCGCCTGTTGATTATAATTTGCCTACCAGGGGCAAGAATGTATTGTTGGAGCAACAGGACAATGCTCAAAGATTAAAAAGGAAGAGATAATAGTAACATTGATTATTCTTCTCAAAAGAATGTGCTTTCCGGAGGTGAAGTTGTTGCAACAGAACATGAGTCGAAAGAAAAATAAGCCTATTCTTCGAACCAAGAAATTTGAACAGGAGGAAAGTGCAAATTAATTTACGCACATTTCCAAACTTTCACAAGAGTGTGCCCTAACAACACTATTCATTCTAGATTGTATTGTTGCTTCATTTGGTTTGGACAAACCCTAAACAACTGTGCAATGTTAACAAAGGCTGAGAATAGAGAATCTCTAAAATATGTTTAGAGAAATAGCAGAAGAAACAGTATCGCCCATTTTCAAAACAAGCAAAAAATTTCTGCTCATCTCATCGTATGCAAGCTTTAAACAATGAAAATATTGTTGGAAGTGAAGTTCAACGGACTCCTTCCCTTTACAGCCAAAAACTCTTGGCTCTTCAACTTCTATTTGTAAGCTCTTTAAGAGCTGGTTGCATATCATTTTGTAGAGTGAATTATAGAGTGGTGTGTACAAACCAGACTTAATTATTAATACATTGATTCCCATGCTTTAAGTGTGGACATAGACAATTGCGGAACTACGATAAATCTGTGTGTCTCATTTGTCTATGTTGTGAATTCATAATTCTATTTTCTCTACTCTTCTAATTCATTTCTTAATCCTAACAAATATTACTTGTATTCCCTCCAGATGTCGATGAAGCTTTCTGAATGAAATGCCATTTTGATAAAAACTTTAAATAGGAAAAAAAAATCTGATTATGAGGGGAAGAGAATTTGCGTGGCAGACAACAAAGTTGTGTAGGAGGAATGGCATCGAGAAAATTGGGACTGCTCTGGGAAATAACAGAGCTCATGTTGAAAAACCCATGTATAACAAGCAAAACAATATTAGCCAATCATTTAAAAGATAAATGATTTTTTTTAATTATAAAGTTGTATAGTTTTGAAAAAGAAAAATATTTGTTTATAATTGATCTAATTTTATTTTTTTAATAACTATTTAAGCATAAGAAATGAATTTTCATTACAAGATTATTGCCTAACAACAAGTACTAATAAATGTGTCTTATATAAAATAAGGTCCTCATTCACAAACATATTGTAATATTTTATGGGTACAACTATTGCAATAGATAGCATTGTGTAATGCATTGGAGTATTTCATATTATATTTGCTCTAACATAAATATCAAAGATAAGCACGAGATATACCTTGTGTTTTGTCATTGAAGATAAAGGCTTCTCAAAAAGTTTAATGATCATTTAAAGTTAAATACAAGTTGTATTTTAAATAATAATGTGATGTTATAATAATATGAAATAATATTTTTGCATTCAAATATTGGGTCAGTTGTGTTCGATATAAATGTTAGAGATAACAAGATTTGTCGTTACCAAAATGTATTAAGATCGTTAGATTGCAAATAACTTTTTGATTAAGTTAGTAAGGAAAGGGCCCTCATCCCAAAGTTCACAACTACACCATCATAACAATACTAGAAAATAAATATGAGAATAGGTTGCAAATAAGTTATGTTTTAAATAAGAATACGATATTTGTTCTAACAACAAATGTGTTTTTTGTTTGACTACTAGGGATTCCCGGATTAAGTTTCAGTTGAATATTTACAAAACATTTTAAGGACACTTCTCACTACACTAGCGTGGTGAGTTACGTGATGAGTCACATCTCTAAAACTTAGATGTAGATAGATTAAATGGCATTTTATATTTATAAAAAATAAAAATAAAAAAAATGAAGGTCCTAAAAATTTCTATGTATCCCCGACATGCTCGCAAAGTTAGCTTGCATGACTACCGGCTACTCTCCCCTAGAACAATAAAGATGAATGTAGAAGAAGAAGAAGAAGAAGAAGATTTTTTTAATATCCTCGTGGGATAATAGACCTTGTCATTTATTTTTTGAAGTGTTATTTTTTTTATTCAATTTGATAATGAATTATCTTATTCTCTTTACCATCTCCATGTTGAAAAAAATCTTGAAATCAAGTTAATGCTAAATTGCTTGTGTACTTAACCTAAACATTATTATAGCCTTTGAGTTCCAAAAAGTGTTTTTCTATTTCCATTGTCCCACATGTGTATAAGAAGCAAACTCTCTCTTCCTATACATATTTTGGCACTTTCCATCTACCTATTTTACTATGACAATGTTTTGTCTTCGACAAATATTAATCCCTAAAAAGACTTTTTCTTGATGATCAAAAGTGAGGTTAATTTCCTTAAGGTAATATTTATTCTTTTTTCTCCAATGCTTTTTTCTCACATAAAATTTCCAAACTTATCTACAACAAGTATATTTTTTTCTTTATCATTATTAAGGAAAGCATTCAAGTGAATATGTCATTTATTTATTTAATTGTATTTTTGTCTCACCAATGACTTG
This sequence comes from Cryptomeria japonica, assembly GCF_030272615.1. NCBI lineage: Eukaryota > Viridiplantae > Streptophyta > Pinopsida > Cupressales > Cupressaceae > Cryptomeria > Cryptomeria japonica. Next base: position 326,158,502 of record NC_081415.1, read on the forward strand.
TTTATTTTGCTCAAGATGTCTTTAAATATAACATTGGACCAATGATTCACCTCTATCTATTTAACTTTTTTAAAAATGTATCACAATAATGCCTTCAATACGAACTATATATATTTCAACAAGAAGAATCTCATAGGGGACTAATAACTTGATATCATTTATGATCCTTCAAGAGTGTAGAGAGTGTTTTCTTGAAGTTATCCTCCTTCTAAAAGTTTATCAAATAAGCTTATTATTGAATTCAATCCTAAGGGATTTATATTTTGTCACTTCCTCTAAAATAATTTCTTCAAAATAAAGTTCAATTGATTATTTTTCTTTTGATTGGAGAAGCTCATGATCTCGGTCCTTCTATATTAACTTGCACACTCACATCATTGTAAAAGTGCTCAAAGGCAAATGAGTGCTCCTATAACCCTCGAGTTAACCTAGCACTCAAAATAACACAATAGACATACAAAAGACATCTAGCAACATATTCCTCTAAAAAAATGAACCCATGTCTATCAAACTCAAACCATTTTGCAAACTTGTTTATATATAGGCCAAAAAATGTAATAGATAACAAGCATCCTTGCTTAACTCCAATATTGATCCTAAAAACAATTGAATACTCAAGTTTTGATTTTTACTCAAACATCTGCATGGAGTCTATGGATAGTTGCAGTAAATTTCATTGGGATACTTAGATGTGTGATTCAACACCATAAATTATTCCTAGGAACTATATCAAAAGCATTATTGAAATCAACGATATAGTAATAAGCTTACTCTTTGTCATTCCAAAAATATTCAATGTCTCAATGTGATTCCACGACCAATTATTAAGTGATTTGGTCTAAAATTTGCTTTCCTTTTTACTCTCTCATTTTTCTTGAATAATGTGTGTTATAATTAATATAAATAATAATATATTTATTAACTTAGATAAAGTATTTTGAGTATAGATGTTAAGAAATTAGAACATTAAATGTTAATCAGGAATGTAAATGTAAAAGTTGGTAATGGCATAATGTGATGATTAGATCATGGTGTTGTGATTCTTGTCACCAAGGTTCAAACTCCTATTGGAATGTTATTATTGAGTCTCCATCTTGGGGATGCTCGATCCTCCATATGCGGCCTCATTGGTTCATAGCTTCAATCAAAAGCATTTGCCTTTTTTTTTTAAAGAAAAGAAAGTAAATGTAAAGGAGATTAGTTGCACTTATCTTAAAGAAAGTTGAAAATTGAATGAATTTAGTAGTACACTAACTCATAGATGTCTTCAAATTTGACATGGAAGATGTTGGTCTATAAATTAATTCAATATCTGAACAATCAATTTGTAGAAATGAGTCTTATACACTTATCTTCATATCGCCACCCCCAATCATGTCACCTAAGAGTGATAACTCGTTAAAATAATTCATCTTACCTTTATTTATCCATTTATCAAAATCAAAATTATTTTATTTTTTTATTATTTAATTAATTTAGATAAATTCTTTTTCTACAAAATTTAAATATTAAAATAAGTTCATATTAATCTATTATCTACAAATAAGTTAATAAAAATCATGATAAATCAATAGATCAATCAAAATCAATTAACTCGTTGATCAAATTATAAAATAATTTTATTCGATAAATAAATGATTTAACTAGCTGAAAATAAATGTCGCCTCTCCATGTTCACTACACCTTTAATGGGATAAAAAATTGATCCAAGATTAGATCCTAGTTACTCATCCATCATATCAAAAAGCTATAAACATAAATTAGGTCCATCATTTCATCCCAATCTTGATCCTAATTTCAGGGGCAAATAAATATTTTCAAAGTGAGAAACAATATTCGATTAAAAAAATTACAAGCATGTCTCCTTCACAATCTATTGAACCTTTTCGTGCTTTTAGAATAATAAGTTTTAAACATTATTTTAAAATTTTAACTTTGTTGCAGTTCCTTGCTTACATTTTGGTACTCCTAGTTAGACTTACACCTTTTGGTTGACTTTTTAATTTTTAATCAATCTAAACAATTTTGTAGAAATATTTTTCAAGTATACTACAAGAGAGTGGATCATCTTGATTGTTATTTTTGAAATGCTAATTGTATTTAATCGTTTCTTATTTATTCAATAAATTTACCTCCACTGATGAGAGTATGCACAACCATAAAAAAAGGTAAATTAATCTAAGACAATGTTGTATTATAATATGCATGCTCTAGTATGATTGAGCACATTTTTTGTACCTATGAGAAAGACTCATGAATACTAACATTCCATACTAACATTCCAATCAACTTTTTGGGTTGTTTAGCACTAAGTAGTTTCTTATTGCTAGATAACACTATGCTCTCCTTAGAGAATCAACTACCCAGTGAAACCATGTTGTATTTGTCTAGGACATTGATGGAAGTCAAATCTTGGTAGATATATTGACTAGGAGAATACTAAATATGTGGGCCTTGATTGTGGGGGCTCAAATAGCCCATCATTAGTGATTAGGTCATCTTGATGAATCGATTAAAATGACACCTCCAACATGTTATGTCCTACATCAAAATAGTTGAACACCAATACCTCACCCACAACCTCTTTTTAATCAATATGATCACTATGTGTCATCCCTTTTGTAATAAATTGTAAGACTATCTTCCTTTCATTTTCATTTCATAATGATTTAGTAATCATACTATCCATGCATCCTATATGACATAAATCTTCATCAATGATAGTAAGCCTTTCTATCAAATAAATTAAAATAACCCCTTTCTTATGTTTTGAATCCATTAATTTCAACTAATAATTGATTTATAGTGTCCTTGTGGTTTCTCAAATCCTAAAAATTTATTACCACATAATTGTTTTCTACATAAGTAGTAGTAAAAGAATCAAAATCAACCCCAAAAAATAATTAAACATACCAAATCCCTTCTATTTTGAAAAATCTCACAAACCCTTCTATGGCCTTGGAAAACTTTGTCTCCAATACCTATAAAGTCTCTAATTTATTCACATTATCTTTTAGTATCTTAAATCTATTCTAGACATCGGTAGGGTTTTAGGTTGTACTTGATCTAGGTTAATTTATAAAAAAATTGTGGCTAGGAGATTTTGGTGCTGTAAATTTATTTCAATATACATATTGTTGATGATTTAAGTTGTGGACCCCACATCCATAAGCCTTGATAATATCCCAACTGCCATTCATGTCAAACCCAAGAATATTGCCACAAACCTATATTCAGGATGTGTAGGTTAGGACCAATTGATGAGGTGGGTAATATCTCCTTCACTTTTGGCTCTGCAAGACCAAGGTGGTTTCCCTAGGGTACTTAATCGATTTATGATTTTCTAACTGATTTTTTTTTTCCATATAAACTAGACAATTTGAATAAATTATCCCAATACTGATGTCATAATAGACCTATATTTCAATTTGGATATGTAAAGTTGTGCACCTTAATGCAATAGAAAACGCTTGTCTTGTAGAGTGTGTGAAATACTATTGCCAACCCCTATAATTGGTATATACTCATACATGGAATCGTGACTAACTAAAACCTTAACTAAAAATGAATTATTGTCAATGTTTTCTTTAAGTGTGTTGGGTGATGAGAAGTTGAATTCAGTAGGTCGATGCTAATCCCAAATAGGGCTATAGATTCATGAGTTAATTCCAAACTTATAATGATTGAATCTTTATTATGGAACCTTAATGAAGATTTCATAAAATACTATGCATCTTAAGATGAATAAGAAAATTAGGTTATATTCATGAATTCAAAGACACAATGGATAGTTGTAATATATTTAACGAGTCTATTTATTAATCCATCAATAGACCTAAGAATTACCTTTAGCATCATGAATAGACACTATGCAAAATCTTTGCAAAGTTTTATAGCCTTCTAGTTGACAAATTGATTGTACATATGCCAATAAATGGAAACAATAAAGAAACTCAATGTTGATTCCATAGTTTGAAATTTTTTTCTTCTTAGTTTATAAATATTGATTGTAAATTTGGGACAAACCCAGGTCATTGAAAATGTTAAATTCATACATTGTAATAAAATACTAACTTTTTAGAAAAAAAAATTATTTTCTCTACTCTCTTCAGATTGATTTTCTTGTGCATTAAAATGAAACATGCACATGACCCTATAGAAACATATCCTCTACTTGGTGCTCAAAAATAGAAACATGCACACAACCCTTCAAAATCAACGATTTCTTGCAACTGTAGGTGACAACCATGTCTTCCTATTACTGATTTCAATCATTTTTGTACTTAGAAACATGCCTAATAAAGTCCTTGTTCTATTGATGGAGTATAGGAGTTCATATCCCATTTACAAGCATCACTTTTGGCATTAATGAGACTTAGAACAGAAGGGATGGGTCCGTGGGTGAATGGTAGTGGGTAGGTGGAAACATTAACGCACTTAGAACCACTACCTTAACCACTCAAACCAACATCAAAAAACTTTAGCACAATATGTAAGTGCCAAAATCGTTATTATGGTTTCCTACTCTTACATCTCAGTCATCCCTTTGTGCTTTTTCAATCCATTGGAATAATAAGATTAACATTATCTTCATGTCCATGAGCAAGGAGTATAAAATCCTCTAATATTTGACATACAACCAGTAATACTCATACTTTATCGATTTATCAAGACATCGATGCCAACTTAATTTGCATACCTATTAGACTGAGGACATTTGTGCATCCATCTCTGATATTTTGTTAATTTAAAAAATTGTATGACATTGGGCCTATGTAAAACTACCTACCATAGAATAGGGGATGAGATACTCTTGTAGTTTGATGAGATGATGATGTGAGCATGATGTCATCATAGAAACGTTGGACCCTTGTGGTATTAGGATTGAAAGGAAATGCATAAAAGGGAAGTAATACTATAGATGCCTAAAATACACATTGTTTGGTCAAAATGTTGGGATTATCTAAGGAATATGTACATGCTTTTAAAAGAATAGTGATAAAAGCCTATGATGATGCAGAACGCCCATCCAAAGGAGTCATCATACTCCCAATCAGAGTCAAACCCACAACATATGATACATTATGTCACATCTTGGACCTCGATCTTAGATATAACCTTCTCCTTGGCCAACCATTGATGCATACCATGAAAATCATACCATTCACATACCACCACTATCTCTAATTTCCCCACAATGGCATTGAGATCACTATATTAGGTGATCCCAATCCTTTTCCTAAAATTGCACCAACCTAAGAGGAACCCTAGAATGTCAAGTGCCCATCGATCAAGTCCCTTCGTCATTCATCCCATCTTATGTTGATCCTTCATCAACATGCCATTCACCTTCAATTACAAGGTCGAGATCAAAATCTAAGACAAAGCTTGTGGTGAGTACCACATTAGAGAATCTTTTTGTGTTGGCAAGTTACAATTAACACCAAATTCTTATGGAAAGTCACATCCCCTCCAAAAAGAGAAATAGATCACCATTCAATATCAACCATCAAGTACATTTACTAAATGGGGTGAAGTTAACAAAGAAGATATAGGAGAGGATGTCTCCACCCAACTTTACAATGAAGAGCAAGAATTAGTACCAGTTAGATTACTTGTAGAGAAGCATGACAAAGGACTTCTTATCATGACAAAGAAAGGATATGATGGTTACATTGGCCTAGGAGTGTAAAATCAAGGGATCAAAGAGCCGATTCAATCACCCAAGTTGTCGAAGAACAAATCACTTGGGTTTAAACAATCGAAATTGGGAACTCCTAGTACTAAGTTCTCTTGATGAAAGACATTGAATCTTTTCATGGCATTGAGACATCTGGTGAGTATTACGAAATAGACTCCAATGAATATGAATGGGATATGCTTCAAACCTCTAGTACACTTGCCATGGATCATCTTCTTAAAGACCTTGATTTTCCACCTTCCCCAAATGGCCAAGCATGGGTCGAAACTTCCTCGAATATTGACAACAAGTTTGTTTTTACCTTAAGTGCTACATCCATAAACCTTAAAAATATCGAAGATCAGAAAAAAAAATCAGGTTAAGTTAGAAAACCAAAACCAAAGCATGAATGTCCTATCTAAGCTAATCACAAACTCAACAATGCATACATTTACCCTATTCTCACCAACAAAGACATTGAAATAAAATGCAGAAAATGTGAAATGAAGCATCATTACCAACGCATTCTTTCAACGTGGCCTTGTTGCTTCTTCTTTCATCTCTAAAGGAGATTTTTCACTCTTTGTATGTGAGGATACACGAATAAAATGAAAGAAAGTGTGATATGATATCGAGATTTACTTGAAGTATGTGATTATGATGATAATGCTAAAATGGATGATTGCTAGGAAATTGGACAAAAATGAAATTACTAAAAAAGTGGATTCACTAGACAATTTGATAGAATGACAATGTTAAAGTTAGATTGCTAAGCTATTTCAACAAAATAAAATTACTTGGAAGTTAGTTGATTTGACAAAGAAAGAGCTCTCAATTTATAGAAAATTTGGAATTCGACGGACGGACAAGATTGAAAAGATTTTTTATTGGGTAGATAGACCTGATTAAATGCACGATATAGTTGCCATTCGAGGAAGGCTGAAGGAGATGAGTAAAAAGTGGAGAAAATGCAAAAAAAAACATTTTTTCGAGGATGCATACCTCATTTTCGAATTTAAAATTAAGATATCATGAGATATTTCCAAAAAGTCGAATTTTCGAATATCAAGGAAAATCTCATAAATATCCAAGATATTATTGCCATTTTCAAAAATTAAGAGGATAAATAATTAAATGAACAAAGATATTTATTCAATTATGACATAATTAGTTGATTGAATAGTGTAAATAAATTCTTTAATTATGGGAGATAGAATTGAACATTTAATCAAATAATTAAAGATTATTTAATTAAAGTGTGAAATTTGAAATTAATTAAATAATAAAATTATTTAATTAATATTTAAAGGGGATGGTTAAATGATGAAATATTTAAGAAGAATAATGAGTAAATAAGCGTAATTAATTAAAGAATTAATTAAACCCAAACGGGTAAATTAGTCAAACTGATGTCCAGAGACCTTAGATGGGTCAAATTAAGTCAATTTTGGTCAAATTAGGTGAAAATTGGAAAATTAGGTCAAACGAATAAAATTGAGCAACGAGTAAACCAAGTCAAAGAAGGTCAACAAATAAAAAAGGACAAATGTGATCTCCTCGGGCAGGACAAGAGGTCAAAATGAAACCATAAAAATGGAATAGGAAAAAAAGGAAGCCAAAGGGATAGAAAATGGGAAGTGGGAAGCCACAAGACTAAAAAGGAAGCATTAAAACCCTAATCGAGACAAAATTAGGTAAATTGACACCTAAAAAACAAAAAGGGAACAATCTAATGCAAAGGGGATGAAGATGAGGATAAAATGAAACCCCAAACTTGAAATGGAAAGAAATCGAGATGATATGGATAGAAAATGGAAAATGCAAAATGGGATAGGATTGCGCGAATAATGAAGATTATACGTGCCATTAGGTTAAAAATGGAGAACGCAAGTGATACCAATTTTTAGTGTCTGCAATTTGCCCTTCTTTGAGACAATGTGATTTAGAGCATTATTGTAAAGACTTTAAAAAAAAAATGCCCCAGCAAACTGAGGGATGGAGATAAGATGACACCTTGAGAGATTGTTTTTGTGTGAAATAAATGATTGATCTCTTGAAACAAGAGAAGAATGATAGATGAAAAAGGAAATATGATGAAAGAGAAAAAAGGTTAGTAAGAAACAAAAAGATTAGATGAGTTAAAAATAGTAATGATGAAGCCTTGCTTTCATAAATGCACCTATAGCAACAAAGAGCTTTATTTAATATGGCAAATGGATACATTGCATCGTGACATATGAGGTCAAAGTGATAATGCAATCCCTTTGCAAAAAAATTGACATAAAACAGACAAGGAATGTTTCCATGTTGTCTTAAAATGAATATATATGTCAAGGGTTGAGGTATGTGTGATAGTCACAAAGTGAACATACCAACACAGACACCCAAGATACACATGCCTCAAAACTTCATGAAACACACCATAAACAAAAGACAAAAAAACAAAAGACCATGAACCATCTCGGCTCCTCTAGTCACTTGTGGATATCCTCGGGTAGCACAAGAATATGATCAAGGAAAGTAAATAAATGAAAGATAAGACTCACTAGACCAAGCGAGCCAACAACCATTCTGGTCTTGTTGTCAAAATTGATAGGTTAGATACCCCATGTAAGATGGACATTGTCTAGTTTCAAGTATACCACACCCTGTATAAGACACATGATAGTTGATAATGTTGATTGATTGATTGATTGATGTGACAAGTTGATCCATATGATTGTTGATTTGATTGATAGTTTATTTGTTGATGCGTGTTTTGATAAGCGCAGTGTTTTACGAGTTATTGATTTGTGTCTGTTGTAAAGGACAAGTTTATGGATGGAATTAAAAATGACGATTATTTTTGGATTTTGAGATTTTTTTACAATTTTTAGGGTTCTGTGGTTATTTGGTGTTTTTGGAGATTTCTTCAGGATATTTTATGAACAGTTTTGATTGAATTTTGTCCAAGATATTTTTTGGATGTTTTTAAGATTTTTTCAGGACATTATGAAATGTTTTTGGTTTTTTTCAAGACAATTTGCTATGTTTTTGGGGATTTTTTTAGGACATTTAGGGTATGTACATACATCATTCTCCAATCTTGCAGTGAGAAGAACTCCATCGATTGACCATGTTTTGAAAATTTGCCCCTCGTATCCAGCAAGGCAAGGACATTATGGATGGATGAATGGACTGACGAAATGGAAATGGATAAAGGAAAGATAATGGGAGATTATGGTGGCATCGAAGCTGCTTTGATTGTCAAGGACTATTCAACGATGGGATAACATCAATTTGCTAAGGTAAGGGATTGGGAATGACAAGATAAGATGATAGCATGGTGCACTAGATGGCATGTGGTCCACAAGATTGGAGATGTCTAGAGGTTTTTAGAAAATATTTTATTTTTATTTTTCTATTTGTTCTTAGCTTTGACCAAGATCAAGGAATGGATTCGGGAGATAATAATAGGCCATGGATATGATAAGAAAGATAAAAAATGGATAAGGGATCTGAACTAAAGGGTGTCATAAGGTAAGTGATATGGACTAAAGGAATGTGGACAAGGTGAAACAAATAGTACATCTGATTCTTAGAAAGATCCTTAGCCTTGTTAAGATCAAAGATGGAAAAGAGAATATGGATGCAGATAAGGATATAGGACATGAAGGACAAAGGATAAAGAAGGACGTGATAGATAGGATGCACTAGGATAAAATGAATGGAACCTGCCCCCAAGTATGGAAAGCAAGAAGATGAAGGATTACACATGATGTTTGTTTGCTAGGTTTTCATCATGGTACTTTCCCAAGGCACATGTTTGCCAGGTTTTCACTAGTGGACGAATTATTTCTCTTCACTTTTTCTTTTTTTTTAGGATCCCTTTTTCAATTTTTTTGTACTTATTTCAAAGATCATTTTTCAATTTTATTTTTTTTGGAAAACAATGGATTCATGTTAGGACATAGAGGAAGGACTCAAGCATCTTTTTTTTTGGATGGTACCCTTGTGTTTCAATAGATGATGGCTTGTATGCTCAAAGATGTTTGTATGATAATGACATGGATAATGAGATGTTTAATTAGATGGAACTAGGATAATGATTTATGCAATGGATTGGATAAGAGGGATGGAAGGATGGAAAATAGGTGTTGGATAATGGATGGGATATTGGAATATTGGTACATGAGTAGAGGGAAATATTGGCAAGATCAACATTGGCACACACCTTGAGGGGTGGTGGAGTAATGGAGGAAAAGTGGATTTTGGATTTTTGAGATTTTGATGGAAGAATGGTTATGGATTCTGGAACAAAAGGACTTGTTGACCATTTTTGTGTGAACCTTAGCCATGCAGACAACCAATCTCATATATCATCATTGGCTAAAACCCCCTATGTTTACCCCCAAGGCTTAAAACCCTAAACCCTTAAGGCTTTTGACTTAACCCTTGTCGACCTTATTGTTTTCCTTTGTTTACTAGCACAGGTGGTCATTTCACTTAAGTTTACCGGCTAGAGGGTCCCTTCTTCATGGCAGGGCTAGCCCCTTTCGCCCGCTACTGGTTGGCAGGATTTTTTATTTTTTATTTTTTATTTTTTATTTTTATTTTTTATTTTTTATTTTTATTTTTCGTGTCATGCAGTTGAAACATTTCCACTTTTGTTCCCTACTAGGACTATTCTACTGTCACGTGACTGCGTGATGAGCGATGCTGGTGGGAGTTATAAGTTGTTATTGCTTGGTAGGTGGTTATCACTCTTTCCCCGTAGACAACAATAATGCGACTATTCCACTTTCGCATGATGTGGCGATGAGAAATGTAGTCAAGAGGAAGAGGGTTGTTATCGTTGTTTTGTAACGATTGGGAACTAGGTCCCACCCTTAGCTGCGATACTATAATGGGTTGTTTGGCTAGTGGGACCAATTCATTTTCATGGCGCAATCACGATAATCCACCTACACGTGAAGAAAAATATCAGGTGGCCCAAATTTAAACCTAAAGAGTGCGTTAAATTCAAATTTGTTGCCCAAGGTGGTTGTTGGCTTAATGGGTCAAAAATATGTTTCTGACCCTATCGGTGGTCCAAATCAAATCAAATTTAGCCCAAACACTTTCAAGCGGTTGCCATTACTCCACCATGAATCTGTAGACACTTCTCTTGGGCCACCCATGCTCATTTATTGTAGATTTAAGACTTTATAGGCCTGACAAAGGACATTCAGATGCTATTCATGCACAGATTATCCCTTTTATCAGTGATTGTTGCTTTTTCTCAGTTATGGGTGGCATTTTGAGACATGCAACTATCAGATCAATTCATCTTATCTGATCCTCTTTAATTTTGTAATCTAACACTAGTTGGCTAGGGTTTCTAAACCTAGTGTTCCATCTGAGTTATGCCTGATCTATATAGGCAAATTTTATAGCTCTTTCTAGGGGTTCTTCTCCCTTTTCTCTTGCAAAATTTCTACGTTTTCTGCAACTGTAAATCACCTTGCCTTTATGTTAATAAATCGTTTGTTTTACCTTCTCTCAGTTGTCAAATACACTGTGTATTTTTCTCACCTCTTATTTGACAATCTTTCTTTCTTTTGTCTTCATCTTTCAGTTTGTGTTAATCTTTGTCGGCATATGTTGTTTGTGGATATTTCTTAATCCCTCTCAAAATTCAGATAGGTTCTAACCTTCCCGTTTTCTCTTGAAGACACTTGATAACATTGAGATTTGTGTTAGAGTAAAGGTTTTAATTTAATCATGTTGATTAAATTACCTTTATTCCTCTCTTAAGATTTCACTTTAGTTTGCATTTGTGACATTTAATAATTATATTAATTATTAAATGTCTACCTATTAGGGTTTCTTTTAGGGTTGCACAATATCCTTTTATAAGGATTCATCATTGTAATTTATCTCTCTCTTGGATGAATACATTTTTCAGCTTTTAGAGCACCTTTGCTTGTTTGTCTCCATCTCTTCTTTCTGTGACAGGTTATTTGCATGCAGGTGATCTTCGGGGTTTGTGAAGTTGGCTTTCTCAACTTCTACATGGTATCAGAGCTCCAGACCTGCTGCTTCCTGTTCGTCTTCTGAAGAATTTGGAGCTACGAGGGTTAGATCTGATTTTCCGGTTTTGGTTGCATCAGATCTGTGTGTCTTCTGTTTTTTATTTTGGAATAGGGGTATTTTTTTTTCGGTGCACTTTGAGCCCAAACGGACCTCACCGTTGAGCTCGTAGCGCCCAAAAACCCCTATTTCCATATAAAATTCGTCCGATTTGGACACAGTTGCACCAGGAGGCAAAAAAATTTTGGCCCCAAGGCCGTACGGCCCTAGGGCACGAAAACCGAGGCGGAAAAAATAAAAAACAAAAAAACAAAAACCACGGTTTTTTCAAAAAAACCGGGCGCAGCCAGTGTAAACCGCCGCGCCGCCGGTAAGCAGCCCGGCGGCCACCCGGTGTCCACCGCCGCCGGCGGTATCTCGCCCACGCGCCGCCTGCCGCCTGCGCACAGCCAGCCGACCCGCGCCCAGCCCACGCCTCGCCCACGTGCCGCCGCCGCCGCCACTGCGCCGCCCCTGCGCCGCCGCCCCCTGCGCCCACCCCTGGTCGCCCAAAGGACCAGGGGCTTATTTTTTTTAAGCCCTTGAGGGCTTAAAGGGCCTATTTGGGCTCTTTTGGAGCAGTTTTACTAAATCGGGTATAACTCGGGCATTTTAGCTCGGATTTTCGAATGAAAATATGCGTTGGAAAGCTGGTTCCGAGCCCGATCTAAAAGATGCAGATCTTTTTTTCTGATTTTTCCGTTTTGTAGTGTTTTTGCTAGTCGAAGTCAGAACAAGTTTTTTGCACTCCAGGAGCCATATCTTTTGCATACGGACTCCGTTTTTCGAAAGCGAATAGGCGTCGGAAAGGGGTTTCTGTGCTCTTTCCAGATCTGTCATGTATTTTTCCAGAATCTGTACCAGGTACATTTTATTCAGTACTTTGTGTTTTCACACATCTGTCACTTACTTGGACGTTTCAGACTTGGAAATAATTTGTTTGCATGGGATGGCTTCATTTGATCTGCTTTATCAGTATTAAAGTAATTTAGTCTCAGATTTGTTAATTTGAAGAGTTATCATGGGTTTTTCTACTCACCCTTCAGTTGTATTTCTAGAACGGGGTAATTATGAGTCATGGGCAAAGGGCATACTTACACACTGTAGGTGGCTTAATATTTTGCCTTATTTGTATGATCTCGTACCTGAACCAGCAACTTTAGAGGGAAAACTAGCTTGGGATATCATTAGAAATCACATAGTAGGAGTTATTTTGTCTAGTGTTGATTCTGACACTGTGTGGGCTATATCGGGCATTGATTGTCCTCACTCACTTTGGACACGTCTTTGGGAGATCTATGGAGACCCCAGTCTTTCTCCATTCCCAAAGGATCCTGCTTCAGATTGTCTTGTACCCATTGGTTGGAGAGATAACACACCTTTTGATCATGCTACTTTGAAGGAACTTCAATATTTAGACACCCTTACATATTCCGATGAATCAGAGGATTGTCTCACAGTTCCTACTCTTCAGACTGAGATTATATATGTATCAACATCATCTCCTTTTGTTCCTGATCAGTTTGATATTGCCTCTTCTTTGGCTCCTATTGATTCAGCTAAGCAGGACATCATACATCTTTCAGACATGGCTACTTGGGATTCTTATCTTGCAGGCATTTCGTCTTTGTTTGTCGAGTCCTATATTGCAGACTTGGAGGATTACTTTGAGGATTTTCAGCTCCTCTTTGTTGACAGCCATATTCCAGCTGTTAGCCCACCATCATCTGTGCATTCAGAGGTTGCAGTTTTTGAGTCTTCAGTTCAGTTTGGATTTGACATCTTTTGTTTCAGTTCAGACAGAGGGATTCTTCAGCATCCTATTATGGCACACATCTTGAGACAGATTGATTCTTCTCTCTTCACAGGGTTTCTTCATCTTCGTCCTTTGGATCCATTTCTTCCCAAGGGGAGGAATATTATATGCCGCTTCAGGATCTCTTTTTGGATTCTACCTCAGGCATCCATATGTGCGACAGGAGTTTCTTCATTGTGGGGGGGGCTTCTAGTCTCTTTCTTTTTCTCCTATGGAGACCATTGTATATGTACTTATATGATAGAAGTTGTCTATGGGGGGTATCATGTTATCCACCTCCTATCCTTATGTTATTAGTGCATTTATTTCTTTCATCTCTTTTTGGAGTAGAGTTTTTCCCATGAGGTTTTCTCTATTTCTCCACTTTACAGAGATTTGGTTGTAATTGGGTACCTGATCAGGCCTTGTTGCCGGGACCCAAGTTTACTTTCTTGCATTGTAGTTACCTTTGCTTTCTTGCACATGTTTGTAATTGCACTTTTGCTCATCTTAAGGGGGGGTGTTAGAGTAAAGGTTTTAATTTAATCATGTTGATTAAATTACCTTTATTCCTCTCTTAAGATTTCACTTTAGTTTGCATTTGTGACATTTAATAATTATATTAATTATTAAATGTCTACCTATTAGGGTTTCTTTTAGGGTTGCACAATATCCTTTTATAAGGATTCATCATTGTAATTTATCTCTCTCTTGGATGAATACATTTTTCAGCTTTTAGAGCACCTTTGCTTGTTTGTCTCCATCTCTTCTTTCTGTGACAGGTTATTTGCATGCAGGTGATCTTCGGGGTTTGTGAAGTTGGCTTTCTCAACTTCTACAATTTGTGTATATCTTTGGGTGGTTTAGTGATGTCTTGTGTATTCACAGGCAAGGGTAGAAACATATTTCAATCTAGGTGCATCACCTCTTCTCCCTTTCAGCATTCCTTCTACCTTCTTCCCCTCAGATAATTAGAATAGGTTTTATAGATTTTGGGTTGGTCCAACGTTGTACCCTAATTGATAAGGAAACCAACCATCTCTAGAGACTCAACCTCACATGCGCAAGGTCCCACACTTGGAGGTTATTTCCATGTTTCACAAGGTTGTTGAGCACTAGTGTTCAAACAAGGGTGCAAAATTTCATGACAAGAGGAACCAAAATAGATTTGAAAGGTTTGTAGAGATAGATGTCCCTTGGTTCATAAGATCTTTGGATATTTAAGGTATGAGATTTTGGGATGCCTAAGAAGTGTGTGTTGTATAAGGAGGAGTCAGTGCTACCAAAATCTCTATTTGTCTGAAATGTTTTAGTATTAGAGAAACTTGAGTGGGGACTCAATAAGTAGAATCTTCTTTCTAGCATAGGTAGTGCATGCTTCAAAAGGGTTTTTTATCTATTAATACCAGTGAAATTTGGGCTAACCTAGGCCCCTTTCAGTGTCAACTTTGAGTGTGTTTCAGAGCCAAGTCAAAGAACCATTTTTTCTTCTGTGTCTTCTGTGACTATTCATAAACATTACCATTTCAGAAAATCCAAAGACTTCAAACATTCTAAGCAATCAAATCAAACACTTGTCCAAAAGACTCTGAAGCAATCCAAAAATCATGACTTGTCCAACAACCTTCAAACATTGAGAACCCCAAACGATCTCAAATGTTGCAACATCATGTGGGAAACTTAAAACTATCTCAATTTTGTGTAAGATCCTTATCTTAGTTTCATTTTCATTTATCATTATCCTTATCTCAGATTCATTGTCATTATCCCTAATCACAAAACTAAATGAATTTGGTCTACTAAAAATAATGATTCATAGCAATTATTTGAGGAACAAAGTTGGTATGTGGATCTCATGAAGCAAGCTAATTAAATATTTGACAACCTTTATCTGAAGACCATAATTTACATTGCACTATGGTTATAAGCAACTTTTTGGCAAAGCCTTTTTTATAGTAGCTCAAAGAGAGATATCGCTCAAAAATCGCTGAGAGGTGATGAAATTCCCAGACCTATTCTTTTGAAATTCCCTTGTGAGGTGATCAAATCCCCAATCAAAGATATCCCTCCACTAAAAAAAGAAACATGGGTGTCATTGTCACCTTTCTCTTTCTCCCAAGACCCCGAAGGTGGGTGGAAAGATACTTGATACAACAATGTGCCCACCCTACAAAATGAGCAAGCACTCAAAACATGGAAAATAAAATTTTATTCCTTTTAAAGGAAACAGTTATGAGATAAGATAAACATAAGGAAATCCACGTCAACTCCATTAAGAAAATACAAATGTGAATTATTATTTTAATAGAAAATCAAAATTTGTTTGAACTTTTAATCTTCGATAATCATCTTGCGCTAAACAAATTAGTAGTTTGATTCACTTTGATCTTCGTCCCATGGATACCAAGATCCTACACAAATTGATTAGTAACCTCTAAATCTTATGACCAAATCAAATTGAAAGCTATGTTGAAAAATCAAGTGACAAAACCCTAATCTGCAAATTTTCAATATCTGCCAATTGTGCAACTATAGAGACCAATTCCATTGTTTCCTTGACCAACTGCATTGTTTCCTTGACCAAGTGTGTAGTTCTATAGACTAATTGCACTACTTCCTTGACCAAGTGTGCAATTTTATAGACTAATTGCACTACTTCCATGAATAAGTGCATAGTTTTTTAACATCTCATGCATGCATACATTAGGTTCTTAATATCTACAAATCAAAACCATAATTGCTAAGATTCCTACATGAGACAAATGACACTAGCTAAACCCTACATGTGAAAATATTCATGATTGAAATGAACTAGCTCAACCAACTGCGTAGCTCCTTGAGCTAACTACGCACTTCTAAGGACCAACTCTATAGTTTTGTGGACCAAGTGTGCATTCTATACACTAAATGCACAATTTTGTGCACCAAGTGTGTGATTATGTGCTCCAAGTGTGCAAGATTGGTCTCCAGGATCTTGAAAAGCACGCAAGTTGATTTTTGAAGGAAATTTACTTCTCGAGTACTTGAAAATGATTAGAAACTGACAAATATATCAAAAAAAGTCGCACGTTCACAGCCGGTTTACTAGATTAGATCAATAAAAATCGAGTTAAGTTAGAAAACCAAAACCAAAGAATGAATGTCCTATCTAAGTTAATCACAAACTCAAACACATATGCATTTAACGTATTCTAACCAACAAAGATGTTGAAATAAAATACCAAAAACACAAAATGAAACATCATTACCAACACATTCTTTCAATGTGGCCTTGTTGCTTCTTCTTTCATCTCTAATGGAGATTTGTCGCTCTCTGTATGTGAGGATACACAAATACAATGAAAGAAAGTATGATATGATGTCAAGATTCACTTGAAGTATGTGATCATGATGTTAATGCTAAAATGGATGATTTCTAGGAAATTGAGCAAAAATAAAATTACTCGAAAAGTGGATTCACTGGACAATTTGACAGAAAGACATTTCTAAAGTTATATTGCTAAGCTATTTTGATAGAATAAAATTACTTGAAAGTTAGTTGATTTGACAAAGAAAGAGCTCTCCATTTAAAGAAAACTTGGAATCTGACAAATAAAGAGGATTGAAAAGCGTTTTGATTTGGTGGACGAATTTGATTAAACGCACAACAGAGTTGCCATTCGAGGAAGGATGAAGGAGATGAGGAAAAAGCGAAGAAAAAGAAAACAAAGTAGATTTTTCGAGGATGCATACCTCATTTTCTAATTTAAAATTAAGATATAATGAGATATTTCCAAAAGGTTGGATTTTCAAATATCAAGGAAAATCTCATAAATATCCAAGATATTATTGCCATTTTTTAAAATTAGGAAGATAAATAGGACAAATAATTAAAAAATAAAGATATTTAATATTTAATTATGACATAATTAGCTAATTGAAAAATTTAAATAAATTATTCAATTATGGGAGATAGAAATTGAACATTATAATTAAATAGTCAAGACTTTTTAAATAAAGTGTGAAATTAAATAATCAAGATTATTTAATTGAAGTGTGAAATTAATTAAATAATTCAATTATTTAGTTAATATTAAAAGGGGATGATTAAATGATGAAAGATTTAGGAAAAATAATTAGTAAGGAAGCTTAATTAATTAAAGAATTAATTAAACCTAAAGGGGCAAATTAGTCAAACTGATGTATGGGAACCTTAGATGGATCAAATTAAGTCAATTTTAGTCAAATTAGGTGAAATTAGGAAGATTTGGGAAAGTTTAGATGGAAAATGAGAAAATTAGGTCAAACTGGGTAAAACTAAGCAATGGCAACTAAACTGGGTCAAAGGGGGTCAACAAACAAAAAAGGGACAAATGTGACACCATGGGGTCGAAGAAGAGGTCAAAATGAAACCATAAAAAAAGACCTAGGGGAAAAAATGAATCCAACAGGATATAGAATGGGAAGATGGAAGTGACATGACTAAAAAGGAAGCAAAAAACCCTATAACCTAGACAAAATTAGGTAAACTAACACCATATAAATGAAAAGGGAACAATCTAACGCAAAGGAGATGAATTTGATGATAAAATGAATCCCCAAACTTGAAATGTGAAGAAAATGAGATGTTATAGACTTAAAATGGAAAAAGGGAAATGGGACAAGATCGCAAATAATGAAGATTCTAAACATGATTAGGTTAATAATGGACAGTGCAAGTGATACCAATTTTTAGTGTTTACACATAAAATTCCAATAGCCTATCTTGAGCTTATCGACTAGTACCGATAAGGACTAGCAAGTTTTGATATCTTTGAGAATGATAAAGCTATTGCTAAGTTACTAGGACTTCAAGAAGGTATACCATCAAGCGATCATAAAGTTGGTTTCACCATGGATCTCAATGCCACAACTTACTTTGGAGATACTGTCTAACCTTCTAGTCTTAATATTAAACAAATCAAAAATTAAAAAATGGGGTCTTTAGGTGAAAACTATGAGGCATGCTCTAACCCCAAAAATGTAAAAATAAACAATGAATCTGAGGGTGTAAACCTCTCGGAGGCACTCAAAGATGGAAGGTTGTACATTCTCCCTATAAGTCAAAAAAATTCCCCACTACTAGAAAAAAAGTGAGAAGAACATAACATTGGTATAGTTGAAGGCCCTAATATCCACTTTTCTTCGCCACTAACAAAGATAGAGATAGTGGAATTCATTGATTTCTTTACACAAAGACAAATCAAATTCACTTGGTCCTATGTTGATATGCCAAGGCTAGACCCTGAATTGGTCCTTGATCACTCACCCCTACAACCAAGTGCCAAGCTCTATAATAAAAAGGTTAAAAAAATGTGTCCACATATCACCTTATTGGTAAAAGAAGAATTAAAGAAGCTATTAGATGTCGGTTGTATTCAACCAATTGATTATGTTAAATGGATATCAAATTTGGTACCATTCATTAAACCTAATGGGGGTATCACAATATGTATAGACTCTGGGGACATAAATAAGGCATGTACAAAAGATAATTTCCCACTACCAAACATTGATATAAAAATCTACCTCACAACAAGATATGAGATGTTATCATCAATAGATGAATTTTATGGTCATAATAAAATATGGATAGCACCTTAGGATCAACATAAAACATCTTTCATATGTGTGTGGGGAACATACTGCTGGAAAATCATGCACTTGAACCTCGAAATTTTTGGAGCTACTTATCAAAGGGTTATGACTACAATCTTCCATGGCATGATTCATAGATTAATAAAGGATTGTCTGGATGATATCTTAGCAAAACTAGTTTCCAAAAATAGTCACCTAGATGTCATGTCAGTAATCATTGACGGGCTAGAGCAATACAAAGTACGGGTTAATCCAAAGAAATGTATATTAAGAGTCACCTCGGGTGAACTCCTAGGCTTCATTATTTCTCATCGAGGAACTAAGGTTGATACTGCTAAAGTAAAATCAATTATTGAAACGAATCCTACAAATCAAACACAAATTTGAAGTCTCTAAGAGAAACTGCAAGCCATATGTTCATTCATAGCTCAACTTGCAAATAAGTGCCACCCATTTTAGGATTTTCTCCATGAAAGTGTACCATTGAAATGGACTAAGCAATGTTAGTAGGCCTTCGAACAAATCAATGAGTATTTTCTTTAACAATTAGTATTTATGCCACCAGTCCAAGGAAGACCACTAATCCTTTACATATCATCTATGACCGTAGCACTAGGAGACCTCCTAACACAAAAATATGATGGACAAGAAATGGTTATGTATTAAATCAACCACACATTGGAGGAATATGAGATTAATTATACACCCATTGATAGAGCATGTTTAATCGTTGTATTTTCTACCCAAAAATTGAGACATTACATGTTGAACCACATGACAAAGCTCATTGCCAAAATAGATCCCTTAAAATACCTTCTAAACAAGGTAGGTTTCAATGAAAGGTTAGCAAAATAGGTCATGATTTTAAGTGAATTTGACATAAAATACATTGAATTTAAGGCTATAAAGAAACAAGCCATAACTGACCAACTAACATAGGCTCCCACCATAATAGATCATCTCTTGGCAGCTAACTTTCTAAATGAGGCAATTTTTGCACTATCAACATCCAATGAATGGAAGCTCTATTTTGATGGATCCTACATATAGCATGGTTAAGTACTCTGGTGACATTATCTTTGAACAAATGCCTAAGGTATAGAACAAAGCGACAAATGTCATGGCGACAATAGGATCTCTTCTTGACATACCCAACAATGCACCATGATATCAATTCTTAGTGTACAACTTATGACTTTATTTTGATGTTCCTTCGTCTAAACGTGAAATACTTGGTCTCAAATCTCCTTCGTACCATTACATATATGAATATCATTCCCTCTCTCCTAACTTATTGAACATCGTTACTACGTCAAGCCTTCACTTGTGCTATCATTGGATAAACCCTATACTGATGGAGTCTGGACAATACACTTCTTATATTTCTTGATGTTAATGATGCAAAAAAGACTTTACAAGAGGTACATGATGGTATATGTGGAGCCCATTTCGATGGTCCAACCCTAGCCAAAAATGTTTTAAGAACTGGATTTTACTAGCACACCATGAAACAAAATTCATACAAATTTAGAAGGAAGTGTCATCAATGTTAGATCTGTGGGGACTTAATTCATGCACCAACACTCCAACCCCTCTTGTCGCCTTGTCCCTTCTCCTAGTAGGGACTCTACCTAATAGGAAACATCCAGCCCAACATCTGCAAATGGCCACAAGTTTATCCTCCTCGCCATTGAGTACTTTGCAAAGTGGATTGAAGTTGTCCCTCTCATATACATTACCAACAAACAAATCACAAAGTTTATTTTTAACTATAGCATATGTCAGTATGGTATTCCCCTCACCATTATCACAGATAATAGTTGCCCTTTCGAGAACCAATATTTTCAAGAACTCTTTGATAAATTCCAAATCCAACATTTATTTACAACCCCGTACTACCCTCAGTCAAATAGTCAAGTTGAGGCATCCAATAAGACTATCTTGAGAATATTAAAAAAGACCATCAATGATGCTAATCGAGATTGGCATATCCATCTCAACCCTACCTTATCGAAATAAACCAGTATCTGCACACCCATTGATGCCACACCCTATTCCCTTATCTATGGATATAAATCCATCTTTCTTATTGATGTTGAGTTACCATCTTTGTGGGTGTCATTGCAATGTATCACAAATGAAGAATAATATTGTGTATATAGGCTATAGGAGCTAGACTTGTCAGGTGAAAAATGTAAAGATGCACTTAGCCATTTACAATTCTATCAAATTTGTCTTCACCACAACTACAATAAAAGGGTTAAAGTTTGGCACTTTGAAATTAGTGATCTAATCCTAAAGAGGAATCAGAGGAATCTAACAGATTGAGAGAAGCAAGGAAAAATTGAGATAAATTGATTGGGCCCATACATTTTCATAGTCGCATATGGATCTATCGTATATCAGTTAGCTACTCCCAAAGGTGAACCACTCCTAGAGTCCATTAACAACATGCACCTTCATAAGTTCTATACATATCCCTCAAATAATCCTCTAAAAAATACAAAAAAAAATGAAAAAATACAAAAATACAAAAAAAATGATAACAAATAAAAAAATAGTCACCTTGATGAAAACTTGGTTAATAGGCATCTTATGTGACACTCAAAAATCTGAAAAATAACAAAAAAAGTAAAGAGAAATAATTCATCCTATAGTGAAAACCTAGTAAACATGCGCTTTGGCTAAGTACCATGGTTAAAACATGGCAAACAAGTGTCATGTATAAGAGGTATTTTCTCTTTCATCTATCATCGTACTATTTGAATCACAAACATTTCATCCACTTATAATAAATATCCACTTTAACTATTTTTCATAATAAGATTTTGATGTCCCTTG
Organism: Cryptomeria japonica; assembly: GCF_030272615.1. Classification (NCBI taxonomy): domain Eukaryota; kingdom Viridiplantae; phylum Streptophyta; class Pinopsida; order Cupressales; family Cupressaceae; genus Cryptomeria; species Cryptomeria japonica. The sequence goes on from NC_081415.1 coordinate 326,180,524, forward strand.
TGACTTGGAATTAGTTGATGGTTAGCATCCTTCACCTCTCACACACATATCAAAATAAGTTAGTGCATAGCGTCGATTTCACAATAGACAGTCATAGGCCTAGTTGGAGGTAACACCTAAATCATTGTTTCCATAAAACATCTTGTAGAAATCCCAAAATATTCATAAAACATCCTGAAAAAATTCCTAAAGAATCATAAAAAGTGTTGAAATTTTTTCCAAAAAATATATAAAAAGTCATGAAAAAAAGTCTAGAAACATCGAAAATTTTCTGTTAAAAAAGCTTCAAAAATCTTAAAAACTTTGAAAATACCAAAGAAAAAAAATCAAATAATCCTACAAAACCCTAAAAATCATAAAGCTATTAAAAATATAAAAATAATCCATTAATCACGATCCACAATAAGCTATACCTTGCAATGACAAACATTTGAGCAAACACAAGTTCAAAACAAGAAAAACACTAAACTAAGCAAATCATATAGCAACAAACAAACCTATCAACCTAGTCTGCAACCAAATTGATCACGTCTTATTAAAAAGAATCATTTTGTATCAACTATCATTTGTCCTATATAGAAAATGGTACACTACAAAAAAAATAGATTGGTCTTATAGGGGGTGTTTCATTTCTAGAACTAGACACCATAATCATAACACAAGCAATCAACATTAACAAAATATCAGTATGACTATTGACTCGTTTGGTCAAGTGATTCTTATCTTTTACTGATTTATCTTAAATCATGTTTCTATGCTACTCGAGGATATCCACAATTGATTAGAGAAACAATTATGGTTCATGATCTTATGTCATTTTTTTTAGTACATTTTTATGAAGTTGGAGGGTGATAATTCTTTAGGTGTTTGTTTTGGAATGTTCATTCGATAAAGATCCTATAAAAACCTAAGCTCATGGATTGATATGCTTGTGATTGTCACAAATACCTCGTTCTATAACACACAAGACCTAGAATGGATGGAAACATTACTTGACTACAGTGTATCTGTAAGTGCAATGTGATAGCATAAACACATTGGTTCCTTATACCTTGGTACAAACACCTCCATTTTCCATATAATAAGGCTCAATAATGATATTATTATACGCTGGTGAAATTACAATATAAGTTCAAGACTAAGCTATCATCTATTTAGAATCAATCAAAATTTGATATCGATTAACTCTTTTTTTAAATCACTAACAATTCTTCATTTCTCATTGATTTGTTCTTCTGGCTAACAAGTCTTCTGTCAGTCCCTGCAGGTATTTCGGTCTAGTACTCTAACAAACAAAAGTAACTGCATCCTACATTCACAAATATGTTAGATCATAATCATATCATATCACAATCATACATTAGAGAACCATCATAAATATGCATCTCAAAAACATAAAAATATAAATAATGTCATCATACATATAAAAACATATTAGAATCATGATAGTACATATATGCATTAGATACCCATAAGCATCATAATAACCATATCATAAGCATCCATCACATTATAAGTATTTATAGAAATCAAAACATGCATCCATAAAATCATCTACATCTCATATATAATCATCATCATAATACATACATCAACATCAATAGAATATCATAGAACATCGTATAGAAATTAAACATTCATATAGAATCATGAACATCATATAATGCTACCAAAAATGCATATTATATATATCTCAAAAATAATGTCAAAGTACAAATCATAATGTTTGTAGAAAGGGTAGAGCTCACAGGCTCAATAAAAAATACATGTGTCTATACAACAGGTCAATCGGTGCTCCCATGACCCTCTGAATTGACATGCTTGTCCTAGTAGGACCTGGTTGTAGATAGTCCTACCTCACCCTAACCTAAAGATTCTCTAAGTGGTCCCTGAGGTGGCATCAATGGACCCATAATTGCCCCACTATTTTTGACTATGTGATCAATGTTGGTTCCTAATAATGCCATAGTAATTAAGACACATTTTCTTGACCGAAGGGTTCAATTCTTTGCACCATTCAACTACTAATTCATTAATCAGAAACTCATTTGCTCGTCAACCCAGGAACGTATACTTGAAACAGGTTTGCACTATATGTGCACTAAGAAACTCATAAGGAACACTTAACTCAAGCTTGGAGCAACTAAATAAGATTTAATTAATAGAAAGCATTGAATTCTAAAGTTGGTTCTACTGATATCAACTTAATCTACTTCAGATGAAACTTATAGCTTTACGTAGAAAATGAACTAACCAACTGGTAAGCATAAAACTCTGCTTTCCTTCAGCTGCAGGAACAGTCACATAATGGAGTTTTTGTGGCTGCAGGACAGTCAATTGAAAGATTATAACCAACGAAGATAAGTTTGCTAATGAATTCACACAGAAGAAAGTGAAAGTAAATGAATGTGGATGATCCCCAAGTGGGCCCCCTTGGATGAGCCTTCATAATCTTAACCAGGTCTAACAATTACAGAAGCATCATAAACACATTGATACTTTTTGACAATGAATATGACAGAATTGAAATTTCTTTATTATTTTCAACTATGAAACAAAGTACACTCGGTGCTCAAGTAAGATAAAATTGCATTATATTCTCCATCTCTAACCGATGGATTTATAAGAGATTTTGCAACTAACAAACTACATAGTCAAGCCACTCCCAACAAACTAGGAGGACAACTTTTATTAAAAATAAAAGCATAGAAGAATGAATCATTCTAGGACTCAATCTCATGCACAAATATAGCCCAAGGTTTCCTCTAGATTTCTTCGACATATTAGCACGTGTTCTGAAGCAACAACTGCAACTAGAAGTTTTGTGATAGTTAACAATTGTTGGCTTGACTGGTTCAACAGTTCTATTTGATCAGGACTGCTTTTCTTCAAATCAACAATAGATGTCCTTTGTTGACTTGGTCTTTCCTTGAGCTATATACACAGAAGTTAACACACACAACATATAATTGAACAATACTACTCCTAATCAACACTTAATCAAGAATTCCCTGATCACTAAAATGGATTCAATATATCATTTATAAGGTTGTTTAATAGATAGCAAAGTTCATAGGTAAAACACAAAAAAGTCTTATATCTATCTCAACCGTAATGTCTGAGTCACAAAATGACAAATCTAACATAACATAAAGTTCATATAAAATAGCCAAAAAGATGACTCACCAATCAACTCTATGTCTACGTGGTAGTATAGCTAGGTTGTCTTTGCTCTGGTCAAACAACACCCTCAAAAATAATCCTATAGACTCTCCCAACTCACATGATATACCTAACCAACAACCTCCCCAACACTAGCATCAACCATACAATCCATAAAATCCTGACCAACCTTATTTGTTCTCTATACCCAAAAAAATATAGTATCTCAAGCTGTTATGAGGGTATCTCTCTCAATCTCCAAAGCAGTAACCTATGCCTCTAACTAAAAAAATTGTGCCCTTTGAATTTGAACCAAACCCCTCATCATCCCAAGATCTGGAATGTCCTCCATATCCTCTATCTACACATCATCATTTGAGTCATCCTCCTCAGATCTCAAGTCTCAAGCTGCTATTATCAGAATTGTCATCCTCAAACCCCTCTTCCTCGAAGCTCTCCTCTACCACCATGTTTATATACTCTTTGTTTGTAATATAAAAAAACCAGGAATAGGCATATCCCCTACCACCATCATCTCCATCTCCATCACCCCTATACCCTTTTCCTCCACCTTTGTCACCTCCCTCTTTATTATAGAACTGTCTCGACCTCTATCCCTACCTCTTCCTCTATCTTGGCCTTGTCCTTAACCCCTATCCTACCTATTTCGATAACCAATAACAACCAGAATCAAAATGACATGAATTATCTAGGGAGTAGGCCTATGAGTGGTCCACCATTTGTTAAATTATGGAGTGGTACCTATAACAAAAATATTTAAAGGCCAACCCCAATACACTAGTTTCAAACTAGCAAACTCCAAATTTGCAACTTGTGGGCTGATAAGTAGCCCCTAATCCCTCCTGTCTAGATCAAGCAAAATAAGTTGTACCATCTAGCACCCTCTATTGCTCACCAAATTGATGAAAGATCTGACTAGGCAACTGTATAGCAATGATCTTCTAAGACTACACAATCTAACCTATAAGATACCTCTATTTCCCACAGTAAGGATGATTCTCTACGTCATCCTACCATCCTAGATAGTCCATGTATGGTCTCCAAACATAATGTTGCAAGATATGTAGCACATGACGCTAGTATAAGGTGTGTACCACTTGTCTCCATCTCACCACCCAACATAACAATAAACACGAGGTAATCCTAGCTTGGTGCATCTCTCTAATAGTAGCTAACACACAACAATATACTCCCATGCCTGGATATGCAACAATGTAACACCACATCCAATTGACTGTGAACCCATGTAAGCTACTCATTGCAACTGATGATAAAGCATGGCTAAAATATAGGGACCCCAAGAATAAACAGTGTAACCATCTATCATTCCCTCAAGCACCTGAGCCTACACAACTACAAATCCATGGCCTCGATTGTTAGGAGCCAAGACACCCACAACAATAGCACTAAGAAAAATGGTAAACCTATTGTATAGATCCATTTGTTAGCATATTTAGCCTATGGGTCTAAATAGTCTATGTAAATTTCTCATGTTCTTTAGTATTGTCTTCAAATATATGAATGAAGCTTAGCCTTTTGAAATGATCTAACATTTATGAGGTTTTGTTTTTAGTAACTTTACTTTGTTAAAATCCCAATGAGAGTCCACAACCCACATTGAAGTTTTGGAGGTAAGTTGTTTTGATCAAATAATCTTTATTACCTTGATCACTCACAAATTGAGTTTAGCTAGAATATTAGGTAAATTGAGTTAATTATTTCACCACAAGGATGGAGTCTTCAAGTAAGGAAAACCCTAGTTTTCCTTCAGTTTTATCTTGTAGTTGTCTAGAGCTATTTTGACATCTTGAGCATATAGTGAGATAGTTAACAACTTTAGCGTCGTAGGGAAAGAGGAAATGGTCTTTAAAACACATGGTATTAGCCTCACCTCTTTTTGCATGCATTTCGAGAAGAATATCTCAGGTTTGCGACTTCAATATTATCTCATATGAGTTCCACATTTCCAAAATGATTGGTAGTTTCCTTTGAAATCCACAATACTTGTATGCATATCTGTATTTTATCTTCTTACCTTCTTATTGAGATTGTCATATAAGATTGTTATGAAATTTTATGAGTAATGGAAAGGTTTAAAACTCATGCATGCATGAGAATATTGCTCCATGACAGTGATAGCACAATGAAGATAAAACAAAAAGGAGGAAGAAGATAGGATTATTGTAGAGGAAGTGTCATAGCAAGGTTATGTATAGGTGAACGGTTGGTTTGATATTAATAGAGAAATCATGAACATGTTTGGTTCCCAAATTTGGCTGACCTTATTTTAGTTTTGGGATATTGTTGAGGATATATATAGAATATCAAATTAGTTGCAAGTGTGGATTGAGGTGGAGTTTATAAGATGTGAATTTGAGGCATTAAGTGTGTGGTGGAAGTTTTGAAGTTGAATTGTTTAATGGTGTAAGGTGGTGAATCGGGGCTTCACCACTTAGATTAATAAGGCCACTAACTTCACTTGGTAACAACCTTACATTGAGGAGGGAATTGAATTTGATCGATCTGATCCTAAAGGGACTAAAGATAGAAAAAATTAATCCTCCCCATTTAAGTTGAAACAGAATTTGAATTAAGGTTAAATTGCAATGCTAGATCTAGGACAAACAATGAGAAATTGACATAAAATGGAGCTACAACACAATGTTCTCGATATCATAAAGAGATATAAACTAAGATCCGAGAATGAAAAAGAGATTAGAGCTTGTGACAACAAGTTCGGGTGGACTATCCTAGTCCTCCGAATGTCGGGGGTAGACAAACTTGATGCTTTTCGTATCAACATTACACACAAAAACTTTTGTTAGAAGTTTATAAAAAAAATTCGAGACCAAGGAGGGTTGACTGTCATGGTCATCCACTTTTCATGCCTTCAAAAGTTGAGTTTGATCATTGTCATCTACTCTATCGCGCTCACAGATCCTGAACCAAATTCCTGCACAGAGAAAGAAGAAAATAGGATTGTTGATGGGGGTTTGCCTTGGGTCAAACCCTAGTTTAGGAAATAACCTTAAATTGAGTTGAAGTAGGAAATGTAAATTATGAAGTAAATATTGCATGATATACCTCATATCTGTAATGATTGACATTGGTTGACGATGCAATTTTGTTCAGATTTGATCACAAGTATTGATGCAATAACGTGACAACACATAGAAAACTCAAATACAAACATATGCATATATGAAAGTTGATGTGATTTGCCCCTGTATATGGTGAAAATGGATAACAATAATAACAATATTGAAAGGCTAAATGAATTCAACCACAAAACCCTAGCCTAACAATCAACAAAGATCCACCATAACATATTAAGATTACCTAAGACAATGCAAATCAAACGAAATCACAAAGATTATACCATCACATGTCCAATAGAGTTTTAATCTCCATTCTTCCTATCTCCATTGATATTGCTTGATATATTTGCTCTCAGATTTTATGTGCACAAGAGCTCAACAAAGAACGAAATGTGGTTGCAAGTAGGATCGTAGTGTAGTCAAGTGTATAAGATTCATTCGAATGTCTCATTAGAATGCTTGATTAGGGTTTGATAATGAAGTAAGCATCTCCTTATATAGAAGACACTATATGAAATGGAGGGATAAGATTGAGAGGTGTAAAAGGAGGTCGGCTATGATTAGAGGGTAGGTAAAAGAAATAATAAAATAATGAAAGGGGTAGGTAGTGTATGAATTAAGAGATGAATGACATGTGTCATGGGTAGAAAAGGTTAATGAATTAATTAAATAAATAAAGATTTATTTAATTAATAGAAGAAGTGGGATCAATTAAATAAATAAAAATATTTTTTTAATTTAGGAAAAGGATAATTTAAATAAATAAATGTATTTATTTAAATGAGAAATAAGGCTAGAAGAGGATAAATGAATTAATTAAATAAATAAAGATTTATTTAATTAATAGAAGAATTAGGCTTAGATAATTAAATAAATAAAATATTTATTTAATTAGACATGACAATTTTAGGTGTCTACATTTTGCCCCTCTTTGAGACAATGCGGCTTGTCGCGTTGTTTCAAAGAAGATAAGATGAACTGATACAAAGTTGCCCCAAGATGGGAATGATATGCCCCCTCGAGAGATTGGATGAAAATGTCTGAAAAGATCGCAGACAATCTCTCGATAAGAAAGAAAGGTTAGAATGGACTGACCGGATAAAGTGACAAAGTCACGGGATAAAGAAGACTGACTTGGGAAATGAAGGCGAGGGCTAGGGTAGGCTATAAGATAGACCACGGGGGAAAATACATCCTCATTGTCATCTACACATCCACGAGAGCAGATTGCAGAGCAAAAATAGAGCAGCAGCAGTCAGTAGCGATGGCCTTCATTCATAGATTCAACCGCGTTCGTCGATTTCAGAGGCCAGCAGAGGCAGGAGAGCCGGTAAGTACCACAAAACCTCCTTGTACTTTGATGCATTTATTGTTGTCATTAATGCATGCTAGATAGGGTAATAAATGCGCGTTTATGTCAGGAAAGCGCGTTTGTGTCCAAAAATGTGAATTTTTGTCTTCTAGGTCAAATCGACAGTTTTGTGATGAACATACGTTGTCGATTGGATAAGCTGCTGAGAGGATACACTCAAGCAGGTCCTCTAGGGAAGACTAGGATAACAAATAGAGCTAGGATTGACAATTCTATGATAGAACATACGTTGCCAATTAGGAAACTAGTCAAGAGGATTCACTCAAGCAGAGGCCCTAGGATAGGATAGATCAAGGCACTTTGTGATGAACAATGAGTACCAAGATATAGCACTTTGTGATGAACAGGAAGTACTAAAATATGAGCAGCACTTTGTGATGAACAGTGAGTGCAAATGTGAGCAGCACTTTGTGATGAACAGGGAGTACCAAACACATAGTACTTTGTGATGAACAAGGAGTACCACTAGGATAGAAGCAACACTTTGTGATGAACAGTGAGTGTCACTAGGGTAGATAGAAATATGCATTTGGATAAAAAGTAGCATTTTGTGATGAACAGGGAATGCCACTATGACTGACATGATTGATTTGCTTGATTGTAGGAGTATTTGCCTATGCTGGAGTCACGAGAGAGATTCCCATCGACTTAGAGGTTGGAACTAGAGTTGACATTCGAGGACAGAGCTGCCATTGAGGGCATGGGTTTGCGATTCATTCTATATGTGCCTGAGTTTCGGGTGAACATGGGGTTGCTGACTGCTTTAGCTAAGAGATGGCTCCCTATGTATCAGTTTTGTACCCTTTTGTATGATGATGTAGACACCTTCGGGTGATTGTAGCCATATGATTTTGACATCATTGTATCATGACACTTTATGAGTATATATGAGATGATTCATCTTTGCGGCAGCTATATGCATGTGTACCTATGTGATGTATGTTTCTATGTGATGCTTATGATATGGATGCAAATATGTATATGATGCAATGCAATATATTTTTGTTCTTTTATGTTTTATATGTGTATGCATGATGGAAATGTGAATGTATGTAATGCAAATGAATATGATAATGCAAATGTAAATTGTGCTAACAAGTGTTGTGTGCAAGATGTGATGCAGTTGTGATATCTATATGTATGTATGAAATGCTTATATGTGGTAATGCAGGTGAAACTACATGAAATGCAAATGTTTTTGGTGTGTCATTATACTCAGTCATGTAATAGCAAGCTACGCGGACTCGAGAAGGATGATGGAAGTCAATCAAGAAAGGGGGATGGAAGACAGAAGATATGAAAGTGAAAGAGCTTCTTGTGTGTTATCATCATTGAGCTTTATTATGGCAAGTAGACTATGACAATCGAGGCATATGTTCGACCCAGAAAGTCATTGTACCTGTTTGCATGGAGATAAGACAGTCACAAACAAGGAATGCCCCAGTTCACACTAGACTCACAGTGTCCTCATATCCTTGGACAAGTCATAGCATTACTAAGAGACAATCCACAGACAGCAAATACAAATAGGTGACGATACCCCATCCTCGCCTTTCTAGTCAAAGACATCCTGGAGATAGAATCTCTAGTCAGAGACATCCCGGAAAAGCTAAAAGACATGTCCACAAAAGATAAAATCAAAAGAAAACCAAGACTCGACACCAACATCCATTGTAGTCCTCAAGTTTAGTGTCTCTTGTCACTTGTATAAGTCTTATTTGATTGTGGTCACAATGTTTACTTTCACAAAATGGATAGATAGCACGGAACCATATGTTGTCTGAGTCTGTTGAAAGATTTGATTTGTTGAAGCCCATTGTTGCTGCTGTGTCTCATCTGAAACTGACTGAATCCATGAAACTGATACTTTATTGTGGAGAAGATGAAACTTTATTGCGGATCTGTGATGCAAATGTTGCTTTATTGAGGATTGTGCGTGGATAGACTGAAGGAAGCTGAAAGAAACTGTACTCCTCGAAACATGTGATGTTCTCAGTTCCACACCCATCACTAGACGTAGGATTTTGCCTTAGCCACAGATAGGATCTGATTTATTATGGATGGAAAGGAGTGAAAAGGGAGGTTTATTATGAATGGCTAACCAATCTTAGGTAGATCAATAACAAGCCATGATAGGAATGGGTAAGTTTATTATGAACGAATAGGTTGTGAGTGTGTGCAAAGTGAAGTGATGAAAGAGAATCCTGAAGGAGGGAGGAGCAATGTCTCTACACATGGCACTGGTGACCCAGTTTTCACCATGGTACTTGCCCAGGGCGCCACCGAAGTGGTTTTCACCATTGGACGAAATTATTTCTCTTTACTTTTTTTATTTTTCGATGTTTTTTGTGTCACAAGGCGCTTGTTTGTCAGGTTTTCACCAAGTAACGATTTTTTTGTATTTTTGAATTTTTTGATTTTTTTTTTTGTATTTTTGAAATTTTTGATTTTTTTGTATTTTTGAATTTAGGATATTCTGAAGAGTTATGTGTAAAACCTGCGAAGGTGCATGTTGTTGATAGGATCCTCCAAAGGTTCACCTTCTATAGTTGAGAGCTGATATGCCCCAGATCCATATGTTGTTGTAATGATGTAAGGACCAAGCCAGTTTGGTTCGAACTTGCCCTTCTTCTCTTTGTCTTGTTGATTTTTAGGATTTTCTCTGAGAACTAAGTCCCCTACCTCAAATGTGTGAGGCTTGACCTTATGATTGTAGTTGCATTGTTCCTTGATTGAATGATGTGTATCTCGAGTGACTGTCTTCCTTGATAAAGGAACTGAGATAGAATTACTAGTGTGTGGACTATGTTTGCCCATATGTGTGTCACCTAAAGAAGTTTGGGCATCCCTGACAACAAAGTCCCTCAAGGAAGCTCCATTAAAGGTCCATGATGTATCGCCAGAAGGGAAATGATGTGTGGAACAAGTGGATGAGATATGAAGGCTTATGATTGCAAAAAGAAGTGAAAGTATGATAGCATGATGGAGACTTAGGATCAACAAGTATGCTTTTTGACGTAAAATTGTAGAACTTTTGCCCCCAGTTATTTTGATATTAGGGGAGATCAACTCTTGTTCCTTTTCTTTCATAGGATTTTTATCCTTGACTTTGATTTTTGCAGAGTCCAATAGCTTTTGATTTTGATTTGGGCTAAAGGACTTTTCTTTATTATTGACTTTTAGATTTTTCTTTTCAAAGCTTGATTTGTCATCCCCAATGAGTAAGGGCTTTTCTAATTCTTGTTGATCCAAGTCTGGGAGAGGAGTGAAAATGGAATGAGCAGATGATATGGTAAAGCTATGTGAGTTATCAAGTGGGCTGGCGATACGCTCAATAGATTCTTTGTTGGAACCACTCTTAGGACTATTGATACCAAGAGGTGCTTGCACCACTAGAGGAAATTTGCATTCAGACTCAGTAGCCACAACACTAGGTGGTTCACACCCAATTCCTTGGTCTTGTATATAGCTTGTAGAATGTTCCTGTTGATTGAATACCTTAGGAGATAGTGGGAGTTGATCAACATGGAAGATATACTCACTACATCCTAGGTCTTTAATCTTGAACTTTTCTTTGATCTCTGCTTGTTTTGATGTCGAAGCTTTCAATGATTCTGGATCCACATATGCTGAAGATGGAATAGCCTCTCGATTGACTGGGATTATTATTTCTGATCTAGGTCGCAGATTGTTGCAATATATGAATGGATTTAGGTCAGCTTTGAAGGTCACTTCAACTCCATTGTGTGGAAACTTGATGCATCGATGATATGTAGATGGGACTACGCTCATTTCATGAATCCATGGCCGTCCCAAGAGTATGTTGTATGTGAGATCAAGATCAAGTACTTGACAAACCACATCCTTTGTAACTGGCCCAACTCTGAGAGGTAAGGTGACTGTACCCTTGGATGAACGCTCTTCATCATCATATGCCTTGATGGTAATTTTGTTTGTAGAATTCATAGCTTTATCTAAATATCCCAATTGTTTAATAGTGCTCAATGTACAAATGTTTAGACCTGCTCCTCCATCTATCAGGACTCGTTTTATTTGATGTTTGTGTATGAAGGCTTCAATGTGTAATGGTGCATTATGTGGCTGACTTACAGAGGCATCATCGGCTTTTGTGAAAGTAAGGGAGTGTGGAATGGAAAGGTATCCCACCATGGCTTGAAACTGGTCCACGTTCAGATCAGTAGGAACGACAGTGTCTCTCAAGATTTTGTCAAGAATGGCTTTATGTGCAGGAGATATGCATAGGAGCTCAAGGATCGAGATGAGCGCAGGTGTCTTCCCTAGTTGTTCTACAAGGTCATACTCAAGTTTGGTTGATGAAGAAGCTGTGTTTTTTGTTGGAGCACCTTGCAAAGTGATTTTACCTCGACGAGTTGTGACATGACATTCGGAGGTAGGTTCGGAAGAAGATCCAACACCTTTTAGGACAATCCTGGGTCTCTGAGTAGAATTCTCAGACGCTTTGTCCTTGATGATAATGGTAGAGACATAATTGTCCATCGAGATGTGATTGATGGTTGAATCATAATTTTAAGATGCTCTGGTATAGTTGGTTTGATCCTTTGTGGCTTCAGCTTTTCCCTTGTCATGTTTTGGGAATGGTTCCTTAAACATCTCATGTTCTTGATTAGACGAATATCCCTCAATCTCAATGTCACCTCTATCAATGAGATCTTGTATGATGTTCTTCAGTCGACGACAATTTCCTGTCTTATGACCCTTGCTCTTATGAAATTCACAATATTCATCATCATTCCACCAATTTGCTTTAACCTTTGGTTCATATGGAGGAAAATCTGGAACTGTGATTACCTTGTTTGCCACAAGCTTCTTGAAAACTGACTCAAGTGGTTCTCCCAATGGAGTGTACTTCCTTCGTGATCTGGAAGTTGTTTGAGTATTCACTTGATTGTTTGTAGAACTTGATCCTGAAAAGATGAATTTGGGTCGCATTGTGTTGGCATCAACAACACCATCATTGACTGTGTTCTTGTTTTTATTCCAAAATCTTGGCTTGTCTTTTCCTTTAAAGTCATCTTTGTTTTCCTTGAATATCTTAATGACTCCTTGTTCAATTAGGACCTTCTCTATTGCTAAGCCTTTTTCAATGACATCCTTGAAGGTGGACAAACAAGCTTTCCTTAGGTCATAACCAATGTCTTTGTTAACATTCTGGGTGAACATCTCTACCATTTGTTTTTGTGGAATTTCACAAGAGCATCTGCTGGCTAGATTTCTCCATCTTTGTAAGAATGATGCAAAAGACTCTCCCTCTTTTTGCTTGGTGTTGCACAAAGTAGTGACTGATATGTCTGTCTCTATGTTGAATAAATGCCTCTGCTAGATCACCCCATGACTTAATACCAGGTGGTAGTTGGGAGAACCATTCCATAGCTTGATCACCTAAGCTCTGTGGGAATAATCTCGTCAAATATGTCTCTTCTGCTGCTACCTCAATGCAAGTTGTGAAAAATTATCTTATGTGTGCCTTAGGATCCCCTTTTCCTCTATACTTATCAAACTTAGGTGTCACAAAGTGTGTAGGAAATGGAGGCATTGGAATGCTTTTGTCAAATGGATAAGGACATATGTCTCTCATTGTGTATGTTGGCTTTGGTGTATTTATGTCCTCCATTTTCTTTTGTAAGTCCCTGATTTGTTGCTCCAAATTGCTCTTAGGTGGAGATCGACTTCTTGGACCATATCCTATGTTTGAGGTTCCCATTGAAGGAGGAGCATGTTGCATATATGGATGATATTGATCATACACATGTTCATATGGAGGAGGTCTATAGTGATGTTGCATATATGGACCACTTGGTATAGATTCATGTTGAGGAACGCCATATTTATTTTGTGCATGTATACCATACTCTACAGGCATGTCATGTTCTATTGTATTGCCCCCAAATTTGACACGTGGTTTCCTTGTGTCCAAATTTTGAGCATGCCTTTGAATATCCCATTGCTTTGTTGGTTGATCCTTAGCATTGATATGTGATTGAGCATATTTTTCTCCATAAGACTTCCATAATGGTCTGCGAAGGTGAGTATCATATGTTTAACCATGTGTATGTGGGACCTCTGGTTTTTGAAGCAAAGCTGATGGTGATTCAGGTACCATATATGGTCCTCTATTTCCTCCACTATTAGGTCTCCTTTGATCCGTGTTGGAGTGAGGTTGTTGCAAAGGTTGATTTTCCATTATTTGAGACATGTCAAAATCATGAGGTATCTTGGCTCCACTTTGTGCCATCATTTGTAAAAAGTATTGTCTATCCCTCCTCACTATTTCCTCAACCAATCGATTGAAATGGGGATTCATAATGGATTCTTCCACATCTGCTGAATGTACGGAAAAGTTGTCCACATTGTCATTGTGTGTATCATTGTTGTTTGTAGTGTCCATGTTCTCAACATTTGGAATGTTTCTATAGGCATCCATGTCAGGTAATGTAGTATGATCAGAATTGAAAAAGATATCATTGTCATACTCATAAGAACTCATGTTTGCGGACTCTTGAGCCTCTTTAGTTTCTCTCCTAGATTTTTGAAGACGGGTTTCAACCATGAACTAGGTATTGACCAAGATGTGTGAGACTAGATGAAAAATTGAAAAAGTATGGAAGACCAAGAGTTGGATGGAATGTAAATGAATCTGAAGTGTACTTGCAATGTCCAAAGTGTAAGACCAAGTATGTATGTAGTAGAGTAGGTGTGACTTCCAAAGAGAGGATAGTTTCTCTTGATGAGGTAAGTTGACCTTGACTCTAAGTAAGACCAAATGAGACCCAAAGGTGATAGACCTTGATGAGGGACCACTTAGCAAAATGTTGTTGTATGTAGTGTGTTGACAAAGTATGACGAGGACAAGCAAGTGACCTTTTGACTCAAGTTTAGACAAATGTAAATTTAATTCAAGATGTAAAGAAATGATGGACTTTGTGAGACCCAAAGACAAGTTGAATGCTAGATGAAAACCCAGAGAAACAACCTATGAAGCTCAAGAATTCCGAAACTGATTGCTCTTGTTTGTTGGACTGTAAAATTTTTCCAATTTGTGAAGTTGTTGGTTATGACCAAATCTGAATGTTTGACTATTTTTTCGTGACAAGAGGACACAATGTTGATGAGGACTCAATGTTTGCAAGTGTTTAGACTCAAAATGACTCCAAGAAAAGTTGTGGTGTTTGATGTAAAAATGTTTTGCATACACTTGAAGACACAAAAGACACAATGTTTTGTTGTTTGGTCTTGAATGTTTTGAATGTTTAAAATAAGTCAAGCATAATTCTTATGGCTGGCCAAGACAATAGTTGTTGACCCCACATGGGGTTTTACCCCCGAGGCTACGCTATTTAGAGCAGATACTTAGATGCTTGACCTCACTGGCTCCACCCTCGACACTCACTTCTCGGGCCAGCCAAGCATCAGTCCCCACGAAAACTCCCCGTGGCGAACTTTGTATCTCTACTAAGAACAGTATGTGTGTGGGCCGCTACCAGAGGTCCGACCTCCTACCCCAACAACTAGAAGGATTTGGGCTTCTAAAACAAAAAGGTGCTAGTAAGGGCATCCGCTCGTGTGGCCATACATGCGGCACTTTCAGCTCTGTAGATATAGAAGGCTCCCAGTCGGTAGGGGTTACGCCCTACAACTGATCAAATAAATTTGATCAAACGGGTTTATGGGGAGACATAGTGTCAGTATGAACTAATCAGCACACGTTATCCATAGTTTTCACCATGAATACATTTGTTTATAGTGGTTTGGAAGAGGTGGGTTTTCCTCGCTACCACTTGGGTCGTTCTCTTCTCACTAGTAGTCCTAATGACCACACGGGAAGACAGGCCCTCTAAAGATTAAATAAAAAGAGCCTATTGCTCAAGACACAAAAGACAATGATTCAATTTTAGTGCACCAATTGAAGTGTTTGCTAGTTTATGAAAACAAGGCACACAATAAAAATCTAAAAACCCTTGCCAAGGACCTGCAACAAAGATTCATTAGTAGTTTGGATTATTTCAAATAATCACCCCTTCCTGCAAGCACACAAATTAGGTAAATTTTAAACCCAAAAGACTTTGTGAAAATAGGGGCCTTCAACCAAATGATTTAGCCTTCAAGACAAGCTGCACCAATTTTGTTAGCTAGATCTGAAAATGTTAGCTCAAAATAAACCAGATCTGAAATATTAAATGCAAGACAAAATGGCGAAAAAAGAAAACCTAATTTTTTTTATTTTTTATTTTTTATTTTTTTTGAAACACAGACGCGATTTTACCTTACATAGACGCGATTCCGCCCTACACAGACACGATTCCACAACACAGACGCATTTTAACACCTCATAGACGCGTTTCTGCCAAAAAAAATGCAAAACAAAAAATCCTGCAGAGCACAGACGCGACTAGATCTCACAGACACTATTAAATTGCCCACAGACACGATTCCACAACACAGACGCGTTTCTGCAAAAAATGCAAAATAGAAAATCCTGTAGAGCACATACGCGATTAAAATGATCACAAACGTGATTAGATCTCGCAAATGCGATTAAAGTGCCCACAGACGCGCCTATAATGAAAACCTGCAATCTGGAAAATGAAAATATTGCCAAAAACACAGACGCGGTTCAAAGGTTCATAGATGCGATTCGGGAACACAAACGCGATCCCGCAATCTGCAAAAAAAAGTGAAATAATGTCGAAGACGCAGATGCGGTTCTAGAAGTCACAGACGCGGCAGAAAATCAAAAACGCGACCCGAAAGTGCGCAGACGCGAAAATGTCGAAAATGTCAGATCTGCAACTTCAAACACAAAATCTGCAACAAAATGTTAAATGCAAAAGGGACAAGAGTCCCACCGGGCGTGCCAAAATGTATATGGTGAAAATGGATAACAATAATAACAATATTGAAAGACTAAATGAATTCAACCACAAAACCCTAGCCTAACAATCAACAAAGATCCACCATAACATATGAAGATTACCTAAGACAATGCAAATCAAACGAAATCACAAAGATTATACCATCACATGTCCAATAGGGTTTGAATCTCCATTCTTCCTATCTCCATTGATCTTGCTTGATATATTTGCTCTCAGATTTTATGTGCACAAGAGCTCAACAAAGAACGAAATGTGGTTGCAAGTAGGATCGTAGTGTAGTCAAGTGTATAAGATTCATTTGAATGTCTCATTAGAATGCTTGATTAGGGTTTGATAATGAAGTAAGCATCTCCTTATATAGAAGACACTATATGAAATGAAGGGATAAGATTGAGAGGTGTAAAAGGAGGTCGGCTATGATTAGAGGGTAGGTAAAAGAAATAATAAAATAATGAAAGGGGTAGGTAGTGTATGAATTAAGAGATGAATGACATGTGTCATGGGTAGAAAAGGTTAATGAATTAATTAAATAAATAAAGATTTATTTAATTAATAGAAAAAGTGGGATCAATTAAATAAATAAAAATATTTATTTAATTTAGGAAAAGGATAATTTAAATAAATAAATGTATTTATTTAAATGAGAAATAAGGCTAGAAGAGGATAAATGAATTAATTAAATAAATAAAGATTTATTTAATTAATAGAAGAATTAGGCTTAGATAATTAAATAAATAAAATATTTATTTAATTAGACATGACAATTTTAGGTGTCTACAACCCCATTATGCTCAAAGAATATTATGGGATGAAATGCTACCTTGAAGGTTTGATGATGAATGTTGCACGAATGATGGGGTAGATTATGGATATAATTTGGATGTCAAAATTAATTGATAGGATGCCTTTATATAGGATTCCCTCGGGAATTTATTGATTAGGTTGACCTCCAATGGTCAAATTGAGCCAAAGGACCAAAACTCATCGAGGAGGGAAAGTGCCTTAACCTACTTGAAATAGGTCTTATTTAAGGATGACTATGGCACCTAGGGAACCCTGGTTCAAACAAGGGAGCCCCAAGCATCCTTGTTCTCCCAAAATAGGGCAAACAAGTATGCAAATAGGAGGCTAGAGTCCCAAGAAGGTTTCCACTCAATCATGCAGCCAAGTGACATCAAGTTTAGAGTAAAAAGGCGGCCAAAATGGAACTAGGGGAGAACTAGGATGGGACACACTAAAGTAGGGGCACAAGAATGAGGTGTGAATTTACCAGGTTACAATTTATGACACTACAAATGGTTGTTTGATGCAACATATCAAGAGCACGTACATTCTAAGGATACCGCTGAAATTTTTGAGTTGAAGGCCTATTCTTTGTAATTCAAATCTTCATTATATTCTGCTCTGAGATAGTGAATCTTTCAGTAGGTCTTGTGTATCTTGCTTGGTGGTAGTGAACTTATTTAGTGAGTCCTTTAGGGAGAAGTGTACTTCCTTAGGTAGTGAGACTTAAAACAAATTATAATTCGTGTTCTTATATATTGTGAGATAACTCTCACTACGGTTTTTTTGTTATTAGTGTTTTCCATGTAAATCTAGTGTTCTCTTGTGCATTAGTGTCCATTTTAATTATTGGCGATTTATTTAAGGATATTGAATTTAATTATGCTAAGGGTTTTATGTTTTAAGGATACTAATTCACCCCCAGCTCCCAGTATATGGATGTGTTCAACAATTGGTATCATAGCCAAGTTCTTTTGAAGTAAGCTTAACCTCTTGAGGAGTGCTTGAGGAAGGTTTGGAATGGAACAAAATGCATCCTACAAGATACCCAATTTTGATGGGTCAAACTACACATTTTGTAAAGTAAGAATGGAAGCACATTTTTCATCTTTAGGGTTTGGAGTTTGGAACTCGATCAAGGATGGCTACACTCCTCTTGCTAGTCCTCCAAAAACTCCAACAAAGATTAGATTGTATGAAAATAATGGTGAAGCAAGGAATGTAATCTTTAGTAGGTTGGCAGATTCAAAACTAACAAAGGTGATGCAATGTGGCGCTACTAAGGAGGTTTGGGAAAAGCTTAACAATATTTATGATGGAAATGATAAAGCAAATAAAGATGTAGAACTTCAAGTGAAAATTTGAGATTTTTACGATGTTTAAGGATGAAGACTTTGTTAGTTATATTCACCGGGTGGCTGAAGTAAATGAAATTAGGGGCATTTTTGGAGAATTGAAAGAAGATGAGGTTGCGAAAAAAGGTGCTTAGATCTCTTACTAGATCTTGTAGTCTTAAGGTATCTGCTATTAAGGAAAATAAGGACATGGATAAATATTCAATTGATCAACTATATGGTGCTCTCGCTGCATTTGAGATGAGAGAGTTTGAAAAAGATACTCCTAAGAAGGAAGCATAATTCAACGATAGTAAAAAGGTAGAAGAGGAAGCTATTGATAAGATTGATGACTTTGACGAAATAGAAGCAAATTTTGTGTGAAGGTCAAAGAAGGGCACCAGAAAGTACAAAGGTGAGTTACCTTCCAAATAATTCAATTGTGGGAGAAATGCTCATTTTACATCTAAATGCACCTTTAGCAATAAAAGAGATAAGTTCAAAATATTTTTGTATTCCAAGGAAAGCAGTTGCTCTTGAGAAGATGAGGATCATGATGATTCAAATAATGAAATAGTCTTCATGGCCATGAAAGTTGGTGACAAAAAGACTGATATTGAAAAATGTAGGAAGTTTGATACATTGTAGGCTAACAAATATAACATCAAGTCGATGATCGTGTGGACTACCTTTCATGCAAAAGAAGAGGCAAATACTTGGGTGATTGACAATGGTTGTTCTCATCACATGATTCGTGAGAAAGAGAAATTCATCAAACTTAAGAAGTGAAATGGATGATTAGTAAAGCTTGGTAATGAAGGATATACTCAACTATGTGGAAAAGGTACTGTAGACACCTAAAATTGTCCTGTCTAACTAAATAAATATTTTTTATTTTTTTTAATTATTTTATCCTAAGTCTTCTATTAATTAAATAAATCTTTATTTATTTAATTAATTCATTAATCCTCTTCTAAGCCTTTCCTCATTTAAATAAATACTTTTATTTATTTAAATTGTTATTTTTCCTAAATTAAATAAATACTTTTATTTATTTAATTGATCCCACTTCCTCTATTAATTAAATAAATCTTTATTTATTTAATTGATCCCACTTCCTCTATTAATTAAATAAATTTTTATTTATTTAATTAATTCATTAGCCTTTTCTACCCTTGACACATGTCATTCATCTCTTAATTCTCCTCTTACCTACCCCCTTTATTATTTAATTATTTCCTCTACCTACCCTTTAATCCTAGCCGACCATTTATCTTTACACCTCTCAATTGTATCCCTCCATTTCCTAAAGTGTCTTCTATATAAAAGGATACTCTCCTTCATTATCAACCCTATTGAACTAATCAATCTTATGCAATCAAGCCTTTTTACGATCAAGCTATCAACCAAATTTTTGTTCTTTGTTGAGTTCTTGTGCACACATTAAATCTGAGAGCAAATATATCGAGCAAGATCAATGGAGATAGGAAGAATGAAGATTCAAACCCTGGTGGACATGTGATGGTATAATATTTTTCATTTTGTCGATTTGCATTGTCTTAGGTAATCTTCATATGTTATGGTGGATCTTTATTGTTGTAAGGCTAGGGTTTTGTGGTTGAATTCATTTAGTCTTTCAATATTGTTGTTCCATTATCCACTTTTCACCATACACATTTTGGCACGCTCGGTGGTACTCTTGTCTATTTTGTATTTAACATCTTTTGTTGCAGATTTTGTGTTTTTGAAGTTGCAGATCCTATCATTATCCCTCAATTTTTAATTCCCACTCATGTAACATCAACATTGAGTCTATTAAAGAAATTCAAATTTCTTTGAATCCCTCAATGCATCCTTATTTTGTAATTTTTTATTCCTCATGCTTGAAATTCAAATTTCTTCCCCCTTTTTCCAAGGAATTTTATATTCCTGTTTATTTTCCAAAGCCACCCTTGATCCATGCCTTCTATCTCAAATCAATCTCAACCCTCCATAAGGAAATCAATCTTGGCCCTCCATTGGCCTCCTCCAATCTATAAATTGGAGCTTGCTCTTTTCTCCTCTCATCCTCTTTGGATCATCCCTCTATCATTTCCTCATAATCCTCCATTATCAAATCCTTCTATCCATTTCCATTTAATCCAAATCAAATCCTATCCTAATCCACTTACCTTGTTGAGCATTTGGAGAGAATTCCACATCTATCAAGAAGGAGCCCATCCAATCAAGCTGAAGAGAGGCACTATTCAACTTCATCGAAGGCTCAATCCGAGGGAGAGGTAAAATGGCAAGGTATAAATGATGTTTTAGTGTTTTCTTGCTCATTTCATTTTGTTTTTGATCATTTAACTTCTTCATTCCATTTTCCCCTCTTAATTAAATGTAGACACGTAAAATTAATATTTAATTAATTTAAGCCTGTGAACATAATTAATTGACTTAATTGTGTTATCCTTATTCTTCTAAGTATTAATTAAATCTAATTTAATTAATTCTATCACTATTGTCCAATAACCAATTTATCAAATAAATTAATTATTCCCTTATTCTTCTAACTTCCCCTCCAATAATTATTTCCTCTAAACCCACTCAGTTAATTAATTCTAATTAATTAACCTAGTCATGTGATTCCTACAAATCACTTTTCCTAATCCCACTCAACCTAATTAATACTTCTAGAATCTATTATAATCATGCTTATCATTATCCCTTAGTTTTTAATTCCCACTCATATCACATCAACATTGAGTCTCTCAAAGAAATTCAAATTTCTTTGAATCCCTCAATGCATCCTTATTTTGGAATTTTTAATTCCTCATGTTTGAAATTCAAATTTCTCCCCCCTTTTTCCAAGGAATTTTATATTCCTGTTTATTTTCCCAAGGCACCTTTGATCCATGCCTTTTATCTCAAATCAATCTCAACCCTTCATAAGGAAATCAATCTTGGCCCTCCATTGGCCTCCTCCAATCTATAAATTGGAGCCCCTTCTCCTCACAAAGAATCAACTTCTTCTATGGCATTATTATGCTTCTCTTTTCTCCTCTCGCCCTCTTCTGATTATCCCTCTATCATGTCCTCATAATCCTCCATTATCAAATCCTTTTATCCATTTCCATTTAATCCAAATCAAATCCTATCCTAATCCACTTACCTTGTTGAGAATTTGGAGAGTATTCCACATCCATCAAGAAGGATCCCATCCAATCAAGTTGAAGAGAGGCGCTATTCAACTTCATCGAAGGCTCAATCCAAGGGAGAGGTAAAATGACAAGGTATAAATGATGTTTTAGTGTTTTCTTGCTCATTTCATTATGTTTTTGATCATTTAATTTCTTCATTCCATTTTCCCTTATTCATTCTGGCACGCCTAGTGGGACCCATGTCCCGAATTTAACAAAAAAATGATTTTTTTATGAAGTTTTCTCACAGGTTCACGCTTCAGTGCAAGCGGACGTGCATATGTGTGACTGCTTGCTAGATCAGTGCAACCATCGTGGCTTCGGTGCGACTGCATCAAATTTAAAATTTTTTCTGGTGCCTCACTGTGCTTCAGTACGACCGCCGCGAAAATACATCTATCTCGTCTTCTTAATTGTTTCCATTCTTCTCACTTCTATCTTTGTTTTGTAAAATCCAATAAAAAAAATCCAAAAGATACGCTAGATTAGTTGTGTTTTTGTTTTCAATTGTCGCTTCAGCGCGACCGCTCTACGACTAGTGTGAGCTTTTTGTTGAAAATTTTAATTTTAATTTTTCGGGCGCTAACTCCTGTTGTTTTGACGCGAGCGCCCACGCAATAGTGTGACAGCTTAGATCAGCGGGACTGCAATTTTTTCTACTTCAGTTAATCGCTATATGTTTTATGCTAATATTATGTCTGTTAGTACGACCGCTCGTGCATTTACGCGACTATCTGCTAATCAGCACAGTCGCAGGAATAATCAACAAAAACCAAAAAAGAAAAGAAAAAAAAAGTAAAATTTATTATTTTATTTTTTTCCATATCTTCCTTGTCTTCATTTTGTTACCCTGCAAACTTCACTAGAACCCCCGCAATTTCATTTTGTACATTTCCTTCCTTGGGGACCTTATCCCAAATTCTACCTATTGAAGCCTGAAATCCCACATTTCTTTATTTTTAGGGTTTGCCATAACTTCTTCCAGTTTTATCCAATCACCTCCAAATTTTGCCACATTGTTTATCTCCAATTTTTTCTCCTTTGTCCCTCTCGGACAATTTTTTTTCCATTCTTCACCTCGCTTCTAAAATACCCATTTTATGCTTTCCTATCCCTTAGCAAATGTCAAAAACCTAGTCAAACCCGAATTACCCATCAAATTTTCCCCCAAATCCACATTTTTCTTTAGTAGAAAAGTTTTTATTCTTGTTTTTCTACTCATTCCCAAAAATAAAATAAAAAATTATCATTTTTTTTGGTCTTTTGCAGGACGCTTGTCGAAGACTTCATTTTCAAACTACTAATCAAGTGGTTTTGTAGGTTGCCTAGGAGATTCAAGCAAACATTGTGTTTTTTATTATTAGGCACCTAGATCTAATTAGGGGGTAAAATAATATTGTGTTTTCCTTGTCTCGAAGAGTCAAAGGGTAGGAGAGTATGCTCTTGCCTATCTAGGCAATCAGAAATCTAGATCCCTTTGGTCCTTTCTAGGAATATTGCTTGTGTTACCCTTAGCGGGCCTGCCCTCCCCAGTTTCTCTTAGAGCCAGTGAGAGGGGAACGACCCAAGTGAATACACCCGGACTTGGGGTTCCCAACTCACTATAATAAATAGGCCATTGAGAACGAAATTCTCAATGGTTGGGGCTATTTGAGAGTTCACTCTCACATTGGGGACTTAGTAGGATCCTAGAGATCTCAATCACGCTTGCGTGACTACTAGGTTCTTAGTGCTTTGTTGGTCTATAGGCCTCAATTGCGCTTGCGCAACTGTGAAGGGTAGGTCCTAACAGGAAGCCATACTAAACACCTTGTGCATAGTGGCCAAAAACCTTCTAGTCATTGGCGTAGGTGGTCGGATCTCCAAAGCTGCACATATTTTTACGACCCTTAGTAGAGACACAAATTTTGCCATGAGGATTTTTCATGGGAATTGATGCTTGGCTGCCCCAGAGAAGTGAATGTCGTGGAGGGGAGCCAGTGGGGTCAAGCATCTAAGTGTCCGCTCTGGGTAAGCGTAGCTGGGAAACCAATTGGGATCCATTGACTATTGTCCTTTCTTGCCATGAGATATGTTGTGAAGGAGCATGAGTGTCTTTTGAGTCTAAATTCTTTTTACCATTGTGTTTTCTTTACTTGACATCTCTTTCCAAGTCCATCCCCCACAACTAATCAATCCTCCCTGTTTCCAAATTCCATCATGTCATCATCAAATCATTAATCCATTTCTTTCTATCCAAGAAATTCTCCAATCCCCAATCCACTTTCATCCATTCAAATAATCATCCTCCCTCAACCAATATTTTTGTCCAAATTATTCATCTGACTTTGGGTAGCCTCCCCCTTTATTCTTCCTATTATCTATCTGTCCTTCCATAATCATTCTCCCTCTAATCCAATCAAATCTCCAAAATTTCAATCAATCAAATTCATCCATCTTCCTAATCCGGTTATCCAATCCTCCATTGATTAAATCATCCAATCCTTTAATCCAATCAAATCCAATTCATCATCAATCCCCATCTAGGTCCTAATCCAAGGACTAATCAAATCAAGTCCTAATCCAAGGAACATTCCAATCCAAATCTAATCAAATTTAATCCATCATCATTCTAAGCTAAGTCTTAATCCTTATCTTCATCTTCATAATCTTTATCTTCCAAAATATATTCATCCAATTCCAATCTAATCCTTCACTCTCAACATGACTACCCAAAATTTCAAAGCTTGGTATGAGAAGATGCTCATGGAAGTTCACGAACCTTCCTACCAAGTCAATCCCATAATCTCTCATCCACCTATCATACCTTCATCCATCTCACCTCAGCACATTGCACCTAATCCCACTATATACCATATCTCATATCCTTCCTCTACCTTCAACAAGGGAAATCCATCTTATTCCCCATCCGTATCTCCATATTATCCCTCATTCTTATATATACCTTCATCTCCCCCCCATCCATATCTCAATCCCCATCATTTCACAACACATTTATTACATCTACTCCCCATCCAAATCCTTTACTCCATATTCCTCCAAGCATTAATCCTAATTCCCTAATTTATTATCATAATCCTCCATCCAATCCGAATCCCAATCCCCCATCTAATCGCAATTCTCCATCTAATCCTAATCCTCCAAATTCCATATTGTCCACATCCTCCAAATCCATCATCCATAATCTTATCCAAGACATTATAGCAAAGGAGACAAAATCCCCACCTCAAAGCAAAGTGGCCAGGTCTCCTCAAGTCCTCCATCCACCCCAATCACCTCCACCTCAAAAGAAATCCCAATCCCCCGCACTTCATGATACCCCCATTCCTCCATCTATTCACATCAAATATTCCATATCCTCCTCCATCACACAATCCCCACAATTCCAAACATTCCAAAAGCTTGTTCCAAAGCATGCTAGCATATAATCCTCTCCATCTCATGATGCATC
This sequence comes from Cryptomeria japonica, assembly GCF_030272615.1. Taxonomy (NCBI): domain Eukaryota; kingdom Viridiplantae; phylum Streptophyta; class Pinopsida; order Cupressales; family Cupressaceae; genus Cryptomeria; species Cryptomeria japonica. Next base: position 326,205,839 of record NC_081415.1, read on the forward strand.
TCCCTCTACTCCATCTAATGATGGCATTCCCTCCACTTCTTCTCATGATCATATGATTCCTCTATCCAACCCTCTCCCTCCATTGCATGATCCTCTTCCATCTTATGATCCAATCACCCCTCCCCCCACTCCATCTCATGATACCTCTCATAGTCAATATTAAAGTATCCCTTTATCTCCATGTCACGATCCCAATCCATCTAAAGATCCTAATCTTCCTTCCACATCTCATTCCCCTCAAAATGGACTCGCATCTTGTTTCTGAAATAATAAGGGTCCTCAAGCTAATGCTCAAGATGTTGGTACATCCCCTATTCCTCCTAAATTCAAAAGTCCTTCATGCAAATCAAATTCCCGTCATCCCTCATCTTCCATGTCCATTTTGGGACCTTATATTCCAAAACTAAATCCTCCATTCCTTCCATTCATTTTGGGTCCTTACATCCCTCCATCCACTATCCCTAACCAAGATCAACAAAGGCACACATCATTGAATGCCTCCCAACACTCTCCTTCCATCATCCCACCATCCACAAAATCCTTAAGTCATTCATCCTCATGCACCCATCTCATTGCTATTGGAAGCAATTTGGATGCCCAATCTAAAAAGCATAAAGCTCAAAATCCACAAAAATCAAAGGATCAACATGTCCCCTCAAAACGAAATGCTCAAAACAACAATATGATCTGAAAGAAAGAAAAATAAAAAAGGCCACAAAGGCCCCAAAATAAAAAATAAAAAACTATGTGGATTCCCAAAGAAACAATGCATCTCAAAGTAAAATCAAAATTGGCATCCAAACTTGCTAATCCAAAAGCTCCATCTATTCATAAGTCCTCCAATCCTCCATCTAATGCTCCTCCATCTTCAAAATCCATTTTGGGTCCTTATGTCCCAAAATCCACCATCCCAACCCCATCATCTCCTTCTTCTATTTTAGGTCCTCATTTCCCAAAATCCAAACTCTATCCCCCATCTATTTCAAAAAACTCTCCCCCATTACTCCACCACCCTTAAAGGTGTGTGCCAGTGTTGATCTTCCACAAATTCTTCAAAACCCCATCCATTATCCACCGTCCACTTTTCACAATCCCATTCCGTTATTCCAATCCTTTCCAAATCCTTATCTTCCATCCCCTATCCATCTCATCGACCCAATTATTTTTACCAACATCTATGAGCATACCTCCAATTCAAAGAAATACTAAGGGATACCATCTATGGAACTAGATGCTTGAGTCCTCCCTTCCTCCTTCACGCATCCACTATCTTCCACATCTAATCATCCTCGTCCTTATCCTTCCAAACTATTCTAAAAATTCAAAATCAAAAAAATACAAAAAATACAAAAAAAAAATCAGAAAAAAAGTAAAGAAAAATCATTTCATCCAATGGTGAAAACCACTTCTTGTGGCACCTTGGGTAAGTTTCATGATGAAAACTTGGAAAAAAAGCATCATGTGTAATCCCCTCATCCCCTTGCACTCTACACTTGGGGGCAAGCTTCATCCATGCAATTCTCCCATCCATCTGCATCATATCTAGGTCTATTCTCCTTTCCTATATTTGATCTTGACTATCGTATCCAAATCCTCCATCTCATATCCCTCATCCTATCAAAATGAATCCTCCATTCCTATCTTTCATCTTAATCATATAAAGGTAAAATAAGGTATATGCATGCATGCTTTGGAGCATTCAAGCCTTAAATCCTCTACCATCCATATCCATTACATATTATCCTTCCACCTCATAAATCTTTATCCACCATCCTTGCATCCTTAATTCCACTACCTCTAGTGTGGGGCATTTCACTCCTTTGCAGCATAGTCCTTGGGTCTCCATCACCCTACCCTCCAATCCTTCATATCCTATACATATCCATCCACTCCATCCACCTATCTCATATCCAAACAACAACTCCCTCCTTCCATTCATACATCCTCTTACAAATCCTTGGTTCTCCCTTTTCATTGTTTCCAGTCAATAAAATCCTATCCACCAATCCACCCCATCCTATCCAATTACTAATCCAATCCTATCTCATCCAATCATATTCTCCATCTCTTCCAATTTAATCAATAATCCCATCCCCAATCCAATCCTATTCAATAATCCATCCCCCTTTTTCATCCTATCTAATCATTTATCCTTCTTCCAATCCTATCCAATCCATCAAACTGAGCTTTCCCTATCTACCTGAGCTCACACTGACTTGTGCCTAATCCAAGAACCCATCCATACTTTGCTAAAAAAATCCAAGCAACAATCCTCTCATCTGCAGATCTTGCACATCCAACTTGTATTTTGTCATCCATCAATCCATCGCTCTACCCATCGGGATGAATCCTTCCCATGTCTGGCAGTTCATCCAAATCCATCACCTGCCCATCGGGAAGTATCCTTCCCTAGTCTGACAGTTTATCCAAATCCATGTCCTACTCTTGGCAAGAGATGTAAGTTGGTCATGTGCATTTTGTTTGCATGCTTGAGTTTTTCACTTTGTTTTCATCTTGTGTCCCAGGACTATACTTGTTCAGGACTGCCTTGATCATCCTATATCTTGGTATATCTTGGCTGGTGTATAATGGGGCATAGTTTTCATGGCATGGTGTGTTTGAAGGTCTTCCTTGTACGAACCGACAACCCTGCATTAGTGTTTATGAACACTTGCATGATTATGTACAAGGCATTACTGTTTCATTGAGTGTCAGTCCACGCCTCGGATCTTAATATCACATTGGTTCTTATAATCAATGGTGTAGACTATCCATGGCAATATCAAATCTAGGTTTTCTCTCTATACTTGCTCAACAAGAAATCCAATCCATTTTTCATTTCTTTGTCTCATTTCATTCACAACACTCCAACCCATCCTAGTTCCCTTTCATTATCCTCCTCCTCTCTTAACCTAGTCTTCTAATCCATTTCAAGAGCACACCCGTGTTCTTCGAACCCGCATGTCCTCTCGAGGGGGCATACAACTATTTCCTCATCATTCCACTGCTTCCTCATCTCATGATTGGGACATCATGCTACTAGTCCTTATCTTTTTCTTCCGCTATGTTTTATTCTTCTTTGATATAACATCATTTCACGATGCTATATCAAAGAGGGGCAAAATGTGGACTCCTAAAATTAATATTTAATTAATTTAAGCCTGTGAACATAATTAATTGACTTAATTGTGTTATCCTTATTCTTCTCAGTATTAATTAAATCTAATTTAATTAATTCTATCACTATTGTCGAATAATTAATTTATCAAATAAATAAATTATTCCCCTATTCTTCTAAATTCCCTTCCAATAATTATTTCCTCTAAACCCACTCAGTTAATTAATTCTAATTAATTAACCTAGTCATGTGATTCCTACAAATCACTTTTCCTAATCCCACTCAACCTAATTAATCCTTCTAGAATCTCTCATAATCATGTTTATCATTATCCTTCAATTTTTAATTTCCACTCATGTCACATCAACATTGAGTCTCTCAAAGAAATTCAAATTTCTTTGAATCCCTCAATGCATCCTTATTTTGGAATTTTTAATTCCTCATGTTTGAAATTCAAATTTTTCCCCCCTTTTTCCAAGGAATTTTATATTCTTGTTTATTTTCCCAAGGCACCCTTGATCCATGCCTTCTACCTCAAATCAATCTTAACCCTCCATAAGTAAATCAATATTGGCCCTCCATTGGCCTCCTCCAATATATAAATTGGAGCCCCTTCTCCTCACAAAGAATCAACTTCTTCTATGGCATTCTTATGCTGCTCTTTTCTCCTCTCATCCTCTTCTAATCATCCCTCTAACATGTCCTCATAATCCTCCATTATCAAATCCTTTTATCCATTTCCATTTAATCCAAATCAAATCCTATCCTAATCCACTTACCTTGTCGAGAATTTGGAGAGCATTCCACATCCATCAAGAAGAAGCATATCCAATGAAGTTGAAAAGAGGCGCTATTCAACTTCACCGAAGGCTCAATTCGAGGGAGAGGTAAAATGGCAAGGTATAAATTATGTTTTGATGTTTTACTATTTTCTTGCTCATTTCATTGTGTTTTTTATCATTTAACTTCTTCATTTCATTTTCCCCTCTTCACCTCCATTTCCTACATATAAGATAGTTTTTCACAGCTTGCATTGAGGTAGCAACATAAGAAACATACTTGATGAGATTGTTTCCACAAAGCTTTGGTGAACAAGCTATGGAATGGTCCTCCCAACTTCCGCCTGGTATCAAGTCATGGGGTGACTTAGCAAAGGCATTTATTCAATATTTCTCATATAACATAGAGAGAGAGATATCAGTTGCCACTTTGTGCAATACCAAACAGAAATATGGGGAGTCATTTTCATCATTCTTACAAAGATGTAGGAATTTAGCCAGCGGATGCTCTTGCGAAATTCCACAAAAACAAATGGTAGAGATGTTTACACATAATGTCAATAGAGAAATTGGTTATGACTTGAGGAAAGCTTGTTTGTCCACTTTTAAGGAAGTCATTGAGAGAGGCTTAGCAACAAAGAAGGTCTTAATTGAGCAAGGTATCATCAAGATATTCAAAGAAAATAAAGAAAATTTTAAAAGAAAGGACAAGCCATGATTTTGGAACAAGAACAAGAATAGAGTAAATGATGGCTTTGTTGATGCTAACACGGTGAGACCAAAAATCACTCTTTCAGGACCAAGTTCTTCTACAAACAACCAAGTAAATACTCAAGGAATATCAAAAACTCAAAGGAAATACACCCCATTGGGAGAACCACTTGAGTTAGCTTTTAGGAAGCTAGTGGCAAACAAGCTAATATCAATTCTAGATAATTCTCCATATGAACCAAAAGTCAAACCAAATTGGTGGAATAACGATGATTACTGTGATTATCACAAGAGCAAGGGACATAAAACAGGAAATTACCATCGCTTGAAGAATATTATACAGGATCTTATTGATAGATGTTACAGTGATATTGATGGACATACATCCATTCAAGAACATGAGATGTTCAAGGAACCATTCTCTAAACATGAGAAGGGAAAAGCCAAAGCCATAGATAATCGTGCCTGTTTATGGTGAAAATGGATAACAATAATAACGATATTGAAAGGCTAAATGAATTCAACCACAAAACCCTAGCCTAACAACAACAAAGATCCACCATAACATATGAAGATTACCTAAGACAATGCAAATCAAATGAAATCACAAAGATTATACCATCACATGTCCAATAGGGTTTGGATCTCCATTCTTCCTATCTCCATTGATCTTGTTTGATATATTTGCTCTCAGATTTTATGTGCACAAGAGCTCAACAAAGAACAGAATGTGGTTACAAGTAGGATAGCATATGCCAAGTAGTCAATTGATCAAGTAGTTAGGGTTTGATAATGAAGGAAGCATCTCTTTATATAGAAGACACTATATGAAATGGAGGGATAAGATTGAGAGGTGTAAAAGGAGGTTGGCTATGATTAGAGGGTAGGTAAAAGAAATAATAAAATAATGAAAGGGGTAGGTAGTGTATGAATTAAGAGATGAATGACATGTGTCATGGGTAGAAAAGGTTAATGAATTAATTAAATAAATAAAGATTTATTTAATTAATAGAAGAAGTGGGATAATTAAATAAATAAGATATTTATTTAATTTAGAAAAAGGAAAATTTAAATAAATAAATGTATTTATTTAAATGAGAAATAAGGCTAGAAGAGGATAAATGAATTAATTAAATAAATAAAGATATATTTAATTAATAGATGAATTAGGCTAAAGTAATTAAATAAATAAAGATATTTATTTAATTAGATTGGACAATTTTAGGTGTCTACATTTTGCCCCTCTTTGAGACAATGCGGCTTGTCGCGTTGTTTCAAAGAAGATAAGATGAACTGATACAGAGATGCCCCAAGATGGGAATGATATGCCCCCTCGAGAGATTGGATGAAAAAATGTCTGAAAAGATCGCAGACAATCTCTCGATAAGAAAGACGGGATAGAATGGACTGACCGGATAAAGTGACAGAGTCACGGGATAATGAAGATTGACTTGGGAAACGAGGGCTAGGGTAGTCTATAAGATAGAGCACGAGGGAAATACATCCTCATTGTCATCTACACCTCCAAGAGATTAGAGTGCAGAAAAAGGGCAACAACAGTCAGCAGTGATGGCTTTGGTTTACAGATTCGACCACGTTCGCCGATTCCAGAGGCCAGCAAAGGCAGGAGAGCCAGTAAGTACCACAAAACCTCCTTGTACTTTGATGCATTTATTGTTGTCATTAATGCATGCTAGGTAATGTAATAAATGCATGTTTATGTCAGGAAAACGCGTTTGTGTCCAAAAATGTGAATTTGTGTCTTCTAGGTCAAATCGACAATTCTATGATGAACATACGTTGTCGATTGGATAAGCTGCTGAGAGGATACACTCAAGCAGGTCCTCTAGGGAAAACTAGGATAGAAAATAGGGCTAGGATTGACAATTATGTGATAGACCATACGTTGCCAATTAGGAAACTACTCAAGAGGATTCACTCAAGCATAGGCCCTAGGATAAGATAGATCAAGGCACTTTGTGATGAACAGTGAGTACCAAGATATAGTACTTTGTGATGAACAAGGAGTACTAAAATATGAGAAGCACTTTGTGATGAACAGTGAGTGCAAATGTCAGCAGCACTTTGTGATGAACAGTGAGTGCAAATGTCAGCAGCACTTTGTGATGAACAGTGAGTGCAAAACACGTAGTACTTTGTGATGAACAAGAAGTACCACTAGGATAGAAGCAACACTTTGTGATGAACAGTGAGTGTCACTAGGACTGAGATGATTGATTTGTGTGACTGCAGGAGTATTTGCCTATACTGGAGTCACGGGAGAGATTCCCATCGACTCAGAGGTTGCGACTTGAGTTGACAGCCGAGGACCGAGCTGCGATTGAGGCTATGGGATTGAGACATATTTTGTATGTGCCTGAGTTTCGGGTGAACATGGGATTGCTGACTGCACTGACGGAGAGGTGGCACTCTGCGACTTGCACTTTTCATTTGCCGATGGGGGAGATGACAGTCACCCTGGAGGATGTATAAAGGATTCTGTGGATACCGATCAATGGGGAGCTGATTCTGTACGATCGAGATGGAGATAGGGAAGCCCTGAGATGAGTGTTTCAGGATCCAGGACTAGAGATGAGGGTTGGACACGTGGCATGGGACACAATGACACAGACAGGATTAGCACTACCAATAGTATTGGCAGGAGTGATAAGTGGGTTCCTCTGTTTGGATAGGGCGACACGAGGATTGGCTGCAGGATCGGGGAGGAGGAGGAGAGGAGGAGGATGAGACAACTAGGCTCAGGAGACAGAGGGGATAGGAGAGATGATCATGGGGTGGGTCCTTCCAGGGCTCAGACTCCGTCGAGGCCAGCCGGCTCCGAGGGAGGGAGTTCATCGTAGCCGTAGAGGGCTCCCTATGTATCAATTTTATACCATTTTGTATGATGTTGTAGACACCTTCGGGTGATTTTAGCCATATGATTTTGACATCATTGTATCATGACACTTTATATATATATATATATATATGAGATGATTTATCTTTGCGGCAGCTATATGCATGCGTACCTATGTGATGTATGTTTCTATGTGATGCTTATGATATGGATGCAAATATGTATATGATGCAATGCAATATATTTTTTTGTTCTTCATGTTTTATATGTGTATGCATGATGCAAATGTGAATGTATGTAATGCAAATGAATATGATAATGCAAATGTAAATTGTGCTAACAGGTGTTGTGTGCAGGATGTGATGTAGTTGTGATATCTATATGTATGTATGAAATGCAAATGTTTTTGGTGTGTCATTATACTCAGTCATGTGATAGCAGGCTACGCGGACTCGAGAAGGACGATGGAAGTCAATCAAGAAAGGGGGATGAAAGATAGAAGATATGAAAGTGAAAGAGCTTCTTCTGCTTTATCATCATTGAGCTTTATTATGGCAAAATAGGTTATGACAATCGAGGCATATGTTCGACCCAGAAAGTCATTGTACCTGTTTGCATGGAGATAAGACAGTCACAAACAAAGAATGCCCCAGTTCATACTAGACTCACAGTGTCCTCATATCCTTGGACAAGTCAGAGCATTACTAAGAGACAATCCACAGACAACAAATACAAATAGGTGACGATACCCCATCCTCGAATTTCTAGTCAAAGACATCCTGGAGATAGAATCTCTAGTCAGAGACATCTTGGAAAAGCTAAAAGACATGTCACCAAAAAAGATGAAATCAAAAGAAAACCAAGACTCGACACCAACATCCATTGTAGCCCTCAAGTTTAGTGTCTCTTGTCACTTGTATAAGTCTTATTTGATTGTGGTCACAATGTTTACTTTCACAAAATGGATAGATAGCACTGAACCATAATGTTGTCTGAGTCTGTTGAAAGATTTGATTTGTTGAAGCCCATTGTTGTTGTTGTGTCTCATCTGAAACTGATTGAATCCATGAAACTGATACTTTATTGTGGAGAAGATGAAACTTTATTGTGGATCTGTGATGCAAATGTTGCTTTATTGTGGATTGTGCGCGGATAGACTGAAGGAAGCTGGAAGAAACTGTACTCCTCGAAACATGTGATGTTCTCAGTTCCACACCCATCACTAGACGTAGGATTTGCCTTAGCCACAGATAGGAGCTGATTTATTATGGATGGAAAGGGAGGTGAAAAGGGAGGTTTATTCTGAATGGCTAACCAATCTTGGGTAGATCAATAACAAGCCATGATGGGAAAGGGTAAGTTTATTATGGATGGATAGGATGTGAGTGTGTGCAAAGTGAAAGGATGAAAGTGAGTCCTGAAGGAGGAAGGAGCAATGTCTCTACACATGGCATTGGTGACCCAGTTTTCACCATGGTACTTGCCCAGGGCGCCACCGAAGTGGTTTTCACTGTTGGACGGAATGTTTTTCTCTTTACTTTTTTCAAATTTTCAATGTTTTTTGTGTCACAAGGCGCCTGTTTGCCAAGTTTTCACCAAGTAATGATTTTTTTTGTTTTATGATTTTTTTTTGTATTTTTTATTTTATTTTTTTATTTTTTTTGTATTTTTTTAATTAGGATACTCTGAAGAGCTATGTGTAAAACCTGCGAAGGTGCATGCTGTTGATAGGATCCTCCAAAGGTTCGCCCTCTGTAGTTGAGAGCTGATATGCACCAGATCCATATGCTGCTATAATAATGTAGGGACCAAGCCAGTTTGGTTCGAACTTGCCATTCTTCTCTCTGTCTTGTTGATTTTTAGGATTTTCTCTGAGAACTAAGTCCCCTACCTCAAATTTGCGAGGCTTGACTTTGTGATTGTAACTGCATTGTTCCTTGACTGAATGATGTGTAGCTTGAGTGTCTGTCTTCCTTGATAAAGGAACTGAGATAGAATTACTAGTGTGTGGACTACGTAGGCCCATATGTGTGTCACCTAAAGAAGTTTGGGCATCCCTGATAACAAAGTCCCTTGAGGAAGCTCCATTAAAGGTCCATGATGTATTTCCAGAAGGGAAAGGATGTGTGAAACAAGTGGATGAGTTATGAAGGCTTATGATTGTGAAAAGAAGTGAAAGTAGGATAGTATGACGGAGACTTAGGATCAACAAGTATGCTTTTTGACTTGAAATTTTAGAACTTTTGCCCCCAGTTATTTTGATATTAGGGGAGATCAACTCTTGCTCTTTTTTCTTCATAGGATTTTTATCCCTGACCTTGTTTTTTTCAGAGTCCAATAGCTTTTGATTTTGATTTGGACTAAAGGACTTTTCTTTATTTTTGACTTTTAGATTTTTCTTTTCAAAGCTTGATTTTTGATCCTCAATGAGTAAGGGCTTTTGTAATTCTTGTTGATCCAAGTCTGGAAGTGGAGTGGAAATGGAATGAGTGGATGATATAGTAAGGATATGTGAGTTCTCAAGAGGGTTGGCGATACACTCAATAGATTCTTTGTTTGAACCACTCTTAGGATTGTTGATATCAAGAGATGCTTGCACCACTAGAGGAGATTTGCATTTGGACTTAGTAGCCACAACACTAGGTGGTTCACACCCAATTCTTTGGCATTGAAAATTGTTTGTAGGTTGTTCTTGTCGATTGAATGTCTTAGGAGATAGTGGGAGTTGATCAACATGAAAGATATACTCACCACATCCCATGTCTTTAATCTTGAATTTTTCTTTTAGCTCTATTTGTTTTGACGTAGAAGCTTTCAAGGATTCTGGATCCACATATGCTGAAGAAGGAATAGCTTGACGATTGATTGGGATTGTTATTTCTGATCTAGGTTGCAGATTGTTGCAATATATGAATGGATTTGGATCCGCTTTGACGGTCACTTCAACTCCATTGTGTGGAAACTTGATGCATCGATGATATGTAGATGGGACTGCGCTCATTTCATGAATCCAAGGACGTCCTAGCAATATGTTGTATGTGAGATCAAGATCAAGTACTTGACAAACCACATCCTTTGTAACTAGCCCAACTCTGAGAGGTAAGGTGACTGTACCCTTGCATGAACGCTCTTCATCATCATATGCTTTGATAGTAATTTTGTTTGTAGAATTCACAACTTTGTCAAAATATCCCAATTGTTTAATAGTGTTCAATGTACAAATGTTTAGACCTGCTCCTCCATCTATCAGGACTTGTTTGATTCTATGTTTGTGTATGAAGGCTTCAATGTGCAAAGGTGCATTATGTGGCTGACTTACGGAGGCGTCATCGGCTTCTGTGAATGTAAGGGAGTATCGAATGGAAAGGTATCCCACCATGGCTTGAAACTGGTCCACGTTCAGATCAGTAGGAATGGCAGTTTCTCTCAAGATTTTGTCAAGAATTGATTTATGTGCGGGGGATATGCGTAGGAGCTCAAGAATGGAGATGAGCACGGGTGTCTTCCCTAATTGTTCTACAAGGTCATACTCAAGTTTGGTTGATGATAAAGCGGTGTTCTTGGCTGGAGCACCTTGCAAAGTGATTTTACCTTGACGAGTTGTGACATTACATTCAGAGGTAGGTTGGGAAGAAGATGTAATTCCTTTCAGGACGATCTTGGGTCTCTGGGTAGAATTCTCAGAGGTTTTGTCCTTGATGATAATAGTAGAGACATAATTGTCCATCGAGATGTGATTGATAGTTGAATCATAGTTATAGGATGCTCTAGTATAGTTGGTTTGATCATCTGTGACTTTAGCTTTTCCTTTGTCATGTTTTGGGAATGGTTCCTTAAACATTTCATGTTCTTGATTGGAGGAGTGTCCTTCAATCTCAATGTCACCTCTATCAATGAGATCTTGTATGATGTTCTTCAGTCGATGGCAATTTCTTGTCTTATGACCCTTGCTCTTATGAAATTCACAATATTCATCATCATTCCACCAATTTGGTGTAACCTTTGGTTCGTATGGAGGAAAATATGGAATAGTGATTATTTTGTTTGCCACTAGCTTTTTGAAAACTGACTCAAGTGGTTCTCCCAATGGGGTGTACTTCTTTCGTGATTTGGAAGTTGTTTGAGTATTCACTTGATTGTTTGTAGAACTTGATCCTGAAAAAATGATTTTGGGTCACACTGTATTGGCATCAACAAAACCATCATTGACTGTATTCTTGTTTTTATTCCAAAATCTTGGCTTGTCTTTTCCTTTAAAGTCATCTTTGTTTTCCTTGAATATCTTAATGACTCCTTGTTCAATTAGGACCTTATCTATTGCTAAGCCTTTTTCAATGACGTCCTTGAAGGTGGACAAACAAGCTTTCCGTAAGTCATAACCAATCTCTTTGTTAACATTTTGGGTGAACATCTCTACCATTTGTTTTTGTGGAATTTCACAAGAGCATCTGCTCGCTACATTTCTCCATCTTTGTAAAAATGATGCAAAAGACTCTCCCTCTTTTTGCTTGGTGTTGCACAAGGTAGTGACTGATATGTCTGTCTCTATATTGTAGGAGAAATGTTGAATAAATGCCTCTGCTAAGTCACCCCATGACTTAATTCTAGGTGGAAGTTGGGAGAACCATTCCATAGCTTGATTGCCTAGGATCTGTGGGAATAATCTCATCAAATATGTCTCTTCTGCTGCTATCTCAATGCAAGCTGTGAAAAACTGTCTTATGTGTGCCTTAGGATCCCCTTTTCCTCTATACTTATCAAATTTAGGTGTCACAAAGTGTGTAGGAAAAGGAGGCATTGGAATGCTCTTGTCAAATGGATAAGGACATATGTCTCTCATTGTGTATGTTGGCTTTGGTGTATTTATGTCTTCCATTTTCTTTTGTAAGTCCTTGATTTGTTGCTCCAAATTGCTCTTAGGTGGAGATCGACTTCTTGGACCATACCCCATGCTTGAGGCACCAATTGGAGGAGAAGCATGTTGCATATATGGATGATATTGATCATACACATGTTCATATGGAGGAGGTCTATAGTAATGCTGCATATATGGACCACTTGGTATAGATTCATGTTGAGGAATGAAATATCTATTTTGTCCATGTATACCATACTCTACAGGCATGTCATGTTCTAATGTGTTGCCCCCAAATTTGACACAGGGTTTCCTTGTGTCCAAATTTTGAGCATGCCTTTGAATATCCAATTGCTTTGGTGGTTGATCCTTAGCGTTGATATGTGATTGAGCATATTTCTCTGCATAAGACTTCCATAATGGTCTGCGAAGGTGAGTATCATATGCTTGACCATGTGTGTATGGGACCTCTGGTTTTTGAAACAAAGATGATGGTGATTCAGGTACCATATGTGGTCCTCTATTGCCTCCACTATTAGGCCTTCTTTGGTCCATGTTGGAGTGAGTTTGTTGCAAAGGCCGATTTTCCATTATTTGAGACATGTCAAAATCATGAGGTATCTTGGCTCCACTTTGTGCCATCATTTGTAAGAAGTATTGTCTATCCCTCCTCATTATTTCCTCAACCAATCGATTGAAACGTGGATCCATAATGGATTCTTCCACATCTACTGAATGTACTGAAAAGTTGTCCATATCATCATTGTGTGTATCATTGTTGTTTGTAGTGTCCATGTTCTCAACATTTGGAATGTTTCTATAGGCATCCATGTCAGGTAATGTAGTATGATCAAAATTGAAAAAGATATCATTGTCATACTCATATGAACTCATGTTTGCGGACTCTTGAGCCTCTTTAGTTTCTCTCCTAGATTTTTGAAGACGGGTTTCAACCATGAACTAGGTATTGGCTGAGATGTGTGAGACTAGATGAAAATGGAAAGAGTATGGAAGACTAAGAGCTGGATGGAATGTAAATTAATCTGAGGTGTACTTGCAATGTCCAAAGTGTAAGACCAAGTATGTATGTAGTAGAGTAGGTGTGACTTCCAAAGAGAGGATAGTTTTTCTTGATGAGGTAAGCTGACCTTGACTCTAAGTAAGACCAAATGAGACCCAAAGGTGATAGACCTTGATGAGGGACCACTTAGCAAAATGTTGTTGTATGTAGTGTGTTGACAAAGTATGACGAGGACAAGCAAGTGACCTTTTGACTCAAGTTTAGACAAATGTGAATGTATTGTAAGGTGTAAAGCAATGATGGATTTTGTGAGACCCAAAGACAATTTGAATGCTAGATGAAAACCTGGAGAAACAACCTAGGAAGCTCAAGAATTTCGAAACTGATTGCTCTTGTTTGCTGGACTGTAAAATTTTTCCAAATTGTGAAGTTGTTGGTTGTGACCAAATCTGAATGTTTGACTGTTTTTCGTGACAAGAGGACACAATGTTGATGAGGACTCAATGTTTGCAAGTGTTTAGACTGACAATGACTCCAAGAAAAGTGTGTTGTTTGATGTAAAATTGTTTTGCATACACTTGAAGACACAAAAGACACAATGTTTTGTTGTTTGGTCTTGAATGTTTTGAATGTTTAAAATAAGTCAAGCACAATTCTTATGGCTAGCCAAGACAATAGTTGTTGATCCCACATGAGGTTTTACCCTCGAGGCTACGTTATTCAGAGCGGATACTTAGATGCTTGATCTCACTAGCTCCACCCTTGGGACTCACTTCGTGGGTCAGCCAAGCATCAGTCCCCACGAAAAATCCCCGTGGTGAACTTTGTATCTCTACTAAGAACCGTATGTGTGTGGGTCGCTACCAGAGGTCCGACCTCCTACCCCAACAACTAGAAGGATTTGGGCTTCTAAAACAAAAAGGTGCTAGTAAGGGCATTCGTTCGTGTGGCCATACATGTGGCACTTTCAGCTCTGTAAATACAGAAGGCTCCCAGCCGATAGGGGTTACGCCCTACAACTGATCAAATAAATTTGATCAAACGGGTTTATGGGGAGACATAGTGTCGGTATGAACTAATCAGCACACGTTATTCATAGTTTTCACCATGAATACAATTATTTATAGTGGTTTGGAAGAAGATGGCTTTTCTTTTGCTACCACTTGGGTCATTCTCTTCTCACTAGTAGTCCTAATGACCACACGGGAAGACAGACCCTCTAAAGATTAAACAAAAAGAACCTATTGCTCAAGACACAAAAGACAATGATTCAATTTTAGTGCACCAATTGAAGTGTTTGCTAGTCTATGAAAACAAGGCACACAATAAAAATCCAAAAACCCTTGCCAAGGACCTGCAACAAAGATTTATTAGTAGTTTGGATTGTTTCAAATGATCACCCCTTCCTGCAAGCACACAAGTTAGGTAAATTTTAGATCCAAAAGACTTTGTGAAATAAGGGCCTTCAACAATGCATTTTGTTGACCAATTCAAAGATCTAATTCATCATAAAAAAATACCACCTGTAAAATTTAAAGAGATTTCCAAAAACGTAAGAAAATCCAAAAAATTTGCTAATTTGCTCCAAAAATTAATTTTTTATGAAAAATCATAAAAAATTCATATAAAATGCAAAATCGATCCAAAAAATCTAAAATTTTTACTGGAGAGTCATGATGGTCTTCCAAACCTGCATAAATTTTTTTTGCAACAAATCAAAGCAGTTTGTGAGATATGAGTAAAATAATGCAAAACCCTAATTTTCAAAGATCTAATTTTTGAGGAATGATTTTGCATCAAATTTAAAATCACAAAGAATAGATCCTATGTATAATTTTGAGATATTTCCAAAAATGTAAGAAAATCTAAAAAATTCGCTAGTTTGCTCTCAAAATTAATTTTTTATGAAAAATCATAAAAAATTCATATAAATTGACAAAATGATCCAAAAAATCTTAAACTTTTACATAATTTTTCTAATACTTTTCCTGACCTACACAAAAAATTTGATGTCAAAATTCGAAGCCGTTTGTGAGATCTGATCAAAATAAGGAAAAACCCTAATTTTTAAAGATCTGATTTTTAGGGAAATATTTTGCGTCAAAATTAAAATCACAAAGAACTGATCCTATGTATAATTATGAGAGATTTCTAAAAATGTAAGAAAATCCAAAAAATTCTCTCATTTGCTCTCAAAATTAATTTTTTATGAAAAATCATAAAAAAATCATAGAAAATGAAAATGTGCGCCAAAAATTCTGAATTTTGGATTTAGATCTCCTGATACTTTCTTCAACCTACAAAAAAAATTTGGTGCAAAATTTCCAAGCCGTTTGTGAGATACGATCGAGTCTCTCCAAGATCTTGATTTTGTGTCGAAAACCCTAGCTGCACAAGATTATTCTCCAAATTGTTTTACAAAACAACAATATAGGGTTAGAAAAATTTGCAAAAAAAAACACAGATCTAACAAAAATCCATGTCCCACGGGGTGTGCCAAAATGTTTATGGTGAAAATGGTTAACAATAATAACGATATTGAAAGACTAAATGAATTCAACCACAAAACCCTAGCCTAACAACAACAAAGATCCACCATAACATATGAAGATTACCTAAGACAATGCAAATCAAATGAAATCACAAAGATTATACCATCACATGTCCAATAGGGTTTGGATCTCCATTCTTCCTATCTCCATTGATCTTGCTTGATATATTTGCTCTCAGATTTTATGTGCACAAGAGCTCAACAAAGAACGGAATGTGGTTGCAAGTAGGATCGCATATGCCAAGTAGTCAATTGATCAAGTAGTTAGGGTTTGATAATGAAGGAAGTGTCTCCTTATATAGAAGACACTATATGAAATGGAGGGATAAGATTGAGAGGTGTAAAAGGAGGTCGGCTATGATTAGAGGGTAGGTAAAAGAAATAATAAAATAATGAAAGGGGTAGGTAGTGTATGAATTAAGAGATGAATGATATGTGTCATGGGTAGAAAAGGTTAATGAATTAATTAAATAAATAAAGATTTATTTAATTAATAGAAGAAGTGGGATAATTAAATAAGATATTTATTTAATTTAGAAAAAGGAAAATTTAAATAAATAAATATATTTATTTAAATGAGAAATAAGGCTAGAAGAAGATAAATGAATTAATTAAATAAATAAAGATATTTATTTAATTAGATTGGACAATTTTAGGTGTCTACAGTGCCAACTATACCAAAGTGTCCTATGACTATGATTCAACCATTAACCACATTTAGATGGACAACTATGTTTCTACTATTATCATAAAGGACAATGTGCCTGAAAATTCTACCCAAAGAACCAATGTTGTCCCAAAAGGCATTGGACCTTCTTCTGAATCTACCTTCGAACGTAATGTCACAACTCGTCGAGGTGAGGTCACCCTACAAGGTTCTCCAACTAAAACCACCACTTCCTCATCAGCCAATCCTGAGTACAACCTAGTAGAACAGTTAGGGAAGACAGTCGCGCTTATCTCAATCCTAGAACTGTTGCGTATCTCTCCTTCACATAAATCCATACTTGACAAAGTCCTAAGATAAACTTATGTACCCACTGATCTAAACATGGACCAATTTCAAGCCATGGTGGGATACCTTTTCGTTCCACATTACCTTACATTCACCGAAGCTGATGATACCTTTGTAAGCTAACCACATAATGCACCTTTACACATTGAATCCTTCCTACGCAAACATCGAATAAAATGAGTCCTGATAGATGGAGGAGTTGGTATCAATATATATTCTTTGAACACAATAATACAATTGGGATACTCAGATAAAGCTGTGAATGCTACAAACAAAATTACCATCAAGGCATATGATGAGTAAGAGTGTTCATCCAAGAGCATAGTCACCTTACCCCTTAGAGTTGGGCCAGTCACGAAAGATGTGGTTTGTCAAGTCCTTGACCTAAATCTCACATACAACATACTTTTGGGATGCCCATGGATTCATGAAATGATAGTTGTACCTTCAACATATCATCAATGTATCAATTTCCATACAATGGAGTGTAAGGGACCGTCAAAGGCGATCCAAATCCATTCATATATTGCAACAATCTACAGTCAAAATCGGAAAAAAAAATTCTAGTCAATAGAGAAGCAATTCCATCATCAGCATATGTGGATCCAGAATCCTTGAAATCTTCTACATCAAAACAAGAAGATCTCAAAGAAAAATTCAAGGTTAAATACATGGGATGTGGTGAGTATATCTTTCATGTTGATCAACTCCCACTATCTCCTAAGACATTTAGTCGACAGGAACAAACTACAAACAAGTTTCAATGCCAAGGAATTGGGTGTGAACCACCTAATTTTGTGGCTACTAAGTTTGAATGCAAATCTTCTCTAGTGGTGCAAGCAACTCTTGATATCAATAGTCCTAAGAGTGGTTCCAACGAAGAATCTAATGAGTGTATCGCCAGCCCTCTCAAGATCTCACATAGCTTTACCATTTCATCTGTTCATTCCATTTCCACTCCTCTCCCAGACTTGGATCAACAAGAATAAGAAAATACCTTACTAATTGGGGATAAAAAATCGAGCTATGAAAAGAAAAATCTAAAAGTCAAAAATAAAGAAAAGGCCTTTAGTCCAAATCAAAATCAAAAGCTATTGAACTTTGCAAAAATCAAATTCAATGATAAAAATCCTATGAAGAAAAAAGAGAAAGAGTTGATCTCCCCTAATACCAAAATAACTGGGGGCAAAAGTTCTAAAATTTCAATTAAAAAAGAATAATTGTTGATCCTAAGTCTTCATCATGCCATCCTACTTTCACTTCTTTTCGCAATCATAATCCTTCATAACTCATCCACTTGTTCCGCAAATCCTTTCCCTTATGGCGATACATCATGGACCTTTAATAGAACTTCCTCGAAGGACTTGTTATCAGGGATGCCCAAACTTCTTTAGGTGACATGCATACGGGCCTACGTAGTTCACACATTAGTAATTCTATCTCAATTCCTTTGTCAAGGAAGATAGTCACTCGAGCTACACATCATTCAGTCAAGGAACAATGCAGTTACAATAACAAGGTAAAGCCTCACACATTTGAGGTGAGTGACTTAGTTCTCAGAGAAAATCCTAAAAATCAGTAAGATAGAGAGAAGAAGGGAAAGTTCGAACCAAATTGGCTTGGTCCTTACATCATCACAACAGTCTATGGATCAGGTGCATATCAGTTCTCAACATCAGATGGAGAACCTTTGGAAGATCCTATCAACAACATGCATCTTCACAGGTTTTACACATAGCTTTTCAGAATATCTTAATATAAAAAATATAAAAAAGAAATCATAAAAAAAAAAAATCGTTACTTGGTGAAAACCTAGCAAACAGGCACCTTGTGACACAAATTTTTTTTAAAAAATTTAAAAATTTAAAAAAGTAAAGAGAAATAAATTCGTCCATTGGTGAAAACCACTTCGGTGGCGCCCTGGGAAAGTACCATGGTAAAAACCAAGTTACTGGCACCATGTGTAGATACATTGCTCCTCCCTCCTTCAGGATTCAATCTCATCCTTTCACTTTTGCACACACTCACAACCTATCCATCCATAATAAACTTACCCATTCCCATCATAGCTTGTCGTTGATCTACCTAATATTGGTTAGCCATTCATAATAATCCTTCCTTTTCACCCATTTACATCCATAATAAATCATCTCATATATGTGGCTAAGGCAAATCCTAAATTTTGTAATGTGTGTGGAACTAAGAGGATCACACGTTCTGATGAGTACAGTTTCTTCCAATTTTCTTCAATCTATTCACGCACAATTTACAATAAAGCAACACTTACATCACGGATCCGCAATAAAGTTTTGTCTTCTCCATAATAAAGTATCAATTTCATGGATTCAATCAGTTTCATATGAGATGTAAACAACAACAATGGGCTTCAACAAATAAAATCTTTCAATAGACTCAGACAACATTATGGTTCAGTGCTATCTATCCTTTTTCTAAAAGTAAATATTGCGACCAAAATCAAATAGACTTATACAAGTGGAAAGGGACACTAAACTTGAGGACTACAGTGGATGTTGGTGTTGAGCCTTGGTTTTCTTTTGATTTTATCTTTTTGGTGACATGTCTTTTAGCTTTTCCAGGATGTCTCTGACTAGAGATTTTATCTCCAGGATGTCTTTAACTAGAAAGGCGAGGATGGGATATGTTCACCTATTGTTTTGTTATCTGTGGATTGTCTCTTAGTAATGCTATGACTTGTCCAAGGATATGAGGATGTTGTGAGTCTAGTGTGGACTAGGACATTCCTTGTCTGTGACTATCTGATCTCCATACAAACAGGTACAATGACTTTCAGGGTCAAACCTATATCTGGATTGTCATAGCCTATTTGTCATAATAAAGCTCAATGATGATAAAGAACAAGAAGCTCTTTCACTTCCATATATTCTATATTTTGTACCCCTTTTGTGATTTACCTCCATCATCCTTCCTAAGTTCATGTAGCCTGCTATCACATGACTGAGTATAATGACAGGCGAAAAATATCTGCATTTCATGTAAATTGCACCTGCATTACCACATATTAGCATTTCGTACATACATATAGATATCACAACTGCATTGCATTTTGCATATATCATTGGTTAGTATCTGCATTCTCATAAAATGCCAAAATAATAACACAATACATGTTAGCACATTTTACATTCTCATCATGTAAATAGTTATTTGCATTATCATATTCATTTGCATTTCATACATTCACATTTGCATAACATATAAAACGTAAAAGAATAAAAATATTGTATTTCATCATCTATATATACTTGCATCCCTATCATAAACATAATAGGTACTTGTATCTCATAAGCATCCATACATCATAGAATCATAGATTGCATTAATACATAGAAACATGCATCACATAGAAGCAACATCACATAGGTACATATACATCTAGTTGCCGCAAGGATGAATCATCTCATATATATATATATATATCATAAATGTCATGATACTGTTGGAGCCCCACAATTTCAAGCTTTAAATTTGAAACCCAATGAGCTTTATTAGCAAAAAATACCTTGAAAGTGCTTTGATTCAGTTATCCAAAATCAGTTGACTTCATTAGCCAAATTGTCAAATCTACTAAGTGTCAATAAAAGATTCCATTAAGGCATACTCCCTATCTTGTTTAGAGCACTTGTGTTCATTTTCAGTCTCCTTGGATCCGTTCTACTTACTAATTTTGATTCCCCCTTCAGCCCGTGCAAAATTGTAAAGTTTGGTCTATCGGCATGAGTCTTGTCGATCAGACCTAGCGCACCAGTTCAGTCCGCTCCATCGGTATAGGTTGTCCTGATAGATCAGAACAAGCAACAGAGGAAGTTCGCATTTGCACCATGTGTTTTCCCTTTTAGGCGGGTCCCCTTCACGTGATCTTAAACTTCAGAAAAGCACGCATGCACAATTTGCCCACTTAAGTTATATCGGCCAAGGTTATTCCGATCCAGCGACATCCGGAAGAAGTGCAAAGGAGTTTTCATCATGCTATCGAGATAGCTCGAAATGAGTTATCCCGATCACCGATAAGGAGGGTAGCTTATTCATCAGTGTTATCGGGCCATCAGAGAAGGAAGAAAAATGTTATTCCGATGACCCAATCTACTCGACCTGCATAGAAGGTTTTCATTAGGCTAACTCTGCCTCATCGAAAATCATTGGAAAATGCCATCTTGATCGCCGATAAGAGAAGGCGGGTCCATCGGGATAAGGATACCTCATCGGGATAGCTTGAAAAATATTATTCCGAGCCCCGATGAGGATGCAACATGGAATAACATATGTCGGATCCATCGGGAAGAAAACACATATCGGGCTAACGAGAAAATTCTTATTCTGATATTCGATGGCATGAAAAGTTCTGAAGGTGGATTTATTGGGTTCACATATGCCGATGAAACTCACATGAAGGCAATACGAATGACAAACCATCGGGACTTCAGGAGAAAGAAAAATAAGTTACTCCGAAGACCGATGACATTATCGGCATAGCTTTACCGATAAGGAAAGCAGCGCGGGAGATGAGGTGAAGTCATCGGGACTTCGGAAGTTAGCAGAATGTCATCAGGATATCAAAGAATGCCTAGAGATGTTATACCGAAGCCCGATGGAAAGGAAGATAAGGTATCAGGACTTTGGGAAAACTTGTAAGCAGCTATGCCGACTCCCGATAAGGACTGAAGTATCCAAATGATATCGGTGTAACTTACGTCGACAAAATCGACTTGAAGACGCTGAAGTTTGAGGGTCATTGGGACATCGAGAAGGAGGTAAAAAATGTTACCCCAAGACTCGATGGAGATAAGGAGCAGTGATAGAATCCTTCAGGATAAGTTAATCCGATAAGAATGACAAAGCGAAGGAGGTCGGGTTTCCATCAGAGTCATATTGGAGCATCGGAAGGAACAATTTCTAGCTATTCTGAAGCCCGATAAGAAAGTGTCACCTAATGACAAAGCGAGGAGGTTTCATCAGATGCAGCTATGCCGATGGAGAAGAAGATTCAGCAGCTAATGCCGACCGAACAGACGACGCCAAGGAGTTGAGTGATCAGAAAAGTCTTGCCGATTGACCATCAGAGAACTTGACATGAAGAGCATACAAAATGGCTACCATAAGTGCATCCAACAGTAATTGCAAAAGCTATCAGACATCCTTTGAGCCGAAGTTTGAGTGTGTAGATCAGAAATGACAAATGTTGAAATTCGTTTATCCTCCAGTTTGTTAACAAAACACTAATTAGTAGTTACAAAATTGAATAGTCGCACCTTTTGGTAAAGTTGTATACTCTCATATAAATGAGGGAGTTTTTGTAACAAGAGAGGGACGATAGGAGAGAAATATAGAATATAAGAATAAAACAAAATTCAGATACATTGTAGCCTCAGGCTCACCATTGTACCATTTTGAAGGATATATAATATAATCAATTGTTCTCTTTTGCGAATGTTTTGCAGATTACTGCACTTTTCTGTAGGTTGTTGCTTATGATATTATCAACAGGAGATAAGGTTGCTTGTGTTCTTTTAGCAAAGTTTTGTGTTCCATATTGTAGACTTGAACCAAAAGGGTTTACCTGCAACTATAATTGTTCCCTGTAACTCTTCCTTGGATGGTCCCTTTAAGTTAGGGTTAAATTCATTCAAGCAGTTTACCATATAAGCATCAAGATAAAACTCATAAGAAGTAAGTAACTGACAGATTCCCTAAAAGGGGGTTTAAAAACTATCTCATAAGTTTACACTGTAAGCCCTATAGAAAATAAAAAGACTCTGTAGCCCAAATAGCAAAGAAGGCACTAGTCATCTATAGACATAATTCATCACCGTATCAATTCAAATCTTGTACCAAGACAATTAGGATCAATTAAGTAGGATAGGTAGAATTAATCTAGAGTAGTGTACACACCTGTTGGTTTTAAAGATCGAATAGCTTCCACAACAACAATCCTAAATTAAGTCTAGAAGTCACCTACCTTAAGAACCTTTGCCATTTTGAAGTAGGAGTGAGTTAGAATAAGACAGTCAATCTGCTATAAAAAGCACTAGTCACCGAAAGCCACTAGTGAATAGGTACACCCGCCTAGGTCCTGCAGAGCCTAAAGTGAGAGAGTTAGAAACCAAATAGGTTCACTCCAAAGTTGGCCAGGTCAAATTGGAGGGTTTGATCATAGGAATTGGCATTTCCTTAGAACCTATCCAATCTGTTGATTTGATACCCAACAGATACAATGATATCAATATCATATGCCTACAATCACTTGAAAGTGTCTACATCATCATACAAAAATGGTACAAAAACCTGATACTTAGGGAACCATTTAAGGCTATGATGAACTCCCTCCCTCGAAGCTAGCTGGCCTCGACGAAGTCTAAGCCCTGGAAGTCCCCGCCATATAATCATCTCTCCTGCCCCATCTATCTAGTGGTGGTGGAGGACCCATGATGCCACCACTAGACGTTGTCTCCTATCTCTCCCTCCAATGGTCGTCACAGTCCGCGATGGTCTTCAGAAGCTCCTAGCCCACTGATCAAGTGGCACAACTCCATAATACAAGTCTCTCTAGTAGGCTATCTCCTCCCTTACTCATAGAACATGGGCATATCTGGCCCCAGTGTCCTCTATTACTCGCCTACCTGCCCTCAATGCCTCTGTGTAGCATTGAATAGCCTGATCCCTCTCTCGCTCACTATCCCTTAGCTGTCTCCTAAGCCTAGCCCCATCCCTCTCTAGATCCTAAATCTCATATGCCTATCCTTGACAGATCTATCTCAAGGATAGTAGCTCATCCTCCTCTCCTCCCTCCTCACCCTGTCTCTGTCCCTGTTTTGGAACCTACGCTGGTGGCACCTGTAAAGGCAGTCCACCTCTACCTCTGACTACATGCGCTTGTCTCTCCTCTCCTCCATCTCTCCTCTAAACTACCCTCCTCTCTGCTACTGCACCTCACCTCAATCGTCTACCTCTACCTCCATCGTCCCCAATATCATCTCCACCATCCCCACCATCACCCTCTATCAGCTCCCCTGGATCTATCAGCCATGGAAATGGATGATCTGCCTAATATGTGTTGTACTCGACATCAATCCTTGCGTCCTCCACATCTGCCAAAATATCCCAAGGCATGGGAACCATCTCCTGCATTTGTGCCACTACTTGATCATAAGAAAATAATGGACCTAAATGTGGTTGATCTCTCGCTGTCCACGCATACATCCCTGAGTCATTTGGTATCCGCTATCTCTTGTTGAACTGCCTGCATACTCTATTAATCAACTATCGCTCAATGATATATGGTGTCCTCCTAATCAGATACCTACTCCTTAACACATATATCAGATTGACTGTGTCATCCTCCCACTCCTCACAATCTTGGTAAGGCCTCCATACTACATTGTTTATCTCATCAAACTGTCGACGCCAATACTCTAGCCTCCCAATCTATGGCTAGAAAGAAATCATATATACAAATGCACATAACTACGCCCATGTCCCCTGCCTCTAAAGTGTATCGGTCGTGTCACCAGAAGATGCTCATATGCCCATACCTACAATAATGTCACTCCACACCCCAATCTTGTTGATCCATGATACACAAACTGATGCAACTCATAATACAAGTGTTCCAGAAGACATGGCCCCCATGCAAACCTGGTGTGCTTAGTCACCAATGTCTCCAGAGTCCTCCCCCATCCCACAACCAACCCTCGCGTCGCCCTGTCCGAACTGAGGAACCCACTAATAACTCCTACTAGCACCGCTGGTATAGCCAATCTTGTAGTTGTCATGGTATCATAGGCTACATGTTTTGACCTCATCTCCAGTCCTGGATCCTAGAACACTTGTCTTAATGCCTCCTTTTCTCCCTCTCGATTGTAGGGAACCAACTCCCCATCGATCGGTATCCATAGTATCCCGTACACATTATGTAAAGTAATTGTCATCTCACCCATCGACAAATGAAATGTGCATGTCTCTGAGTTCCATCTCTTGACTAATGCAGTCAACAAACCCATGTTCACCCAAAACTCAGGCATATACATAATATATCGTAATACCATAGCCTCAATTGCTGCTCTATCCTCCACTGTCAACTATGGTCATAATCCGTGAGTTGAATAGTATCTCTCTCGTGACTCTAGCATCGGTAGGTCCTCCTACAGCCAAGCAAATCAACTGTGTCAATCCTAGTAGTACTCCCTGTTCATCATAAAGTGTTTCTTTTTTATCCTAGTGCTTATATCTATCATATGGCACTCAATCCTAGTAGTACTCCTTGTTCATCACAAAGTGTTGCTTTCATCTTATCTTTTAGGGCACCTACTCGAGTGCATCCTCTTGAGTAGCTTATCCAATTGACAATGTATGTTCTATCATTGCCAATTTCAGCCTAATCCAATTGACAATGTATGTTTTATCACAGAATTGTCAATTTCTATGGTACTCCATGCTCATCACAAAGTGCCTCGCTATATCCTATCCTAGGGCCTCTACTTGAGTGTATCTTCTTGAGTAGTTTCCTGATTGGCAACATATGTCCTATCACATAATTGTTAATCCTAACCGCATCTGTTATCGTAGTCTTCCCTAGAGGACCTATTTGAGTGTATCCTCTCAGTAACTTATCCAATCGACAACGTATGTTTATCACAGAACTATCGATTTGACCTTGAAGATGTAAACACGCTTTAAACATACACAAACGTGCCTTCCATGTACACACGTGCTTGAAAAACATAGACATGACTCTATCTTGCATAAGCGCACCTGCTCAACATAGACGCGCTCGCATCTGGCACAAATGCCTTTGAAATCATTGACGTGTTTAAACTAGACACAAACGCGCCTAACACCAACACAGACGCGCCTTAACATTTTTTCTCCTCGCTTGGCATTTTCTAGACCTACCCAACATCCATTTATGACAACAATTAATATACCAAATTACAAGGAGGTTTTGTGGTACTCACTAGCTCTCGTGCATTTGCTGGCCTCTGATATCGGCGCACACGGTTGAATCTATGCACCAATGCCATCTTTTATGACTGCTCTTCTCTCTGCTCTCTTTTTACTTTGATCTCTTAGGTGTGTGGATTCCAATGAGGATGTTTTCCCTCATAGTCTATTTTATAGACTACCCTAGCCCTAGTCTCCCAAGTCAGTTTTCTTTATCCCGTAACTCTGTCACTCTATCCTATCTTGTTAGTCCTTTCTAGCCTTTCTTTCTTATCGAGAGATTGTCTGCGATATTTTCAAACAAAATTCATCCAATCTCTCGAGGGGGCATACCATTCCCGTCATGGGGCAACTTTGTATCAGTTTATCTTATCTTCTTTGAACCAACGCAACAAGTTGCATTGTCTGAAAGAGGGGCAAAATGTAAACACCTAAAATTGTCCTGTCTAATTAAATAAATATTTTTTATTTATTTAATTAATTCATCAATCCTCTTTTAAGGCTTTCCTCGTTTAAATAAATACTTTTATTTATTTAATTGATCCCACTTCCTCTATTAATTAAATAAATCTTTATTTATTTAATTAATTCATTAGCCTTTTCTACCCATGACACATGCCATTCATCTCTTAATTATTCTCTTACCTACCCCCTTTATTATTTAATTATTTCCTCTACCTACCCTTTAATCCTAGGCGACCATTTATCTTTACACCTCTCAATCTTATCCCTCCATTTCCTAAAGTTTCTTCTATATAAGAGGATACTCTCCTTCATTATCAACCCTATTCAGTTAATCAATCTTATGCAATCAAGCCTTTTTGCGATCAAACTATCAACCACATTTCCATTCTTTGTTGAGCTCTTGTGTACAGATTTGAAAATATATCAAGCAATATCAATGGAGATAAGGAGAATGAAGATTCAAACCCTAGTGGACATGTGATGATATTATATTTTGTATTTTGTTGATTTGCATCATCTTAGGTAATCTTCATATGTTATGGTGGATCTTTGTTGTTGTTAGGCTAGGGTTTTGTGGTTGAATTCATTTAATCTTTCAATATTGTTGTTCTATTATCCACTTTTCACCATACACAGGTACTATAACAAGTGATGGAAAGAACAAGATAGAGGATGTTCTTTATGTGAAAGGACTAAAAGACAATCTTCTCAGTGTTAGTCAAATATGCAACAAAGGATATATTCTTACATTTCATGATAAGGGTTATGAAATCAAAAAAGGTAATATTGGTAAATTAGTTGTAAAAGTGTTGGGTGAAAATTTTGTAAATTGATGAAGGTTCACAAAATTTATGTTTCATGATAGCACTTGCGATAATATCTCTCAAAAGGTAAGATATAATCCCCCCTAATTAGAAGGGAAGGCTCCCCCCTTTCTTCTACAATTACTTTCTATCTTGTCTACCTGCTAACTTTACGCTAATCCAAGGTACAATAACAACTTAGTCCTCTTTCTTCAAAACTAGTTATATCTAATTCTCTTTTAAGAATAGATTTCCCTTGAATAACTAAAAAACTTGCAGTAATATCAAACTAATCTACTTGGGAAGTAAAGTGTCCATGAAAGAACAAAGTCTTTCGTTACTTTCCTTTTTTTGAAAATGACATGGAGATGAGAATTATGCACACTTAAGAACTCAAAGATTCTTTTTTGTAGACTAAACTCCCATCAACCACTGTAATCTAAATATATTGTCGGCTCAAAGACTTACAAAAATGTTTAAAAGATCTTCTACTCTAAGCAGATAATTTATATAGCACAAAGACTCTACTTTTTATGTTTCGAATACAATTTATATAGATAAATTGTAAAATCTCAAAGACTTAAAGCAACCTAGTCTCAACCAGTTTCCAATTCTTGAATTTTCAGGGTAACTCAAAGATTACTTGCAAAGACTCAAAAATTCTTCAATATCTAGCACCAAAAGACTATATCCAGCTTTAATCATTGAAGAACATATTACACCAATTACATAAGAACATTCACACCACATAAAAAGGTTGTACTCAAAAAAAAGTTTAAATGCCAAACTTATCTCCTTCTTGATTAAATTGCAAATTTACAAAAAGAACACCAAGTCTCAATTTTCTCTTCACTTTGGCAGAGTTTTGTTGCATAAACAATGATGGAAAAAGATCCTTATTACAATAATAACCCTCATATATATAAGAGAGGGGTGTGGCAGTAAAATAGGAAATTACAACTAATCCTAGGACTAAGTCAAAGAAGAGTTTGATTTGACTTAGGACTTGTGCACTCAACAAGTGCACATATGTAACTACAAAATGACACCTAAGGTGTTGATTGACATAATAAAATGCCATTGGGAAAGACATTTTTGTTAAGCTAAATCTCTCTTCTAAAATTCCTCAAACTTTTGTAGAGCATTCTTCATTTGAACCCCATTAGGTCCCTGAGTGTTGTCGGTGATGACCTTGACCTTGGTGATGGAATATTCTAAGTTGGTGCAACACTTCTTGTCATTCTTCAGAATTGAATCCATAAAATCCAAGATGAATTGAAGATCAAGTAATCTATCGATTGAGGACAAAGAGAAGTCCTCCGTATCAATCTCGACAATAACAAGCAAGCTAAACTCTTTGATGATTTCATCCATATCAAGCACCTTTTCATTCTCATCGAGGAAAGCACATGGAATTTTAGATATTTTTGCAACAATCTCTTTCTTCTTATCTACGCATTCTTTTTTGTTCCTTCCTCATATCCTTCACTAGGTGCTCTAGGATATTCATTTGATGCTCCAATGCTTCTCGATGCTCAATTTAAATGCGTTGTGAAGGGATAACACCATTTTATATGAGATCATGTGGATTATAGTCTTCAAATTTCAACCAAGCTTCAAAATCCTTTTCTCATGTTTCAAGTTCCCGGGAGAAGATCTTTATGGTTCTATCTACCTCTGTCCTCACCCGATCAAGATTGTTGACAATGGTGTAGGCTAAATTTAGGAGTTATTTACCTTGACTCAACATTATATCCATCCATTCTCATACAACTTTGCTTTGAGATGCTGCTTGCTCAGCTCTTTTGATAACCTGTTCGTCCAAAGATTAGGCTATCGGTTCAATATATTTTGAGGACTTAGTTACCTTAATACAAATTGAGATGAGTTTCTCAATTCATGCCTTGAGTTGATCCTTCTTGGCCTTGTATTCATCGTACCTAGAAACTAGGGCTTCCAAGGCTGACTTAGCATCCTATGCTACAACATCATGAGTATGCTTACCTAAGTCAATCCTCTGAATGAAATAGTCTAAATCTTAGATTTGGCAGATAATTGCATCTGGAGGGGGGAATAGCAACCTCAGAATACATTTTTTTTGGTCAAATTTTACCCTTGACAAAGTTTTAGCTTTCCTGACAGTCTTAGGTTTGACAGGGACAAGTTGACTAAATCAAAATATTTGAGAGACACTGTCTACTTCTTTCTCTTTGGCACACTGGATAACAACCCAGGTGCTAAAGTTGAATCGTCATCCTCACCTGCTAACACATCCTGAGAGGGATTGATAGAATCTTGAACAGTGGTGGTTACAATAGGAGATGCTATTGTGACAACATTGGTGGGATTTTCAAGGGATGATTCATTGGACCTAGAAGTTGCGTCATTCATGAACTTGTCAAAATAATTAACTTAGTTTTAGATACTTTAGATGACGTGGGAAAAGAAGAGAAAACATTTTCAATGTTGTCATGAGGAGTATGTAGACCAGACTCACTAGCACTAGTGGAAGGTGCATGAATAATATCTAAAGGGGAAACATAGTGACCACTGGAAGTTTTGACTCAGAGGTAAAAACAGGAACCTATAATGCAGATGAAGAAGTGGATACTCAGGGTAAGGACTTATCATCTTGTGGAAAATCTTCTTCATCAAATTCACCTTGTTCCCAGTCACCTTCCTATCCTTCTTCAAATTGGTCAACATCAATTTGCTCTTCATCGGGATGTTCACCCTCCACTTGTTCATTTGGTACTTCATACTCCTGTGTCTCTTGAAAATTAGAGGTTGATGGCTCCCCTTGGTCCTTCCCTCTCTTATCTCCAACTGTGAAATTTAGTTTGTGAGCCTTGGTTGGAGTGGTGGGATCCTGTTTGTTCTTGGTTTGAATTTCCGATCTTCCTTCCATTGGGCCAACAATGTCATCATCAACTTTAGAAGAGAAGGGTTTCAATGGAATAGCTTTGCTTGAAAGCCACACATTTGTATTCATAAGAATACTTTGAAACTAGTCTTTGATGGAAGTGCATTCCTTTTGCAACTAGTGGATGAGATGCAAAGGAGCAAAGGAATTTTTTTTGTCAACATAAGAAAGGTCTAGGACATTGCCATCATCCCCTAAGTCATCTGGAATATCAGCAAGGTCAAACTTCTTGATTTGATCAACTGTTAGTAGACAATAGTCAATTTTCCTAATATCATGCTCAAACCTGCACTCGGCCCAAACATCATCAATTATATGCTCATGAACATATGCCTTCTTCAGTTTATTTATCAGCCCTCTATAGTTGAAGTCCTTCTTGGCCTTGAAGAACCTCATGGTAACTCATCTCATCCCTTCTTCCATTACTCTTGCTTTATAGATAGAATTAATGGAATACCTAGCAATGGTAAGAGAGAATTTCAAACCTATTTTATGAGAACGAAATTTGGCCTCATGTACTACATTCATTTGACAAGCTAGCTCCATCAACACATTTTTTTTAGAAGGATATCTAGGGAGAATGAAAGGCTCGCTATTGAAACAACCAACCCTGAAATATGTGAAGGTCGAAAATTGTAGGAACATGCATCCATATTGGTTGACTACCTCCCAAGCATGATAAAATACTCTTTTATTATATAAATTCCTATTCAACATAAGCATATAATACCCAAAGAAAGCATCATTCACTCTTTGAAAATGATCATGACTATTCTGAAGAAGCAACTGGGAGTAATATTTGTGTACCTCAATCTGCCTCTTATCACCAGTCGTAGACAATCCAAGAAAGCATCCCATTGAATCCACAAGATACACCAAGTATGAAGTCACGTAGAACTTAGAGTGCAGTAGGTACCTTGGCGAGCTGATCACAAATGACATCACTAATTTTTTTTTCCCCAACATATCTTCTCCTTATTTTGTCTGATCACATGACCGTATTGATACATCAATTTATAGTAGGTGTTGGAGGTAGGGAGGCCTTTCAAACTGCTCAAAAGAGTTATCAAATCATTGAATTCTTCAATGAAATCACATCTTGGAAGAGTCTCTGGCCATCTACCAATGGTATGCCTTGGGGTCTTTAGCCAGTTATTATTCATATTTCGCATACATTTGTCAGAGTTTCTATCTAAGTAGGTTATAGATGATTGCATTGTAATATCAAAATACTTCTCAATATTGCAACACTTGAAAATAGTTTCAAAGAAGTCCTCATCCAACCTTATCAACTTCTTTCCAGTTTCATATTTTACACTTTTACTGACTGGATTAAAATGGTTTGAAACTACCATCATGAACTCCTGAGCAGACATGGGGAAAGCCGCCACCAGGTGGATGCTACTGTTGCTGATAGATTTCATCTATTGATAGGAAGAAGGCTTCTCAACCCTCTTTAGAAACTCAGATAGGTCAACATGACCTATTTCTGTATCTCTTCTATGATCATTATTTGAGGTGACTGAAGAAGGCAGAAAGACCGAATGAGGGTCTTGCTTCTTAAACTTCATCGCCTTTTTGCTTGGAGAAGCTTATGTCATTTGTATGATAATAACACTAAGAAAAGGAAAATCATCAGTATTACATTGATACAACTGATCAATCATTTTTTTCATTTGCATTGAACAATCTTCTGAAAATGATGTATTTTAGGCCATCATGGTTTCCAAAACCCTCTTTGATAACTTGATACTTCTAGAGTAAATTGGATGTAAAATTTCAATTTGCATGTGTGCTACAAGTGCATTTCAAGTTTATAATCTTGAAAAAATCACTTATGAAAAGTGTGGATTAGAGGTATAATTTGCATTTATAAACATGTATTGCACTTGGGAATAACAAACATAGGTGTAATTCAGGTTTAGAAGCCCGAATGACACACAAAAAAGTGCAATTACAAATGAGGTGTAGGGTGGGGTTATAAACCCACCACAAACCTTAGCAATAGTACCAAATGGTGTAGGGCGGGTTTGAAACCCCACCTTACACCTTAAAGGAAGGCAATGTTTTGGTGGAGAATGGGTTTGAAACTTTGCCTCACACCAAGAGAGTCATGGAAATGCATTAGTGTTTGGTGGGGTAGTAGACTCGCCATACACCATGTTTGGTGGATGATAGGCCTAAGGCCCTGCCAAACACCATAAAATTGGTTTATCATAGTGAAAAGAAAACAATGAATAACTTTTGTGCAGGTCAGGGTCACAGGCCTGCCATGCACCACAACAACAAGTGTGATAAAAAGAAATGTTGTCCGAGACCTTCAACCCGGACGACACCACAATGTGATGTCGTTTGTGCCAAAGATCCCAAGTGGAATCACACAAAAAGTATGCAAATACCAAAACTAAAGGAAAAACAACATGCATTCAAAATTGAAAAGGGTTTCTAAAACCCTAAATAACCAGAAGAAAGAATACATACCTAGATAAAAATCGAGTAAATATCCCTCTTGAATTGAAACGAGCTTCATTAGATTAGAATAACAAATTGAAATGAAGAAGACGACTTAAAAATTGAAAGAGAGAGACTCCCATTCAAATTCTACAAATGGGCATTTAATAACTCAAGTGTAATAAATATGTGCAAATCGAGTTTACCTACAAGGTGTAAATCGAGTTTATAAACTCGATTTGAACCTACGAGGATAAAAAAAGTGAAATGGGTGCAAATCGGTTCTACAAACCTGATTTGCATCTACAAGGATAAAACAAGTGAAATGAGGTGTAAATGAGGTGTACAAACCCAATTTGCACCTAAAAGGTATTGTATACACCTAAAAATGGTCTGAAGATGATTAATTAAATAAGCAATTATTTAATTAATCCTCCTTCCTAATTTAATTTAATTCATTAGGCAATTTGATTAAATTCTCCATTTCATCTACTTATTAACAAATCTAAGGATTTATTTAACAGGTTCATTGCCATAGTCCCCTTTGATTAATTAATTCAAATTAATTAATCTTCCCTCTATTTCAATCAATTCTTGTAATCCTCTAATTAATTAAAACGAATCAATTTATGAGTTGTTGAGAATTAATTAGTCTTTTCCTATTATTTAAATTTTTAAATTCAAATTACCCACATGCCTCCTAACTTCTAACCACCTAACCTAACCATCCCTCTAACCTAACCCATTCCACCTAACCTTGGGTTTAACTTACCCTATCCTATCTTGCACATCCTAACCTCTTTATCCTAACCTCCTATGGTGTGGATATTTTCTTCTTGAGACACATGGCACTTTGGCCACATGTCTCCTCTCTTGGACACTTGCCCTTTTATGAGAAAACCTCCTTGACACTTGTCACCACATAGATGACAAGTGTCTCTTCCTCCAACCTCTTCTCCAACCTCCTCCAATTTCACCCTTGATATCCTCAGACTCAATCTTGACCGTTGATTCCTGCCACCTCACCCCTGTCCTTGAAAATCCTATAAATATCCCTCATTTTGGAGCAATAAGGATCCCATCTCATTTTCATCTTATGCATTGTTACTATAGGCATATCATTTGATCATTGTTGTTTTAAGCAATTACATCTTAGACTTAGTTTAATTTGATCATTTTCTAGCATAATTGTTGAATCATGTAGCTTAATCAATCTCTTTTCTAGATTAATTGCATCATCATCATAGCTTAATCATGCATATCATTAGCTTAATTAGTCTCTTGGATCAATCTAGCATAATCAATCTCATCTTTGCATATCATTATCATTTCAAATCCTCCGTCTAGGTGTAGTCAAGTCACTAGGATTGCTTATCCAGATCTGAGAGCAAATCCATACTCGCATCTTTTAGGAGGCGATAGGTCCCTTTGTCATGGTTCATCTTTGTTTGCTTATTATTTTATAATCATGCTTGTAATGATCTATTGAGTGTTTGTGTTGCAGCTGCAGGTATCACACTTCACTTCACAGACACGACATTTTGGCGCCCACCGTGGGGCCGGAAATCTTATTTTTGGACTCTCAAGCATCATCAATTCTTCATTTCTAGCCAGGTCTGAATCAGAATCTTGTAAGAGTTCCTTTTCAACCTCATACGAGATCCTTTGTGCACTTAGACGAGAATTCTTTCTTACTCGTACGAGCTTTTATGGATACTAAATTGTCGTACGAGCTCCATTTTGCACTCGTACGGTCACGAAAGGATACTCGTATGATCAGGTAAATAGCGTTGTACAAAATTATGCTTCTGTGTTTTTAAAATAGATCGCATTTTAGGGTTTTCATGCTTCAACTTGACTATTACTAATGCTAACCCTGGTCTATTTGTGAGTTTTTTGACAGCCTAATTGGTTTTTGCAGGACGATTGTCGAAGATTACGCTTGTCAAAGCTTCATTTCATCCAAACATCATGACTACTAATGCATCTATTTTGCAGGTTGCCTAGGAGGACTCAACCAAACTTTATGTCTTCTTTAAATTTTCTAGCCATACTTGTTTTTGCTAATGGAAATAAACAATCATGTATTATGTGTTTTGATGATAGGCGAGTATGCTCTCACCTTTCTTAGGTGATCAGAAAGCCAAACTCATCCTTTGATTTCATTAGTGCATATCTTTAGTGGGCCTGCCCTCCCGAGGAGCTAATAACTCTAAGCCATTAAGGCCAGTGAGAGGGGAACGACCCAAGTGGGAACGGCTAACGCCAAGTACTCCAACCCACTATAAAATAAATGTGATTTGATGAAAATAAATTCAACGACAGTGCTCGGGATTAGCTCTCCTCCGTACCTTCAAGTATATCAAACCTTGGTTTTCAAGGCTGGAAGACCTCTTAATTGAGTTTATACTCTGACGTGCCGAACATATCCCTTACTAGTTCCAATTAAATTAGAAGCTACCCGATTCACCTCTGAAAGGGGGATAATCTTTGTGCAAGAGAGATAGTAACTCTCCCAAGACACTTATCATATCATGCCCCCATTAGTATTTGGAGTCAAATAATACGATGTTGAGAATCCATTGCGTGAGACTCAACGATCGTATTCTGATTAGCTATTGGGTGTGTACCTAAGTTTGCAAGCAAAGGTTTTCTCTCTCAGCCAACTTCCTTAGGTAGCGTAATGTTCTTGAGGTCACTTATCATATCGCATGTTTTTTGTGTCTTCATCCCTAAAACAGAAAATCAGACATTTAAAACTCGAAAACATAAGCAAAACATCAAACTTCAATGATAAAAAATCTATCCAAACAACATGTTTTACCTCTATTCTATCTTGAGTCGTATGAGCTTGTGTTTTGTCATATGAGCCTTCTTGTTTGTTGTATGGTTTAGAAAGTTTTTTCATACGAGTCTTCTTGTTTGTCATATGGTTTAGAAAGTTTTGTCATACAAGGCCTCTGGTTTATCATTTTGCTCAGTGGGAATTGTCATACAAGCTTGTGCTTTGTCATATGAGATTCTTGATTTGTCGCATGGGCCTGTATGTATTATCGTCTGAAGCTGTTTAAACTGTCGTACGAACTTTTGTCTCTGTTGGTCCAGAGTTGTCTTCTTGCACATCTTTTTCAGGTCTGTCATATTTGCTCCGGTCAATTTACAGTGATCATAAACACCTGTTATCTATCATTTTATGCTTGGATTGTCTTCTTGGTTAGCTTTGTCAAGTTATCATCTGTCAAATCAGATTCTAAAGCTAGACACCTCAAGATTTTCAAGTACTCACCCTCAACAAGTTCCATACAATATACTCTTGGGAAGACCATGGATACATGACACACAGGCTATTCCATGAACATGTCATCAATGCCTAAAGTTTCCCTACAATGGGCAGGAAATCACGAACTCAACAGACTCAAATCCATTGCAGTGTTGTAGTAATCTGAAATCATCTCAAGAAGTCATTGTCCCACATAACAAAGAGGCAACATCTTCAAGCACACAATCCAAAGAACAATCATTTGCATCAATTTTGTCAAACATGGAAAAACAAATGCAGCTAAGCGACCGAGGGAATGGAGAATATTTGCTATCATGGAAAAATAAACAAGAGTAACTTGAAATTGAAAGGGAAGAAGAAGATGTAGGTGTCGATATAGTTCACACGTATGCAGGACAAACATTAGGAACTAGCCCACTTGAATCAAAATCACATTCAGCTAACTTGAACTTAATCGAGGATGATCAAGAGCTCTTGGTGCGAGGTCATTCTGATGAGAGTATCGTACTAGACATGGAAATACATATTGAAAGATTTGACATCTCTATCATAACCCCTGATATCTTTGAAACTATCCAACATGAGGATCCTTTATCCTTAATCCATCCTAAACCTATGGAGTAGGGAAATGAAGGACATGCTGCCATTGATACCTTTCCTAATGACCACGCCATATTTGTATATCTTAATGAAATTGAATCCACGACAACTTTCACCAGGGATTTCGCTAAAGTATCTTCAAGTCAGGTGGGTGTTAAATCTCCTAGTCGCAAAAGTGAAAATAAAGAAAACAATATCAGGTCTAATGTTGAAAATCATTTCTTGGCAACATTAGATCAGAAAAAAAGTAAAAATAAAGGACGCATATAACAGTGAAAACCTCCTCGAGGCGCCGAAAGATGGGAGATTTGGCACCTTACCTGAATTTTATTAAGAGAGGTCATCTATCTTGATGGAACCAACAGAGGCAGTTACCATTGGCACAACTAATCTATATCCAACAACTTCTCTATCAGAACTAGCAAGGTAGAAATATTTGGAACCCTTCAAAAGATGGCAATTCATTTTTACCTAGTCATATACAGACATTCCAGGGTGCGATCCATATCTTACAATACATCACCCGAATATTAGTCCAGTAGTAGGAATCAATAATGGAACACAACATGGATTAGGAGCAGGTATTCTATTCATCACACCACAAGGTCATACAATTCCAAAAGAATACAAATTAAGCTTTCCATGCACCAACAATACAACAAAATATGAAGCTTTGGTTATAGGTATCAAAATGGCTATAAAATGGAACATTACACAACTTCAAGTCTTTGGATAATCTTAGCTCATCATCAATCAAATCAATGACAATTATCAAACAAAGGATGAAAAGTTAATGCCTTATAAAAAGATGGTTGATGATATAAAGAAATACTTTGTAGAAATAACTTTTCAGCAGATTCCAAGGAATGACAACAAAGCAGCAGATGCCATGGCTACACTTGATTCTCTACTTCAGACACAGGAAAATCAACAGAGTTATGAATTCTTGGTAGAAGAGTTGTTTTACCCTGCTCATAATTGTCTTGATTCCCAAACTATCTGTCACCTTGTTGGGCATGATTCCTCCCCTTATGGCCAAACTTACACATACCTGGAAGATAATATCCTCCCTCCTAACTTATCAAAAAATCAAAAGAGAAATTTTATTCGCCAATCCTCCCATTATACTCTCGTCGCGGATACCTTGCTTAAACGAGGTGTAGATGGTACTCTTTTAAGATGTCTCAAACAAGAAGAATCTGAGAAGGCCTTACGTGAAGTCCATAACGACATTTGTGGCACTCATTCAAGTGGTCTTACCCTTTCGAAAAAAATCATACGCTTGGGCTATTATTGGCCAACTATGGAATGAGATTCTTTTCAGATAGCTAGAACATGCAAACAATATCAGATCCATGAGAATTTGATTCATGCACCAGCACAACAACTTCATGCTTTGGCAACATTTTGGCCTTTTTGTCAATGGGGTCTTGATCTAGTAGGAAAGATAAATCCTTCTTCATCCAATGGTCACAAATTCATCCTTTTCGCTACAGAATATTTCACAAAATGGATTGAGGCAGTACCTCTCACAAATATCACAGGAAAACAAATTGCTACATTTATCTTGAACTACATCATCTATCACTATGGAATACCCATGACCATTATCACTAATAATGGGCGACCATTCAAGAATCAGGATTTACAAGAACTATGTGAGAAATTCAAGATCCAACACAGATTTTCCACACCCTACTATCCACAAGGGAATGGGCAAGCAGAAGCATCAAACAAAACTATTCTGAAAAATCCTCAAAAATAGTGAATAATGTTGGCAGAGGTTGGCATATTCAATTGAACCTTGCTCTATGGGCCTACCGTACTACTATCCGCACACCAACAGGTGCCACACCTTTCTCTCTTATTTATGGTTCAGAAGCAATATTGCCAATAGAAGTAGAGATACCTTCTCTATGAGTATCATTAAAAGGTCTTATCCCAGATGAAGAACATCGAGTATCTAGATTCAGGAGTTAGAATTGATCCATGAACAAAGACAAAATGCCTTTGATCATTTAAAGGTATATCAACAAAGAATGTGCCGAAGTTATAATCACAGGGTCAAACCACGAGTCTTTCAAGTTGGAGAACTAGTACTAAAGGAAAATCCATGCAACCAAGTAGATCGAGAAAAGAAAGGAAAGTTTGAACCAAACCGGTTAGGTCCATTTGTGGTCACAACAGTATTTGGGTCAGGAGCATATCAGCTCAAAAAAAATCCAAAAACAGTGAAAAAGCAAAAAAATCCCAAAACAGTGAAAAAGCAAAAAAATCCCAAAACAGTGAAAAAGCAAGAAAATCCAAAAATAGTGAAAAAGCAAAAAAATCCAAAAACAGTGAAAAAGCAAGAAAATCCAAAAACAGTGAAAAAGCAAAAAATACAAAAAGAAAAGTGAAAAAGAAGAAAATAAAAAAAAAATCAAATATGAGAAAAAGTGCAATAAAAACAGATGGTGAAAACCTGACAAACAGTCGCTATCTGTCAGATAGCTCTTCCGTCTATTGATTCATGCATCCTTCCTCTTGCATTCCTTTCCGTCAGCGTTGTTCATATCCATAATAAAGCCTTTGTAAATACGCAGGTATCCTGGGTGGCTTGTCGCCATGGTTTGATCATTGGGTATATCATACTGAATTTGTTTCTAGGCTTGGGGCAAAATCCTAAACCTAGCTGGGGGCAAAAATTTTGATCATTTTGAGCTTAATCAAACAGGTAGAACAACAGTTAGGCAACTCTTATCAAGCGAAAATTGAGACACATCCAACGTTGAACACGAGATCAAATTGTCAACCATCAAACTATCACAAAATTAGTCTAAGCACATTCACAAGCTTTTCAATGGATGATATCTTTTGGATACTGATTTTAGCATGATTGTTCAACTTTTCTATCTTGATTTTCGCTATCATGATTTTTGAGTGACTCCAGGATGTCTTTGACCAGAGGAACAAGGAAGGAACATGATATTTTTCTTGTCTATTGTCTGTAAATTAATCATTAATATGTGCAAATTTGTCTTGGGACATGATCATCGAAGTATCATCGAAGACATTTCCGATTTGCATATTGAAATGGTTAATACTGCCTTTTTTATGCAAGCAACACTCAGGTCATCTCGGTTCAATTATACCTCGATGCTTGTGCTAACTTGCCATATCAAAATCCAGGAAAGTTGTGCTCAGGTCATCATGGTTTAATTATACCATCAATTATTGCACTTACTTCCCACATTTAAAAAGCTCAATGATGCCAAAATGCAATAACCCAGTGACTGATCCGGTCGTTGTGTTGCATTTCATTCTTGCATGGGATCCCGCATGCTCATTTTATCCAAGGTTAAATCTATCGCAATAATCATCAATGTATCATCATAGGTGTATACGCAATCAGAACGATGACTCATGTCTATCTAGATATTATCGACTCAGCAAAAATCTTATACTCCCCTACCAACAGAAC
The DNA here is from genome assembly GCF_030272615.1 of Cryptomeria japonica. Lineage (NCBI taxonomy): Eukaryota > Viridiplantae > Streptophyta > Pinopsida > Cupressales > Cupressaceae > Cryptomeria > Cryptomeria japonica. Next base: position 326,245,707 of record NC_081415.1, read on the forward strand.
CAACATCAAAATATCTAAATCTTCCTGCAACTTGATATCAACAAATTGTCAGTTCTTTACCCAATCAATCTTATCAATTCTATCAATCGATCACATCTCATCTGTTCTATCATGTCTTATACAGGCTGTATCTTTCTTGAAACTAGATGTTATGATCATGTCTTATACAAGATATATCGTTCCTGCAACCAAACGCTTTGATCATCTTTGTCTTATACAGGAGGTGTTATTCTTGAAACCAGACTGAATCTCGATCTTATCAATCTAATCAATCAAGCTTTATCAATAATCAAGAACCACATCATCGTGATCGTAGAACTCGCATTTTCATCAACCACAGTTGCGGACATCAAATCATTTTTAATCGGGATATCAATTTCGCAAAGATCCAAAAACTCCAAAGGTCAATTATCTCAATTGATCTCCCAAGGGGGCATCATCATATTGCAATTTATCAATCAATGTTTGGGCCATCCTATCAAACCAATATCATCATCAAAATGAGATTATTCTTTGAATCAACGTGTCATCACAACTCGCTTCAAAGAGGGGTAAAATGTATCCACCTAAAAATGGTCTGAAGATAATTAAATAAATAAGCAATTATTTAATTAATCCTCCTTCCCAATTTAATTGAATTCATTAGGCAATTTGATTAAATTCTCCCTTTCATCTACTTATTAACAAATCTAAGGATTTATTTAATAGGTTCATTGCCATAGTCCCCTTTGATTAATTAATTCAAATTAATTAATCTTCCCTCCATTTCAATCAATTCTTCTAATCCTTTAATTAATTAAAACAAATCAATTTACAAGTTGTTGAGAATTAATTAGTCTTTTCCTATTATTTGAATTTTTAAATTCAAATTAACCACATGCCTCCTAACTTCTAACCACCTAACCTAACCATCCCTCTAACCTAACCCATTCCACCTAACCTTGGGTTTAACTAACCCTATCCTATTTTGCACATCCTAACCTCCTTATCCTAACCTCCTATGGTGTGGATATTTTCTTCTTGAGACACATGGCACTTTGGCCACATGTCTCCTCTCTTGGACACTTGCCCTTTTATGAGTAAAGCTCCTTGACACTTGTCACCACAGAGATGACAAGTGTCTCTTCCTCCAACCTCTTCTCTAACCTCCTGCAATTTTACCCTTAATATCTTCAGACTCAATCTTCACCGTTTATTCCTGCCACCTCACCCCTGTCCTTGGAAATCCTATAAATATCCCTCATTTTGGAGCAATAAGGATCCCATCTCATTTTCATCTTATGCATTGTTACTATAGGCATATCATTTGATCATTGTTGTTTTAAGCAATTGCATCTTAGATTTAGTTTAATTTGATCATTTTCTAGCATAATTGTTGAATCATGTAGCTTAATCAATCTCTTTTCTAGATTAATTGCATCATCATCATAGCTTAATCATGCATATCATTATCTTAATTAGTCTCTTGGATCAATCTAGCATAATCAATCTCATCTTTGCATATCATTATCATTTCAAATCCTCATTCTAGGTGTAGATAAGTCATTGGGATTGCTTATCCAAATCTGAGAGCAAATCCATACTCGCATCTTTTAGGAGGCGATAGGTCACTTTGTCATGGTTCATATTTGTTTTCTTATTATTTTATAACCATGCTTGTAATGATCTATTGAGTGTTTGTGTTGCAGCTGCAGGTATCACACTTCACTTCACAGGCACAACAGGTATACTTAGTGTAAATCAAGCTTGTGAACTCGATTTGCACCTGAACTACACACTTAAGTGTATAAAGGATAAATAAGGGAAAAATGTGCTTATGATGACAATGATGTCTCGTAAAGTATACATAGAGCATAAAAACCATAAATGAGAAACAACAAAAAAATTGTGGTACCCTCAGATTTTTGCAATGCTAAAATTAAGGATAACAAAAAGTAACTAGGAATGATGGAAATGTTTATCACCTAAGGGAGGCTAATGGAAGAATTTGTTTGATGGCACAAACTAGTGAATTTTGGTCATGGCAAAAGAGGATGGGTCACATCAACTTTGACAACATGTGAAGGTCTTCTCTACACATGTAGTAAGAGACATGCCAATGATCGTCAATCCTAAAAACACCTTATGCAAGGACTGTTAAATGGAAAAATAGACTAGGACAAGTTTCAAGAACAAGTAGTACACTAATACAAAACCCTTGGATTTGATACATACTGACTTATATGAACCTACTAGGACAAAAGGACTCAATGATGAAAGGTATTTTATGTTGCTTATTGATTAATATTCTAGAATGAATTGGATTACATTCTTGAAAGAAAAATTAGAAGCTCTAGATAAGTTTAAATCTTTTAAATCTAAGGTTGATAATGAAGTATATGATAATATCAAAGGTCTAATATGTGATAGAGGAATTGGATTTACTTCAAATGAGTTTGAAATTTTTTGTGAAGATAATGGGATTAGGGGATATTTTCCTGCTCTTAGAACTCTTTAGAAAAATGGGATAGTAGAAAGAAAGAATAGAGCAGTCCAAGAGATGGAAATAACAATGATAAAAGATGTTAATATGCCTAATGTATATTGAAAAGATGAAGTTCATACTTCTATCTATATTCTTAATAGAGTGCATTTGAGAATCAACAACTCTAAGAACCCTGATGGGATATGGTATGGAAGACCTCTAACTGTCAAGCATTTTTAAAAAATTGGTAGCAAATGTTACATATGGAGAGATGAATAAAACTTGGGAAAGTTTGAATCAAGATGTAATGAAGTTATATTACTTGGAGACTCAACCAAAAGTAAGGCCTATAGTTACTACAACAAGAAACTTATGAAGATGGTCAAAAGTACAAATGTTAAAGTGGATGAATATTGGTGTCAAATCACATAATAACCCAAGGACTATGGATTAGAAGAACCTGCCTACATAGAAGAAGAAGAAGTGATAGAAGAAAAGGATCAAATATTTGAAAAGACCCCTTAGAATCCAACAAAGAATGTTCAAAAGAATCATTTGGAAGATCAAATCATTGGTGACAAGAATGCAGTTGTAGACTAGGAGAAGACTTGCAAAAGCAAGTGATCAAGTGAATCTTTTTTTCCTTTCAAAGATTAAGCCCAAGGCCTTTGTTGATGCTAGCAAGTATGAAGTATGGTTGTGGAAAATGGAATAAGAGATAAGTTAGATTGAGAAAAAATAGACATGGGAATTGGTCCCTAGACCCGCAGATAAGAATGTCAGAGGAACAAAGTGGTGTTCTAGAACAAACTGAATGAAGACAGAGAAGTAACAAAGAACAAAGCAAAACTGGTTTGCAAAGGATATTCACAAGAGTTTTTGAGGAGACCTTTGCTCTGGTGGCTAGCATGGAGTCAATCAGAATGTTTCTTGCCCTTATAACTCAAATAAACTTCAAGGTTTACCAAATGGATGTCAAATCAACTTTCTTGAATGGTGATTTAGAAGGAGACATATGCATAGAGTATCTTGATGGGTATTAGTTATCAGAGGATCTAGACATGGTTTGCAGACTCAAGAAGGATATGCATGGTATCAAGCAAGCCCCTAGATCTTGGTACACAAGAATGGATAAGTACTTACTTCAACAAGGCTTCAAGAAAGGTGTCACAAATAGCAAGTTTTTATAGTTGTTCTAAATGTTAATGACATTATCTTTGGTGGAGATGATGATAAGTGGAATAAATTTATAGAAGAGATGCAGAAAGTATTTGAGATGTCTATGATTGGTGTGTTGTCTTTCTTCCTTGGACTTCAAGTTTCTTAGCTAAATGATGGTATCTTTATTTCTCAAGCAAATTATATTAAAGAGATGTTGAAGAAGTTTGGTATGGAGGATTCTAAAATAGTAGGTACTCCCATGGTTACTAGTTCTCATATAAGAAAGGATGTTGAGTCACCTCAAGTTGATGTGACTCTTTGTAGGTTTATGGTTGGAGTATAGTCGTATTTAACTACTTTCACATGTAATATTTTGCATGTGGTATGTCTGGTTGTGAGATATCAAGCTAACCCTAAACAATCTCATGATAAGGCTATCAAAAGGATATTCAGATATTTGAAGGCACTCTAGACTATGCTCTGAGGCATAAAAAGGATGATGACTTTTCTTTGAAGGCCTATATTGATGTTGATTAGGTTGGTTCTATGGATAATAGAAGAAGTACCAGTGGCAGTGTATTTTTATTGGGAGATATATTGCTTTATTGGTTCAATAAGAAGCAGGACTCAGTGTCTTTATCAATAGCAGGAGTCGAGTACATTGTTGCAACATCATGTTGCATCCAAGTGTTGTGGATGAAGCAAACATTGAAGGACATCAAGGTGGTATATGATGAACCTATTCCTATTTTTTGTGATAATACAAGTGATATAAATATTTCAAAGAATCTAGTGATGCATTCAAGGACCAAACATATTTCTATCAGGTACCATTTTTTGAGAGAGAAGGTTGTGGATCAAGAAGTCAGATTGGAATATGTTCCTACAAAAGATCAGATTGCAGACTTTTTCACAAAGGTTGTTTCAAAGGATACATTTGGGTATCTTAGGGAGAAGCTAGGGGTTACTACCCCTTCTTATTCTAACTAGATGCATGATTTGTTGCATATATATAGAGGGAATAAATTCAAAGTATATCATTTGATAAGTCTTTAATTTGTCCATCTATTATCAGTTAATTACAGACTTTAGTTAAGTTTTATATTATAAGTGCTACGAACCTCAGTCATAATATGACTTATTATGGTTCTAAGACTTCATTTGAGCACTTTGAATATGTTTACTTAACGACTCTAATATAATGCATATATGCTCACGAATGTGTATGTTAAGGATAGAAATGGTTAATTATTATAGTTTGAAATGTTGTATATACAAACTTTCTATGCAACACTTTCTCTTAGGCCAAAAGCAACTGTTCTTGTAGCCAAGTACTATGTCAGCTCTTGTAGCCATGGACAAAACCAACGTTGATTTGGTCAAAAGCAGTTTTACGCAGATCAAGCTATCTGTTGGGGCTCAAAACCACAGATTGGAAAACCAAAGACTTTCCTAATCCTCAGTTGATCCAATCAGCCTTGGCCAACGAACAGGGATGGTCGAAGACCAAATCCCTCTGCACTTTAGGCTCCACTAAACCAAGGTGGGTGTACCTTACACTCTCAAGCACAAAAGAGGTTTATTTTAAGTGAATTTAAATTGTGGGAGTTAACAATTTGCAGTGATGGCAAAAGTTTTTCCTGCAATTATGCTAACAAAAGTGCTTTTTATTGAATACCTTTAAAACTGATAAAACAAGTGTGAATATAGTTATGATAATAAAATATTACTGTTAGGACTTTAAGCCATTATGAAAAAGAGCAGTACTGATAGAAATTAGAAGATTTGTTTCTTTGATAAGGACCTAATGCATGCAAACTTATTCAGCAAAGATTAATAACGGACCAGTGCCTTATCTGACCATTAATGAATAACTTTATGGACAAGAATCACTATCAACTCAAGAGACAATTATAAGACCATCATTGTGAAAGTTTCATTAGGTGTTGCATGAATAATAAAAAACCAATCTTACATTCAATACAACATCATGTGATGGCACATCACAACAAATCTAAAAGATTTATCAAGAGGACATATGACTCCATCAAACATAAAATTACACATAACAGTCTGAAGATAAAAGCATGAAATCTTGTATATTGACTTCTGGAATAATAATGTACACAAAAACTGCACTTACAAATACTCCAATACATTCAGTTTGCACAAAATAAACTCCTCATTCCTATTAGACTTTTCTAAAACATAACACTTGTAGCCCCTCCAGCGGAAAAATATTATCTATCTTTGTTCTGTGTGACTTCCCTTTTATAAACATAAGGGATTGTTGCTGACAGTTTCATTCCCAAAGGACACACCTTTTGGTTTAAGAAATAATTACAAATGAAAAACCTAAAATACATACTAAATAAATGCTTTAATAATGCTCTTTTATTTTCCACCTTGATAAAGTTCCTCGGCTTGATTGTGCAAATCTTTAAATATTCATTATCACCCAAAGGTCTCCTGCACATAAGATAAGCCAATCAAATTCCTTGATTCAAGAATTAATCATATTCTACCCTTGATTAGGGTTTGCCTTTGAAAAATTAATAACCTTTCTTTGCATGTAAATACTTGGTTAGAGTAATCAAAGTATTTCAACCCTTTTGGATAATATTAATTTACCCTAGTATAGATTTTTAAATAATAACATAAGGTAAAAGATATCATATCTAATATGATTCATAAAAGAATATACTTCCCTTTTGAAAATGATATTCGTGGACAAATATTCCAACAACGCGATAACAATACATTTTCACCTTTTAGGGCAACTTCAATTCTTTTGGAAATATGAAATATATACTTGTAAAAAACCAATCAAACCATTATCCATATGATATAAATGATTTACCCTAATGCACATGTTCAATTTATTTACTTAGGGTAAATATATTTGATGAAAGAAAATATCAATCATTTGGTAATCAAATGTTATTCATCATTTTCACTATATGTCAAAAGGCTTTTATAAATAAAATGTAATACCCTTGACAAAATATTCCTCGCTAGTAAATAATATTACAAAATAACATTGAGTGAGAAAATATTATAATGATTTTAAAGAATTTTTTGCAAAAATAAAAAATCATTATATCTCCAAATATTATATTAAGCCTTTGGGTAAAAACGCTTCCTGTGCAATACGTGTCAAGGGAATATAATTTAATTATCTGCACAAGAATGCAATAGTTAGACATTTGTAATAAATTAAAAAATTTGCATTTGGGATATTTTAGAGAAATAAAATCTTTAGTAATATAATCCCTATACAAATAAAAAATACTTTTGCCCTTAAGATTGATTTAAATCTATAATAGTATAGCCATTTTATCATTGAAAAAATACTGTTTACCAAAAGCAGTGATTTATTATACTTTTATAATCAAATAAAGAATCTCAAGACATAAGCGTATCAAGCATATAACATTTGAGAATTTTTACTTTTGAGTCACAAAACTTCCCAAAGTAAATAAAACTACCTTATTAATCTCCTCTTTGAAAAAAATTAAAATTCTAACTCTCAAACATTAACTCAAAAGTAAAACTTTAAAATATATTAACCCACCCTCTTTTGCAAAAAATAAAACAATATTACCTCAATAGTTGGTTATCCATCGGCGTAGCTCTCTACTATCGAGGTAGGTACTTGTCTATGACTCTGATGCCTGATGGCTTAATATGATATCCCTCATGCCTTCATCGGGGTAATTTTGGCTATCGGGGAAGGTTATTTTATGTTACTCTGGTGCCCGATGAAAATAGGGTTAGGGCAGTTATAGAAGTTTTTCGGACAACAGGGTTCTTATCATTCAAAGTCCATCCAAGGTATTTCAGATATAAATCTTGCAAGAATAATGAAGGGTGCGAGACAATCCAATAGCTCTGATATATGCATCATTTCCTCTGCCATAGTTATCTTTTCATGAGTTGCAGACAATGTCTTATTCAACGACTCCACTTGGGGACCATCTTTCCGTTTCTTTTTCTCAGTAGTTAACTGATGATGTATAGTCTCTCATTGTCCACCGAGAACCCTTTTGCAACCATAACAAATGATGTCACAAGTTGCAGGCCAACCAATGTTGTGACTCGACGGAAAACTCTTGGAGGTGTGCATGAAAGAACAATGACATAATCCACGCACTTCTCCAATGAGAGATACTCATGTACCGACATTAAACACCCTCAAGAAATTCATGTCTTGCACACCATATCATATCTTCCAAATGTTGTTTCACTTTTGATACTATCTCAAAAAGAAGCTGAAGCTCTACCAATTATAGTGAAGATGATTCAAAAAGTGGTTCTTCCAACACTTCAAGCACAATGCCAACACTATCAAGTTGCATCGTGAGTTTACTTAATAAATCATAGTAATTCTACATTTCTTTCACTCCAAGGTTATAAATCTCACGTAGACGTCACGTGACATTCAATAATTTCTTCTTGCACCACTCCTTTACAATTACTCCATCCAGAAACATAGCAACAGTGGGATCACTAGAGACAACACTTTCATCCATACAAATATTTGTGACATAATGGCAAACCAAAGAGACCAAATTATTATCCAGGGCAACATCAAATAATGAATAAAGACGTTGAACATCTTTCGTTGAAAATTTGGCATCTCCTTCAGTTTCATTAATGCATTCATCATGACTTCTATAGATTAAGCCAACTTCCAAACATTCATTGTATAAACACAACCGCACATTGCCATCTTGATTTGGAATAGGAGCCCTACATATGGGGCATATGTCACATCGTTGACTGCACTCTACACAAAGAGATGCATGACCACAAGATATTAGAACATGCTGAACAATACGCCCACAGCTCCTCAAGTCTCTTGTAGCATGATACTTTTCAATTTTGGCCTCACTGCATAGATCAATTGGATCGATATTTGCCAAGTGCTCCAGCCATAACACATTCATCCAATTTATACTATCCATTCTGCGTCTACAATGGATTGATATTTTGTTGGATCTGACAACCAGCTTCCTGTGTTTTCCTTTGAAACTGTTGCAGATAATTCATGAGTGCCACAGGCGGGAACCCCTCATCGGGTGATCAAGGAAGGCCAAAAACACCTATGCCGATACCCGATGGGTTTCACCCATCGGGCCCCGCTTTGTGCAAATGTCATTTTTACTTATAAAGTTTTCTAAAATAAAAAAAAATGAATTACTCTTTTGGAAAAAAACTTTTATTCCTTTTAGCAATATACTAAATCTTTTATTTAAAAGATTTACAAAATAGGCTCTCCATAAAACTTGTTATATATTTTTTAAAAATCGAAATCCGAGCATTCATATTTTACCCTCTTGAAAATAAACTTTTATTTTTTTTATAGTAATCCTGCATATAACACATCAAAGCCAACTAAAAAATTGTGTTAATATATTAAAAAAAAGAAGTCATTTGTAATCTTATTATTGGAATTCCATATAATTAGCTATTCTGGGTTAGCACAGGTGGAAACCGATCATTTCTTAAAACTATATGTTGGGCTCTACCCTTATGAGAGCCACATTTATCCCCACATATAGAAAACATTTGGTTTTAATAATGTCAAGTATATTAATTCTAATTATCAACTTTTATAAAGAAGATGTCTTTCATTAATGAACTTGTAACAATACTAACCTCATCTGGTGATCAAATAAACCATTCTTCTCGAATTAACACTCCATACCTTGCTTTGACTCATTTTTCCAAATACTTCTTTTGATTCGTTGAGAGTGTGATCAAATTAATTATTTGAAACATTGTTGAGTTGTGTGTTTTGGCCCTTTGTAAGAATGTCCAATCTTGACTTTTTGTATTCGACACCAATCCTGAAAAACTGACCCAATCATGTAATGAGGTCACGAGAGTTTGCAATCATATATACTTTTATCCAGAGATTGCAACGCAATTGATGGCTCTTAAAAATTCCTTCGAAGGTGAGAGATATCATTTTTCAAAGTGGGCTCCATAATTGATTCTAACCTTGTGCAAATTTGAGATTTGCATAAATTGCATTTGGTTTAAGTTTAGAAAAAATAACAAATGGATTGGTAGGGCTTCAAAAATTTGCTTAGGGTTTCATAATCATACTAACAATTGCATGGATCAATTGATTTGGCCCAAGGGTGATCTAGGTGAGGAATGTTAATTTCAACAGAAGGCTACTTTAGTGAATTTTGCAATTTGCGAATGATTGAAATGAAGAAATTAGAAATGGAATTGACTTTGGAAAAATGGTAGATGGTATCCTAGGATCCTAAAAATTTGCATGGGGATACTTTATTAGTAGGAGAATTGAATGGGACAATCAATTTAGCATGAAGGTTTACTAATACAATGATATTGAATCCCGAAAAGACCTACTAAGAAAGGTTATGAACTCAGGCTTATGTACACCCTAGATTTTGTCACTTCAAAATCTGATCTTTGGAAGTTGAATACGGGTAATAATTCTTATTTATAAGTGGTAAACCTAATTGCAATGTCAAATATCTCGTCAAGATCAAGATCTATGAGTGCATTTTAAGGGGTTTTGTAAGGACCCGCTTGTCCTAACCCTAGTTAAACCAAACTTAAACTCACTGTTTTAATTAAAAATTAAATTAACTATTATTGCACATGCAAAAGCAATGATTATCAACATGCAAGTAATAGATAAGTAACTGAATAACCATGCAACTCATAAATAACATGTAGAAATTAAATGTGCATGCGAAAAATAACAAACTAAAATTACGCATGAGGACCGAATAGAATGCAAACCATAATTAGTTAAGATGTCGAGTTATGTGTGCGCATGTGTAGCGTAAATCGTATGCATGAAATTATTACAAATTAAATTAACATGCAAAAACTCAAAATTAAATAATCTACCAGATAATTAAATATGACCATGCATACATGCGTAAATGAAAACTAATCTAAGAAAGTAAATCATGCATGTTAGTGGGTTAGTAGCTTTTTTTCTTCTTTTCTTTTGTTAGTTACATTGCATGGCGACTTCCTATCGCTTTACATTAGGTTACGTTATAGGTCTTTTTTCATAACTTCTACATGAGACCATTCTAGTCTTTACAATGAAATAAAATATACATCTTTAATTATTACATAAAATTTTATTTGGAATCTCTGACTTTCTCTGTCTCCGGATGTGTCGCCTCTATTTGACCTAGATAACCTCCTCTCGCAAACCGGATGACAGACATATGACCCAGGCATTTTATCCGCCCAACCAAATGAAGCATAAGCTTCCCAGTGCTCTTGATAAGCTCCTGTCCCTCACGACGAAGTATCCTAGCAAGCCGGTACCAACTGGCAGTAAAGGAATCTTGTGCAATCGTGTAGAACTAACAACCTATCCTGGTTGAACTAACTACATGTGTTATAGCAGGGAGATAAATAAATAAATATGATGGCCATCATTACTCTATTGGGGAGGTGAAGAAAATCACCCTTCCCTGGTTAGCCCATAACAAGCACTCTTGTTCCATAAATATCCCTCATAGACAGAAAAATAATTAACCCTTCATGGATTAATGTTAGATAATTATATATATATATATATATATATATATATATATATATATATATATATATATATATATATATATATATATATATATATATATATATATATATATATATATATATTTATTTATTTATTTATTTATTTATTTTATTCTTTTATTAAAAATTATTAAATCAATCTTGAAGTTAGAATTGACCACTATCAAGACTTTCCAAACAAAACAACATTTTTTTGAAAGTTATTTTATTTTCAATTATCAATTTTTTTCCATATTTTGTTAGTACTCTCATAAGCAGTTAACATAATGCATATTCTATGATAAAAATAACAACAAATAATAAAAAATAAATCAAGATTCACATACCTAATGGAATAAATCTACAGAGGAATGCAATGATTAAAGAGGATATAGGTGGGAATACTTAGCCTGACATTTAAGTCGACTAAGAAAATACTCTAGAAATCAAAGAGAAAACGCTTAGTGAGAATAAACTCAAATCAGTGTTTGGAATGTGTTATGGAGATTTCCAAAATTCTAATTTAGGTAAGTGTGGAAGCATAGAAACTGAATTATGATATGAGGCGGTCAACTTTCAGTGATGAGCACATATCATATTCAGTCATGATATAGACGTAATGTTTTAGTCATTTCTTAAAAACCCAGATCCCAAATTTTCTGAAATTTTTATAAAACTTATAAATATTTGAATTAAAAAAACCTAGTAAATTTCCTAAAAACCCAGTTTCTATTTTTAAAGATACATGGAGTAGAAGGCGCTGACAACACAACTGGCACATCAAACAAACTAGCATTAAATCCACAATATCCAATTACTCTCAGCAACAAAACAATACCAATCAATCGATTTCATAGATAGAAGTCTTGTGGTAAAGAAGAGATTAAAAACCTACCTTGAACAAATTTATTTCCCGTACTTAAATTTTTTATCAAAAATTATGACAAGAAGAACAAATTTTAAAGGAAAAGATCAAATTAAGACTCAAATAGAATATGTAAAATAAATGAACTTGGCTGTGAGAAAGAAGAATCACAGGCGTTTCCCCAATTTCAGATAATCTCTTCAATCTACCTTGTCAACTTCATAGAAATCACATGAATCAAAAAGCTCAAAAGGAATTGGAATGAATCAAATAAGAGATTTATCCCTATATTTATAAATATTAAATTCTCTAAAAATAAAATTTAACTGATTGCATGATTAAGTTCTAAAAATAAAACCAAATTTTTAATTATAAAATGCATGATTAGAACTCACAAAATAATTCTTAAATTAAATCACAAATTTGTTAGCATGATTTTAAAAATTTAGTTTTAAAGAAAATAATCTACTAATTCAATTATTTAGTTTTCATCATGCCTTGCATGTCGTCTATATTTTTAGCACAGTATTTTCCCTAAATTTAGTATCTTACTATTTACTCATGCATTGTATCTTGCATGTCGAAAATATAATTTATAATCTTGATTATACATATATATTTAAATTATTTTATTAATTAATATTTTAATAAATTCCTTGAGTTAATCCCTTTTTAAAAAAATTAGTCCTCTAATTATTTACAAGATGTTATCTCTTTAAATAGCTTTTATTTATTTTATAATTTAATTATCAAATAACTTATATTTTTTAATTACTCACTTTTAAATAATTATATTATAATTAATTTCTAGCTTGATTGTAATATTAAATACTTGTATATTTAATAATTTATCCTTATTATTATTTTATTTTTATTTTAATAATTTTATTTTATCATTTTATATTAAACTCCCTAATTTAATGTACTAATTGCTTATCTAATTGGGTACTTTGCACAAGGTTCCAATACTTAGGTTGCTACTGGCGAGCTAGAAAAACCCCTCCTCGGTCATATGTTTGCCTTCGACGATTAACCTGCAACTTACTCCAACTCAACAAAAGGTCGTCAGATCACGATAATAAAATGCATTATTCATATTATCAGGTTTAAAATCTAATTAAAGCATTAATATCATTAATGATCATAATTGAAAATAATAATTCATCGTCATTAAATAACGGTATTATAAAATAACTGATCATCATTAATGTCATTAAACCACAAAATACTATCTAACATCATGAAAAAGCTAATCAAATAATTACGTGTAAAATGTCAACAGTATAAGTATCCAACATAGTAAAGTAAATCTATCTAGGGTCTAAGTCGGGTCGTGACAGGTTTTCACTGCATTCTCACATTTAGGAACCCCTAAAATTCTTCAAATTTTAGGGTTCCAACACAACAATGGAGAAATATGTTCTCTAGATATTCACGACCTATTCCAGATTCTAAGAAGATGGATATCTTCGTCAACAACTTAATCCCTGATTTGAAATACAATATCCAAATGCAAGTGTATCCTTCATTCAACAAAATGGTAGACAATGCTCTCAGAATGGAAGATGTGCTTATAAAGAAAGGAGATATCTCACTTTGGAAAGAAACACAACAAGGTTCTAGCTCCAAAGAAAAGAACAAATATTGGAAATATGGCAAAGACAACAACAAAAACGTTGTTAATGATGGAGTGGTAGACACTGTTAAAGCAAAATCAAAATCCACGATATTTAACTTGGCTAGTGGTACACAAGCACTCAAAGCAGCAGAAACTGCAGTAGAAAATCCTCTGAAGAAAGTAAAAGAGTGGTTTAAAGAGAACCTTGGCTTTCGAAACCTAAACGCAACTTCACTCCTCTGGAGGAATCATACGAATCCACTTTCAAAACTTTATTGGCAAACGATCTGATAACCTTACCAGACAATTCTAGTCCATATGATCTGAAAGTTAGGCCAAAATGGCGGAGAGAAAATGAATACTGCGAATACCATCAAAACAAAGGTCATAACACAAACAACTGCATGAAGCTCAAGCATGAGATTCAAGATCTCATTGACGCTGGCAAAATTGTTGTTGGAAATCACACAACTAATGATGATCACAAAGCTTTCAAAGATCCCTTACCTGTTTATGAACAAGGTGATTCCTCAAAGTCAAAAGGAGGTGCCAAAGTTAACTACACCTATACCAGCAATGATAATGTGATTAACATGATTGAGTCTTCCCAACCTGAATATTGCAATGTGATTATAATCAAAGATAAACAAAACGAATCACAAAATGCAAATGTTGTGACCCGCGCTCAAAAGAAAGTCACTCTCCAAGGAGCTAGTTCTTCAACTCATGTTCAAACAACATCAAACCTACCAAATTCTTTGAATAGACAAACAGATACAAACATGGCTAAATCCAAACAGTTGGCATCATCATTATCTCCTGGTTATAGCATTGTCGAACAATTGAAAAGAACGAATGCTCAAATCTCCATCTTTGAATTGCTCAAAATCTCTTATGCTCATAAAGAGATCCTAGACAAAGTGTTACTCACAAGTAATGTCCCAAAAGATTTAGATATCGATCGGTTTCAATCTATGGTGGGTCACCTGACTTCGCCTCATTATCTTACTTTCTCTAAAGAAGATGACAACTCACCGACATAACCAACCATTGCACATTGAAGCTGTGATCCATAAACACCGAGTTAAACGTGTTTTGATAGATGGAGGCGCTGGGTTGAATATTTGTACCTATAATCTTCTTACACAACTAGGATTTTCTGAAAATGTCATTGATCCAGCCAAGAAAATAGCAATCAAAGCTTATGATGAAGAAGAAAAAACCTCTAAAGGTTTGGTACTATTACCAGACAGAGTAGGACCTGTAGAAAGGGATGTTATTTTCCAGGTGCTTGATCTTCCTCTGTCATACAACATCTTACTGGGAAATCCATGGATTCATGAAATGAAGGTAGTTCCATCTACATATCATCAGTGCTTAAAATTTCCTTATAACGGGGTTGAAGTCAATATTCCCGCCGATACAAACTCCCCCTGTAATGCATTGACAAAGAGTGTTGATACATTTGTGCCTCATAATAGAGAAGCCTCTACACCTGAAAGTTCAGAAACCTTGATGAATAACTTAGAAAATAAATTGAAAATCATAGATACCGGCATGGATGGATACAAGATAGAACCAATCCTTTCACTAATCTCTCTTCCTCCATCACCAAGATAGTCAGGAAAACCATCAAAGGTTATGAAGCCACAGACTTACACTCCAAATGCCATATATGATGGTTTATTTGTACAATCCTCCACTTCCCTTGCAGATGAAATAGAAGATGGTGTTGTTCTCAAATGGCTTTTCAAAGAAGATAGTGAAAACAAAGAAGTGAGACATTGTGAGATTTCTCCGACACAATATGGTCCAGGATATAAAATGATTCAACGCATGGGATATTCGGGTACTGGTCCTCTAGGCAAAAATCAAGAAGGTATTAATGAACCTATTCATCTACAAACTAAATCTACAAATGACAAAGCTAGACTGGGATATAATCCAGGAAAGACATCAGACCAGAAACATACTTCCCATCATTAGTCTAAATGGAGGAAAAAGATACTACCTTCAACATCACAGGAAGTAAACACTCAACAGACTGAAGAAGAGTATGAAAAAGAACAAAAAGAAATAGCAATCAAGAGAGAGGAAACAACTGATAATCAAGTTCCAATGGTATCAACTACAAAATTACAAGTAGTAGAAGTCCCAGAGGATATGAGAGAAGAGGTAGAAAGAATCGGAGAATTGTTTGCACCACTGAAAATTCCAGTCACATACATTGGTAGACAACAAGTAGATGATTTAGAAACTGACTCGAACGAGTATGAATGGGGTCCAGATCATCTCTCAGATACATCTAGTACAGAAACTCCAGAAGAGTCCAATGATATCACAGATGACACACAAGAGTTGATACGCTTAAAATTACAAACAAAGATAGAAGAAATAAGACTAAAAATACAAGAAGACTATGAACAAAAGCTGTAAGAAGGAAGGACACAAGAAAATTCTTCACCTACTATGTCTCCCTCTAATAGGACATAACAAATCAGGTATGGAACTACACAAGAAGAATTGGAAGCTACAAAAACAGAACCAGTCATTAGTCCAGAAGAAGCTGAATGGAGTAGAAGACAAAAATTCATAGAACCATCAAGGTTATGTCGATAGGTATGTCAGATACAAGTGATAAATGAGCCAAGTCAGGAAGGAACTTGCAGTATCAAAAATATAGGTATTGACACTATACATACATTCACTCAATCACTTGAAGAAGAGTCAGAAACTTCCTCCTATGACTCTGATGACTCCGACAATAGCCCTATTGATGATAATACCTATTCAACATCAAACTCTAACTCCTCTTTCACGGATGTCGGGAATCTGTCTACTGATCTTGTTACTGTCAAACCATGATATGCAGTCCAGTCTGATATAGAAAATAGTGCTACGAGTAGGTCTATTGGATTTGGTCAACTAAATATTAACGCGCACTTCAATGATCATGTTGTAACTATTCTTGGTCTCGAGACATTTACGCAAGGTAGTCTTCTAGAACTTGACTTGTCGGTCTGGAGTTATGATGATAATATCGTGAACTCTCTCGAGCCTGTTCAAACTTTATCCTTGGTACATCTTGAACTAATTGATTGTAGTCTCCAAAACCAACCTATGAATGTACCTATCTTTGCCAATGACTATACGTTAGCCTACCACCTTAATGTAGTTGAACCAATGGACTCTTCAAAACATGATTGAAACAGATATCAAGTATCTTAGTTGCAAAAATCAAAAAAAGAAAAATAAAAGATTTGATGGCGAAAACCACATCGTGGCGGTGTCAGAATCAAAAATAGAAAAAATAAAGGACGTACCTAAGGGTGAAAACCTCTCTAAGGCACCTGAAGGTGAGATACTTGATATATTGCCAAGTCATTTCCAGGAAAGGTCTTCTATATTGATTGAACCAACTCAGCCAATAAATATTGGGAATTAAGAGACACCACATATCATCCACTTAGCTCAATCATTATCAGCAGAAGAGTTAAAATATTTCAGCAAACTCTTTTTAGAAAAGAAGATCAACTTTGCATAGACATACTTTGATATGCCAGGTCTAGATCCTGATCTCATCATGCACCATCTTTCTATTACACCAGGAGTTAAACCAGTCAAGCAAAAACTTCGCAAGATGCACCCTCATGTGGCACTGCTAGTCAAAGCTGAGCTAGAAAAATTGCTAAAAGTTGGATTTATCATAGCAATAGAGTATACATAATGGATTTCAAACATAGTACCTGTATCAAAGGCAAACAAATCTATTAGGGTTTGCATAGACTTCAGGGATCTCAATAAAGCATGTTCGAAAGACGATTTTCCATTGCCTAACATTGATATGATAGTGGATATGACAGTTGGATATGAGATGTACTCACTAATGGATGGATTCTCCGGTTATAATCAGATCAAAATAGCTCCTGGAGATCAAGAAAATACAACTTTCACCTATGCATGGGAAACCTTTTGTTGGAACGTCATGCCATTTGGGCTAAAGAATGAAGGAGCAACTTACCAAAGAGTAGTAACTACTATATTTCATGATATGATGCATAAGAACATGGAAGATTATGTTGATGACACTTTAGTAAAGACTATGAAGAGATCCACACATATTCAAGAGCTAGGCCTTATACTAGATAGAATGGAAAAATTCAAGCTCCGACTAAATCCTAAAAAGTGTGCATTCAGAGTGACATCTTGGAAATTACTTGGTTACATTATTTCAAAGAAAGGAATTGAGGTTGATCCTAAGAAGGTCCAAGCTATAATGGAAATGCCACCTCCAAAGAATATCAGTCAAATGAGAAGTTTACAAGGACGTCTCCAGTCAATCAGACGCTTTATTTCTCAGCTAGCAAATAAGGCTCAACCCTTCACAAAAGTATCAAGGAAAGGAGTAACATACAACTGGGATCAAGAATGTGAACAACACCTTAATCAAATCAAATAATACCTGTCTAATCCACCAATACTGATGCCACCAATTCAAGGTAAACCATTGATTCTATACATATTAGCTATTGATACATCATTGGGGGCACTTCTGGCACAACATGATGAAAATAAAAAAAGAGAGCTATTTATTATATCAACAGAACATTGGTGTCTTATGAAATGAACTATACTATAATAGAAAAAGCATGCTTGGCATTAGTCTTTTCATCACAAAAATTGAGACAGTACATGTTAGCACATTCCATCAAGCTAGTAGCTAAGATTGATCCACTCAAATATCTTCTCAACAAAGCAACACTTACAGGAAGATTGGCTAAATGGGTCATGGTTCTTACAGAGTTTGATATTGAATATGTAAAATGCAAATCCATCAAAGGACAGGTAATTGCAGATCAACTTGTTGATGTTCCACTTGAAGACACTCAACCTCTGCATATAGAATTTCCAGACGAATCAATAATGCACCTTACTCAACAATCATGGAAGATGTTCTTTGATTGGTATTTCACTCAACATGGTTCCGGTGTTGGAATAATTTTTATTCCTCCTCAAAAGTATTCAATCTCGAAGGCTTATAAGATTCTTTTCCCTTGCACAAACAACATTGCAGAGTATGAAGCTTTGATAAACGAGATCAAGTTGGCTATCAAATGGAAGGTTATGGAATTACACATCTATGGAGATTCTAAGCTAATCATCAATCAAATCAATGATACATATCAGACTTGAGATGAGAAATTGATGCCTTATAAGATAATGGTGGATGATCTCAAGAAATATTTTACTTTTGTGTCATTCCAACAGATTCCCAGATCCGCAAACAGAGCAACAGATGTTATGGCCACCTTGGCATCTATACCAGAGTTACAAGAATCTAATTTTCACTTTGAATTCCTAGTGGAAGAGTTACATTACCCTGCCTATGATTATCCTAAGTCCCAGATAGTCTGTTCTATTATTGGACATGACTCATCTCGCTACAACCACATTTACTCTTATCTACGAGACCAAATTGTCCCAAAAAATCTTACCAGTAATGAGAAAAGGAACCTAATCTGAAATGCTTCATGGTACATCATCGCTAACGACCTATTTAGGTGAGGTTTGGATAATACTTTTCTTAGGTGTCTAGAAACTGAAGAGTCCCAACGTGCATTATCGAAAGTCCATGAAGGTATTTGTGGATCTCATTTGAATGGTCTAACTTTGGCTCGGAAACTACTAAGGGCTGGCTACTACTGGCCAGACATGGAAAAGACGCTATAAAGTTTTCTAAAACTTGTGAGAAGTGTCAGCTACATGGGAATCTCATACATGCTCCAGCAAGGGATCTCATACCCTTCATTAAACATTGGTTTTTTCAGCAATGGGCCTTTGATATGATTGGTCAAATATATCCTACATCATCCAATAGACACAAGTTTATCATAACTGCCACTGAGTATTTCACTAAGTGGGTAGAAGCGGTTCCGCTCATCAAAGCAACCGATAACAAGTAGCTTTGTTCATCCTTAACTATATCATCTGCAGGTATGGGATGCCTTTATCAATTGTAATTGTTAATGGAGGACAATTCAAGAATAAAGATCTAGACGAACTCTATGAAAAATTCAAAATCAAACAGCACTGGTCATTCGTATATTACCCTCAAGGAAATGGACAAGCTGAAGCATCTAACAAAAATATGCTGACTATCTTGCACATAACAATAAATAAATCTGGGAGGGATTGGCATCTGCAGCTCAATCCAGCACTATGGACTTATAGAACAAGTATTAGAATACCTACTGGGGCTACACCTTTTTCTTTGGTGTATGGATTTGAAGCAGTCTTACCTATTGAGGTGGAAATACCGTCTTTGAGAGTTTCTTTGCAAGGTCTTGTTACTAATGAAGACTACAGAATATATAGATTGCAAGAACTTGAATTACTGGATGAACGTCGGCAAGTGGCATTTGATCATCTAAGAGTGTATCAAAAGAGAATGTCTAAAGAATATAACAAGAAGGTCCGACAACCAGAATTTCAGGTTGGTGACCTTGTTCTGAGAGAAAATCCTAAAAATCAATAGTTTTGAGACAACAAAGGGAAGTTTGAACCCAACTGGCTGGGTCCATACATCGTTACTGCAGTCTTTGGCTCTGGTGCCTATCAGCTCTCAACATCGGAAGGAGAACAACTTCGTGAACTGATCAACACCATCCACTTGAAAAATTTCTTCACTTAGTATTCTTTGCTCCAGCAACCTGTACAGCTGAAAAAGTCCTGAAAAAAATCTTAAAAATCATAAAATGTCCTAAAAAATAAAAAAATAAAAAAGAAGAAGAAGAAATCTTTGCCAAGCAAGTGAAAACCTGGCAAACAGGTGCCTCTTGTACTCAAGCACTCCATCTATCAACACAATGTTGGTGTTTCCCGCTTTCCTACATCTTTGATTTCGCTTGTACGTATCTTTTAGTCGCTTTTGTGACATTATGGTTCTTTTAGAACCCTCATGGCTTGAAACTGATCAATGGCCTAGTCTTAGGGTAATCGAGTGGGCAATTTACGAGTCCTAAGCAATATCAACCAAGTCATCATTCTGCCAGTGATACTCGACCGTTCAATCCAAGTCAGTCATCTGTCTCCTAACTACTGAAGAGTTTTATCACTGAGTAAACAAGCAAAACAACATTACTGAAAACAATCACTAAATAGTTTGAGATATGCATGAAATTTTCTTTGTGTGTTGTCTTTTATATTGGTTTTTGATTATTATTCCCTTTGAGTAACTCAAGGAAGCCTATCTTGACTAAGAGGAGCAAGGATTGGGGGCATAATATTTTCTTTGTTTTCTGCTTGTAGGAATGATTCTGATGATTTGGAAACATCTAATCAGCCGGGTTTCTGTGATAAGTGCCTTCACATCAAGGTGAAATCACCACACATACCTCGACTCTGCTTATTTATATGCTTCAGGGAGGTTGGCATCATTTCTTTGTCTGTTTTGAGCAAATTTCTTTAAATGTGTAATTCAGATGCATGCGTAATCTATCCAAGGATATGAACGAAAAAAAGGGTCATTATGGACAAGATAATTAATATTGCACACGAAAAGGAAGGAACTCTATTATGTCTGCTATGTTTGTAAACGCTCAATGATGAAAATTAAGCATTCCAAATCCAGTGACTAGTTTAGGTTTGCATTCATTCTGCATTTTATGCATTTCGAGTGATTTCTGCATGATAACAATGATCTCTTCATCTTTTGAATGAGAGTTTGAAGTTTCATCATTTCTAAGCTAAGTGGTCTCTTTTTCATCATTTCTCCGATCGAGTACTTGCGTATTGATATGTTAGCTACATACATAAGCATCTTATATAGATCCATACATTTCATTATACACATTCATTTGCATTCATATTATTGCATAGAAATTTTTTAAAAAAATTGCATTACTAGTTACTCATTTTCATCATTTATTTGCATATGAAAAGAAACAAAAACAAACATCCATATTCATCTGCATTACCTGTAAACTATCGATTGGTGTGGATCTCTGGCATCATCCACAATAGGTCTGCAAACTGGGATATGCTCTCACGCCCATATCTGTAAAACTAGGACACCTACTGCCATGCTCTTCCCCTCCCTATACACAACCTCATGCATCTCACGATACATGTGGGCTAATAGACAAGAACCCCATCCTAATCTCTCAGGATGATCCAACGGTCTCTCCAGCATCCTATCCCAGCCGCATAAGAAACCCTGTTGTCCCCTATTTGACATAATGAAGCAACCAATGAATCCTGCCAAGACACATGCCAAGGGAAATTACTCATTGTACCTAACCATCATATCATACCAATTGATAGCCCACGTAAGGATGTCCTCATCATGAAAAATATGTCTCAAGGCTAATATACCAAGACACTGAGCCGAATTATAATCAACCTTATCCCCAGCAAGTGGAATCCTCAATATCTTGTAAACATCCTCTGAAGTGATGGTCATCTCCCCAACTCGTAAATGGAAGGTGTTATGCTCATAATGAAATCTCTCAACCAGTGCAGTAAGCATCCCGTGATTCACATGGATATCCAGCATCTATTAAAGGTGGGTCAACCCACACAAGTCAATATGTGCTCTATCTATATCGGATAACTCACGAACTAGCCTCATAGTAGGAGGATACACACACCGAAATAGGACATGTGGCAATCGAAACTGGAAGAATCAAACAATAGAGCATTAGAAAGTCATTCAAATTTTGCTACAAAAAAAATTAAACATCATGCAAATCCAAATACATCAATTGCAAAATCAAATTTTTATGTTTGGACCCTTAAAAATGCTCATTGTTTTCCATACGACATTTCACAGTCTATATATATACTTGTACGAGCTAGGAATGCATCTAGCACGACAAAAGACTCCCATACGATAAACTACATGCATTCACACAATAAAATGGTCTATCAAGCACAAACTCATACGATACACAGGGAGGTCTTAGATGACAAAACTAATGGCCTAAAATGATGAAACACAAAAAGACAGTTTGTTGTACCAGACACAGTATGGTATCGCACGACAAAACAACACTGATCGGTTTTTAATGCCACAAGAAGCAAAAAATTCAACAAAAAATCAAAATTGATGAAATAAAAGGCAAAAGATTAGTCTCTTACCGTTGGCTCGTAATTTTGCAGTCGATTATGATGTCTCTGGCGCTCGAATCGGTGCTCCAGGATCAGAATGACCATTTTTCTTTGTAGGGGGCTTTTCAAATTTTATACTTAGAGAGGTTAAAATGAATTGAAAATGACACTTTGACCCCTTATATAGCCCAAAACCTAATTTTTCAACTTGCTCTGATGGACATGAAAATTGTACCCTTATCTAATTTGCCCGTCTTGATTCCATTTTTGGGATCGAAATTGAAATTCGAGATCATTCTTCTAGTCAAATTTTGCACAACTGTGACCACTTAACGCTTTCATCACATTCTCATTCTTTTCTTCAATTTGCACTCAATTTCTCATCAATCATCGCCAAATCTACAAATATTCCTCTTACCCAATCTTTGTGCTCAAATAATTATCATCGCCAACAATTGCTTAAAATCATGTACCCTCTATATCTTTCGATTTCGCTCTCGAGGGGGCATACTCATGACCTCATGACCCCACATCTTCAAAGTCAAGAAATTTTTTCAAATCTTCATCAAAAGTCGAGCAAAAATCTTTTCAACTAAAGAAAATCAAACAAATTCTTATCTCTAAGGGGGCATCTTAGCTTCATCGCTTCATATCAAGTTGAGATTTCTTGTTCATCTGAGTCAAATCAATCGCTAGGGGCATATCAGTTTCATTGCTTCAATTCAAGCTGATATTTGCCTTCTTCTGAATAAGTCTCTTAACATTAATTAGTTTCATTGCTTTTTATCAAGCTAGTTATTCATTTAAACAAAATCAAAAGTTTAAAGAGTATCTTTGATCACATGCTCAATCTAAGCCGGTGTTCAGTTTTATCGCTTCAAATCAAGCTGGACAGTTTATCTTCGATCATCATGTCTTGATCCATCAAGTTCAAGATCGATTTTATCTTTGCTCACTTGTGTCTAGTTCAATCAAGTTCTAGATCAGTAAGATCCACTTCTTGATCAATCAAGTTCAAGTTCGGTTTCTTTGCTCTTCATCGGTCCTAGTTCAATCAAGTTAGAGATCGGTTTCTCTTTAATCAACTCTGTTCAGCTTCATCGCTTCAAAATAAGCTAAACACCTTGCTCTTCATCTGGTTCATGATCAATCAAGTTTAGAACTGGTATCTCCTAGACATCAACTATACTTTGAATCAACGCGCTGCTCACACATTAATTCAAAGAGGGGCAAATGTAATACCCTAAAATTGGTCACCTAAACCATGGGCCCCTAATTTCAACAGCATCACCAAGGTCCTAACCAAAGACAATTAAATCAACTTTGAGCACAATATTAATTAATTCTTCAATCATCAAATGTCACATGGCAAGTGAATTATTCTATATTAATTAAATATTATTTAATTAATTAAATCATTCAAAGAAAATCATTTTGATCAATTAACCTATTTAATTTATTAAATATCCTAGAATGTTTAATTAATTAATAAATTTGCCATTTAATCATAAAAAAGGAATTAATTTATCACAAAAGAGGAATTAATCGCAAAGCAAGAGTTAAATTGAAAATAAAATAAAAGAATTGAATTGAAAGAGAAATCAAACTTGAGATATTATTTCTTCTTCTAAATTGAGAACTTGAAATCAAAAAAACAATTAAAGGAATTTAATCATTCTCTAAAATTGGAACTCAAAGCTTTGAGAAAAGAAGTTCAATTGCATTGAAAAGACTCTTTTCTTGAATAAATCAAAGAAATATGCATGGAATTGCTTATTTTCATCTCAAGTGCATGGAATTAATTGAATTTTGTCTCCAATGCAAACTCAAACTTATAATCTGAATGCATTTTAATCAAACTATAATTGAAATCTATCTCAAGGTTAACTGAATCTGATCTATCAATTATTTCAATTATCCTAAATTGTGTTTTTTTCTTGATCTTTCTTGTGATTCTCTATAAATTCAACCTTCATCTCTCATTCAAAACACCCTAGAGATTTATTTTTATTATACAGTTTTTGCTCTGGAGTCATTGAAGATATTGTGCTTGCTTTTTGAGATTAGTGCATCTTAGTTTAATTTCTTTTTGCATATTTAGTTCAATTATGATTGCTTGAATTCATATAGCTTACTATTCATCCATCTAGCATAATCTTGCATCCATTTAGCTTAATATCATGCTCATATAGATTAAATCCTTCATCTTGGTGTAGTCTAGTCACTGGTATTGCTTATACAAATATGAGAGCAAGTCTATACTCGCATCTTTTAGAAGGCAATTGGTCGATTTTTTATGGTTTTATTATTCATGCTTATATTTGTCTAACCATACATGTAATGACTTAATTGAAGTGTTGCGTCTTATAACTTACATATACTTATTCCACTTTTACTTTATAAGGAGGTGAAGCAGAAGATGATTGTATGGTAGTAGACTTGGGACTTTATGCTTTAGGAGGATCTTGTTTCTTAGGTGATTCTTCTTTAGGAACAACCTTCTCCTGAACTTCTTTTTTAGGGGACACTACAGAGGCAGATGTCAACATAGTATAAGATAATAATGAAATGTAGTTTTGAAAGGTAGGTGTAACCGAAGCATGACTGGATATTGTTGTTTGACATAAATGTATAACATTAGGGTTAGCCTTGATTGTAACTACTTTATTGTTAGCAAAAAACTTGGTAGAACCATGAAGACTAGATGAAACTTCTCCTACGACATGAAGACAAGGTCTACCCAAAAGAAGATTATTTGATAAAGGCCTTGGTATAACATACAACATGGTTTGAATAGTAACTAGTCCAATCTTTAAAGGAAAGATAATAGTACCTAAAGTAGTTATACCAGTGTCATTGAAACCACAAATAAATAGGAAAGATGCAACAATAGAATTTTAATCCACTTTGATTTTGCAAAATAAGTCTAGACTACAAACATTAAGTGTCAAACCGATATCAATAAAATTCCGTCTAATGCTAACACCAATAATATAAAAGGCTATCATTAATAGATCTTCTAGGTTCCTTACTTATGGAGGTGGAAGCTCATGTAAATATAATGTAATATTCAATGAATTCACAAGGATATGATCTATCAATGCATTCACATCCACATGCCTAGCAGAAGAAGGCAATAAGATTGCCTGAAAAGCTTCCTAAAGCATGCAATGATAAAATGGAGCAATTTGAAGCAAGTAACAAAGTGAAATCTTAGTAGGAGTAGCACAAAGTTTCTCAATAAGATCATAGGCACTAGGTTGCTTAATTGATGGTCTGGAAACTTGAGGAAGGTCTAGTTGAGAAGGTGGTAAAGAAGTGTTGTATTGATCAACATTTTTCTTATTTCATCTAGTATTATACATATGAGCAACAAAATTATAAGAAGTATTTCTAGAATAAGTAAATATCATGAGCAAGTCAAGAGAGATACTTCCAAATGATTTACCACAAATAGGTTTAACTTTATTTGGAGAAGGACTATCCATAGTCATGTAAATGTCTAGTCTCTTAGGCCTTTTAGAGGCAACAAGGAAGACAATAATATTCATGGATGTTTTGTTCTCCAAAGAAGAAGAATTTATATGTAGGTTACATTTAGTAGACTTAAGAGTAGAAGGAGATACCTCTAGGAAATCATCCAGGGTGTCATCCAACATATCAAAGTTATCTTTAGAGAGTGCCCCATCGAATGCATGAAAACCCTAAGAGAAGAGAGATTCAACACAAGGCATTCAAGTCAGGTTCACCAAATGTAGAGGAGGGGATTTCATACACTGAAGACGACAAGATCTTAGAGAACAAAAAGTCCTCAACTACCTCGCTAAACTAGTGATCTAGTGAGCTAGGAGAGATGATGAAAACAAGTAATCTAAAACTACACTAAACTATACTCATAAACTGAAAACATCAAATGAATATGATATATGATGAGATAAAAATGTTTTGATTATAGAAACAAAAAGCTTCTAACTTGAAGATCTTACCTCCAAACTAAGAAAGCCTTGGAATCAAACGTCAATGCACTGAAACGACGTTTGTGTGTTGTCTTGTCGTTTGTATAGACAAATGTTAGAAATCTCTAGGAAGAGTGCTATAAAGTATGTTTATGCTCCTTGTACTTGTCTATCACATGCACACGTTTA